>NW_026652293.1:60886511-61343149 GCF_009828535.3 Hylobates moloch | reverse complement strand
GTCTTTCTCGATGGCTGTCTCTCTCATTCCCTCGGTTTCTATCTCTCCATCCGTCTCGTCCATGCTCTCCTTCAAGCCGTGTGTGCGTGTGTGTGTGTGAGTGTGCTCGCCCGCGCGCGCGCCTGTGCGTGTGTGTGGGCGTGTGTGGGTGTCTCTGTGTCTGTGTGTGTCTGTGTGTGAGTGTGTGTGCCTGTGTCTGTGTGTGTGTGTGTGTTTGTGTGTGTGTGCCGGTGCGCGAGCCCGCGTGCGAGCGTCCCCGGGTGTGTCTGTGTGTGGAGGAGTGGATTTGCGTCTGGTGGTGGTGGGGTGTGTCTGGGTTTCTCTCAGCCCCTCTCACCCAGGATCAGGCCGCCGCCTCTAGTGCCGGCCCGGGGCAAAGCTGGGCAACCCCACCGACCCGCTACGCCCCACGCCCTCTTGTCCACCGGCCGGGTCTTGGTCGGGACAAGCGACCGCGGTGGGGGCGTTGTGAGAGAAAGGCCCCGCGCGGCTGGGCCGGCTGTCCGCCCTTGGCCAGCCCTGACGGCTCAGGGTGGGTGGGGCAAGAGGGGACCTCGCAGGAGCCCCTGGGCGGCGAAGGATCCAAAACGCTACCTCCGCGACAGGGCGGAGGACCGGAGCGTGTCGCAGGATCGTGGGCCCTGGGCCCTGACGCCTCGGAGCACTCCCTGTTCGGAGCGGGCCCGATGCGGTGGAAGCTCGGGAGCCGGGGGTAGGCCGCGAGCGAGCGGCGCGGGGGTCCCCGATCCTAGCCCCGCGGCCCCGGCCTGGCGGTGACGGCTGGAATCCCGTGGGCGTGGCTGGGCCGGGCTCTTGGGGCAGCCGGGCGCCTCTCTCGGCGTCTACGGCCATACCACCCTGAACGCGCCCGATCTCGTCTGATCTCGGAAGCTAAGCAGGGTCGGGCCTGGTTAGTACTTGGATGGGAGACCGCCTGGGAATACCGGGTGCTGTAGGCTTTTTCTTTGGCTTTTTGCTTTTTCTTTCCTTTTCTTCCAGACGGGGAGTCTCGCTCTGTCGCCCAGGCTGGAGTGCAGTGGCGCCATCTCGGCTCACTGCAAGCTCCGCCTCCCGGGTTCACGCCATTCTCCTGCCTCAGCCTCCCGAGTAGCTGGGACTGCAGGCGCCCGCCACCACGCCCGGCTCATTTTTGGTAGTTGTCGTAGAGACGGGGTTTCACCCTGTTAGCCGGGATGGCCTCCATCTCCTGACCTCGTGATCCACCCGCCTCGGCCTCCCAGAGTGCTGGGATGACTGGCGGGAGCCACCGTGCCCGCCCGGCCTGCTGTGGGCTTCTTTGGCTTCCCCGTGGCCTCCCTTCCCAGTACGGTCGCCATGCTTCCCAACCTCCCCTGACTCTGCTCAACCTTCATCGCCCTCCTACACCCCCGCCGCAGCCGGGGACCTCCTCCTGGGGGTCCGCCCCTACTGCACGCCGGGCAGCAGCATCCCACCGCTTGCGCCTCGCCGCCGCCCCGCCAGGAGCCCGGCTCCAGCCTGGGAGGGCAGGGGGCCGGACCCCAAAGGCGCAGGCGCGGGTTCCCTGCCGTTCGCGGTGCCTTCCCGCTCCCGGAACGCGCAGGCGATTCAATTCACTCATCGAGCGCCAGCGCCGTCTTCGCAACCTTCCAAACCGGGGGAAGGGGCGGCCAGGGGCAGCGGGTGCCACAGACGCCAGCCGAGACCTCGGCTCCAGAACGCATGGGCTGCTTTCTCCGAGGGAAGGACATTGCTTGGCCAGCCACCAGGAAAACCGTCCCTGTGCACCCGGATTCCCAATGCCCCCCACGTCGTGTCAACTCCAGTCCCGAGGACACGCCAGAGCCCCAGGCCTCCGGCGCCGCGCCCGGTGCCAGGGCTCTCGCCAAACGGGCGGGCGCACTCTGCAAATCTCGGGGCCCCCCGCAAGGCAGCGAGAGCACAGGGAGGTGCCCAGAAAGGAAGGAGCCTACGAAACCCACCTGCAAAGCAAGCAATTCATCCAGGAAAAAGCCCGTCTCAGCGCTCCGTTGGTCCTCTCGCATGGACCTCCTGGCCCCCGGGTTCTGGCGCAGCCCAAGCCCCCTCCACCCTATCCCGGCCTGCTCAAAAGGGCGCCGCCTACGGGAGCCCGGCGCCTCCTCTCTAAGGCTCTATCGCGCTCGCTCCCTCTCTAGCTCCCTCCGCCTCTATCTTCTAGGTTTCCACCCCCCCGGGACCTCGCGCTACTTCTGTCGTCTTCCCTCGGCCTCTCTGTCTCTCTCTCTTTCTCTGTCCCTCTCTCTCAGCCTCTCCGTCTGTCTCTTACCCCCTCCCCTGTGGGCGGCAAGCCACCCAGGCGCCGAGGCAAGAGACCGACGACACGAACTCTTCCGGTGTAATAACATATAAAACAAGAAGAGTTATACCAGATACAGATCTCCGATCTGATGAGATGTGAAGAGCAGTAATCATTAGTTTGTAGCAAATACTCTTTATTCCAATCTTCTAATAATCCTCGCTGTATAATCGTAACCTAGGAAAAACCAGGCCATGCAGAATTAGGAGCTGAGAGGACATAGTGAGGTGTGACCAGAAGACAAGTGTGCGAGCCTTCTGTGATGCCCAGACAGGGCCACTAGAAGGGCTCCTTGCACTAGCGGTGACGCCGGCATCTGGGAAGACGCCCGTTGCCAGGCGGACCGTGGTCTACCGGTAGCGAAAAGTGTCAAGGAACAACACGCGCTGCTTAGCAGACCGGGAAAGGGAGTCTCCTTTTCCCCGGGGGAGTTTAGAAAAGACTCTGCCCCTCCACCTCTCGTGCAGGGCCTGAAACCAGTCAGGCCTGACCGCACTTATCCAGAGGCGTAACCGTCTCAAGGTGATGCTGTGCTTCAGTGGTCATGCTCCTAGTCCGCCTTCACGTTCCATCCTCTGCACCTGGCTCTGCCTTCTACGTGGCAGTAGAGACTGAGTGAAATTACTAAAACTCTGTAATATGCATAAATAATGGCATAAGCTGTCTTTCTCTTTCTCTCCTCTCTCTCTCTGCCTCAGTTCCCAGGCAAGGAAGGGCCCCCCCTGTCCAGTGGACACGTGAACCACGCGATCTTACCTATCATTGGAGATGACTCACACTCTTTACCCTGCTCCTTTTCTTTGGATCCAATAAATAACAGCGCAGCCAGACATTCGGGGACACTACCGGTCTGGGCGCATTGGTAGTGGCGGAACCCCGGGCCCGGCTGTCTTTTCTTTTATCTCTTTGTCTTGTGTCTTTATTTCTACCACCTCTGGTCTCCACACACGGGGAGAGACCCTGTGGGGCTGGACCCTACACTCCCCGTCCACTGTCTTTCTCGATGGCTGTCTCTCTCATTCCCTCGGTTTCTATCTCTCGGCTCTGGGTGGGTGGAGCAAGAGGGGAACTCGCAGGAGCCCCTGAGCGGCGATGGATCCAAAACGCTACCTCCGCGGCAGGGCGGAGGATCGCAGGGTGTCCCAGGATCGTGGGCCCTGGGCCCTGACACCTCGGAGCACTCCCTGTTCCGAGCGGGCGCAATGTGGTGGACTAGCGAACTCTTCAGCTAGTTTGACCTCAGAACACAGAAACTCTCTCACCCCAGTACTCCTGGCTTCTGGGAATCTTCTCCAGCTACCTTCTCCAGAACCTCCCAGTTCACCGCATGGAAAGCAGCTCTGCCTCTGATGCTTGTTGTAGTGGGACTCGTAATAGCTGGAGGCATCTGCATCTTCTGGAAACGTCAAAGGGAAAAGAACAAAGCATCGCTGGAAGAAGAGAGGGAGCAAAGAGAATAGGAGCGGAGGCGGCCCACCAGCTGCAACGAGGTTGAGCCTTGGCATGGTGAGCAGGGAGCCCCGACAAGGCACATCCTGCGCCCCCCCCAAACCCAGGACCCTAACATGAAGCCCTGAGCTGAGGCTTCGTCCATGTGTCCTCAAACACAGTAGGAATGGGGTGGCCAGTGCGCATCCTCACTCTGGTATTGCCCAATTATGATCTACCCAGTGAGACCATCTGTCTCCTAGCAATCCCTCGGTTAGTCTTTACTGGCTGATTTAGGGCAGGCTGGTTGTGCCCTCTCTTGGAAACGGAGAGATCTGAGTTTGAACCCCAAGTCTGATGGGTGTGGGCTGAGGGACCTGGTGTGAGCCCTGAGCCATTCTGTCTGCTAGGAGTGTTGATACCATCCTGAAAGACCAACAGAGTAGCATTCAGAGCAGCGGCCGCATCGGGAAGGATTTACAGTTGCAATCACTGTGATTATTCTCAATATTGACTGTGTCCTTCATTCATTCACTTCACTCACTTCCTCCTCTGTCATTTCAGGAGCTGAGGACTTGTTCCTAGAATTCAGAGCCCTATTTCGGGAGTAGAGATTGTGCTCAGCTGGTTATAAAGACTGCACTATGACAGAGTTGTTTGTGGTGGCTTGCAGCTGTCATCCAGCATTTTGGGAGGCTGAGGTGGGAAAATTGCTTGAAGCCAGGAGTTTGAGGACAGCCTGGGCAATATAGCAAGACCCCATCTCAAAAAAAATAAAAATAAAAATAAAGAAATTAGCCAGGCATGGTGGCGTGTGCCTGTTGTCCCAGCTACTCAGGCTACTCAGGAGGCTGAGGTGGGAAAATCGCTTGAGCCCAGGAGTCTAAGGCTACAGTGAGCCGTGACTGTGCTACTTCACCCAGAGCCAGATCCTGTCAGACAGACGAAAGAAGATGAAAGAAAGAAAGAAAGAAAGAAAGAAAGAAAGAAAGAAAGAAAGAAAGAAAGAAAGATAGAAGAAAAGAAAAGAAAGGAAAGAAAGAAAGAAAGAAAGAAAGAAAGAAAGAAAGAAAGAAAAGTCAAGGTGCAGTGGTTCATGCCTATAATCCCAGCACTTTGGGAGGCCAAGGTGGGCAGATCACTTGAGGTCAGGAGTTCGAGACCAGCCTGGCCAACATGGTGAAACCCCATCTCTACTAAAAATACAAAAATTAGCCGAACATGGTGGTGGGCGCCTGTAATCCCAGCGACTCAGGAGGCTGAGGCAGGAGAACTGCTTGAACCCAGGAGGCAGAGGTTGCAGTGACATGGTGTCACTGCACTCCAGCCTGGGCAACACAGCAAGACTCTGTCAAGGAAAAGAGAAAAAGAAAAGAAAAGAAAAAAAAGAAAAGAAAAGAAGTCAGCATTATGACACACTTAGGTAGGTTGAAGGAAGACAGGGCCAATAGCCTATTGTATTTAAAGAGCTGTTCTTAGAAATGACACTCCTTCATGTGTTGTTTCACTGAACATGAAATAAATATATGTGTTCTTAAGCTAAGTCAAAAGAGATCTCTTTTGATTCAGCTTACTATGGCATGAACATTTTGATATGCTGCACCTCACAATTTCTCACCTCTGCTTCATTGCAAGTTGGAGGGAGAGTGACATCATGTACAGTGAGAGCCACATGTGAAGGCTTGGAGCCTTTGCACCCCAGGTTCCTAGAGGCAAAGGGAGCCAGAAGCACAGACCTAATTCCATGGAGCAGAAATGAAAGGGTGGGGGGCACTTGCTCTAGGGACCTCAAAATCAGAGCTGGTGTCGGGGTAAAGGAAAGAGCAGGAAGTCCTTCCTTCAGTGACATATGGGTCTTAGTTTCTGTCCCACACACACTCATTTCTGAGCAAAATAAGAAAAGTCCAGAGTTACTCAGCAGAAGAGTGAGAGAGGAATGAACCAGGGCCACAAGGGGGCAAGTCCAGACCGACTCTGGCTTCAGTCTGCATTCCGATGTTTGTTTCTACATGTCTGTGTGCAGGTGTGTGCATGAGTACACATGTGCATGCGTACGTGTGTGTGCATGTGGATGAGTGTGCCTGTGTGTTTGTTATGCATGTGTGGGTGTGTGCATGCATGTGTGTGAATGTGGTCCCATGTGTGCATTTACGTTGGGGTGTGTGCATGAGTGTGTTCATGCATGTACATGTGTTTTTGTGTGCATACATGTGTGTGTGCAAACGCGTGTGCGTGTGTGATGGGTACACACACGTACATGTGTTCATGTGTGTACACTTGTGTGCATGTATGTCTGGGTTTCTATGCATGTGCATGATTGTGAGCATATGCTGCATGTGTGCATGTCTGTTTGCATGTGAATGAATGTATCTGTATGCATATGTGAGTGTGTGCATGACTGTGTGCATGCACATGCATGTGCACTTGTCAAGAGTGTGCCATGTACTGTGTGTGCATGTTTGTGCCCATGTGAGTGCATGCTGTGTGTGCATACACATATATGCATATGAATTTGTGCATGTTTGTGTGTTAATATATGACATGCATGCATGTGTTCATATGTGTCCACATGAACTAGTGCATGCATGTACATGTAAGTGCGTGCATGCATCTGTGTTCCTGTGTGTTCATTTATGTTTGGGTGTGTTCACGAGTGTGCATATCCATGTGCAGTGCACGCTTGTGTATGCAACAGTGCAATGTGCAAGAGTATGTGTACATATGTATTTGTATGTACACATGTGTATTTGTGTACATATATTTGTATATGTATACATATTAGTGCATGCATTCATGTATGTAAAGGTATGTGCAAGTGTGCATGTGTGTGTGTGCAAGTGTGTACTTGTGAGTATGTGCACATATGTGTTCCTGTGACCATGCATGTGCATGTGTGTGTGTTCCCATCTATTCCAGATAGGAGAAATGCTGTGTCAAATGCTGGTGACAGGCAGCCACAGCCTTGTAAAAGTCAAGTTTTAGGTTCTGCAAGAAAGCCTGAGTTCCTTTTTTTTTTTTTTTTTTTGAGACACAGTCTAGCTCTGTCACTCAGACTGAAGTGCAGTGGCGTGATCTTGGCTCACTGCTACCTCCGCCTCCCAGGTTCAAGCAATTCTCCCGCCTCAGCCTCCCGAGGCTGATGCCACCACATCTGGCTAATTTTTGTATTTTTAATAGAGACGGGGTTTCGCCATGTTGGCCAGGCTGGTCTCGAACACCTAACCTCAGGTGATCCACCCGCCTTGGCCTCCCAAAGTGTTGGGATTACAGGTGTGAGCCACCGCACCCAGCCTAGGCTCCTTCTTTATTATTTTCTGAAACCCGGGGAGAGCCAGGCATGGAGAGCCTATGGCAACGACCGTCTTGCATGTGGGAGATGCTGAGGGAGTCTGCTTTCCTAAGATGGGGAGCTCTGGGGATGCTGTTACCCTAGACAGCAGGGAAATCTGACTTTTCACCTCTGGACATGATCTCACAAAATACAGAGAAGAGGCCAGGCATGGTGGCTCATGCCTGTAATCCTAACACTTTGGAAGGCCAAGGGGGGCAGATCACTTGAGATCAGGGCTTTGAAACCAGCCTGGCGAATATAGTGAAACCCCGTTTCTACTAAAAATACAAAAAAATTAGCTGGGCATGGTGGCGAGCGCCTGTAATCCCAGCTACTCGGGAGGCTGAGGCAGGGGAATTGCTTGAACCAGGGAGGCAGAGGTTGCAGTGAGCTGAGATCATGCCACCGCACTGCAGCCTGGGCAACAGAGCAAGGCTCCATCTCAAAAAAAAAAATACGTACAGAGAAGAGTCGCTGTGGAAAGGGAGAGGCAAGGACTAGGAGAGGCAAAACTGGCTGAGCTGGAGATGGGACCAGGGGGAGGACTTAGGAGGGACAGTTGGCAAAATGTGAATAAGATCTACAGATTATGAAATAGTTATTTTATAGTGCTACGTCAATGTCCATTTTCTGGTTTTGACCATTTTACTATGGCTATGCAAGATGTTATCATATGCCATATTCTTTATGCTTTTTGTCACGCTTTGTAAATCTGGAATAATTTTAATGTGAATAAGAAATTTCCTTAAAGGTTGACAGCATTTGAGTTGGAGGGAAACACGAAGAGCTGGACTAATTCTTCAGTGAGGGAAGAGGCAGCTGGGGGGCTGGTGTACGGCCGTGAGGGAGATGCGATAGGAACAGTTCCATCCCACAGCTCAGGCTCAAGGAACAGGGACCTGGGTGGGGAGGAGAAAAAAGGCAGGAAGTAGCAATGGGGATGTTTGGAGGGAAATAAAGAAACAAAAGCAGAGGGGAGCAGGGCTTCCTTGCAGAAAGAAGATAAACAGGCATTTAGTGGGGAAGCTGGGGTTTTGATAATGGAGAGCGTGGATGCTTTCAAGCCCACGGGGATGAGGGTTCAGGAAATGATGTATGCCTGGAACGTGCAATCAGAGACCAAGCCCGCAGCAGCACACACAGCTTCTGAAGGAGCAGGGTGGGTCACCTAGTGCTGGTTTCAGCTGTCAGAAAGGTGGTGCCTGGAACAGCCAGGTGCCCAGGCTGGCCCTCACTGCCTCTAGTTTAAGGAGCTGGAGTGTAGACGAACCTCGACCCCCAGGTCATGCCCCAAAGGGTGGGCGCTCTGAGACAGCAGGCAAGAGGGGCCCCATGGATGGAGGGTCTGAGCAGGAAGGGTGGCCCTTGAGGAAGTGGGACAAGGACTCGGGAAAGGAGAGAGAAGTGCTTCTTGCAGAGGTGGGCTGACTGGGAAGACCTTTGTCTCAGCATCCAGGGCTGCTGGGATCCCTCTTGGGGCTTTCCAGATGCACTGGCTGGTGATCAGTGAACTTGCTGTGTCTCCATGTCCTCCCTTCAGCTCAGCTTCTCTCGGTCTCGGTCTCGGTCTCTCTCTGTCTCTCTGACTCTGTCTCTGTCTTTGTCTCTATGTCTCTCTGTTTTTCCCTATGTCTGTCTCTCTCTTTCTGTCCCTGTCTCTCCCTGTCTCTGTCTCTCTGGATCTCTCTCTCATTGTGTCTCTCTCTGTCTCTGTCTTGCTCTCTCACACACCCCACCCACCAGCACAAGCTTATGAAAGCAGCAGGGTGCACACCCTGAGGAGGTGACCCAGGCTGCCCACACATTGGTCACACTCTGGCCTCCCTGGAGCCTTCCTCCAGGCTCCCACTCCCAACCCCAGGCTGTGTGTGTCCTACTCTCTTAGGGACGGGCTGTTTGGACAGCTCCTGCCACAAGACACAGAGACAGTGAAGGGACTCCCAGAGATGGAGGGGGATGCCCCAGTGTGGGAGACAAGCCTCAGGGTTCCCCATCTGCAAGGGAGGCACCTCAAACCCCAAACATGTGATCCTCTCCTTTCCACAGTGAGCCCAAAGCTGGACCTGGACACCGCGAGCCCCAAGCTCGGCCTGTCTGAGGATGGGAGGAGCGTGTGGCAGCTGCTGTTCCCGCAGGACCTGCCCCCCAGCCCCAGGAGGTTCCAGCAGGAGCCCTGCGTCCTGGGCCAGGAGCGCTTCTTGACTGGGAGGTATCACTGGGAGGTGGAGGTGGGCGACAGGAAGGCCTGGATGCTGGGTGTGTGTGTGTAGAGGGCTTGGATTGAAAAGGCAGGATTCCCAAGGCCCGGCAGCATGGAATCTGGGTGCTGGAGCTGTACCAGAAGCGCTGCCGGGCCCTGTCCTACCCCAGGACACACCTCCAGCTCACCCAGCCCCTCCAGCGGGTGGCCATCACCCTGGACTGCAATGCCAGCAGGGTCTCCTTCCACAGCGGGACTGACGGCTCCCTGCTCTACACATTCTCTGGACTCTCCCCTGGGCCCCTGCGGCCATTCCTCTGCCTCTGGACCCGTGACCCCTGTCCCCTGACCATCTGCCCAGTGGCAAGAGAGACCCAGGAAGGTACTGCCGTCCCTGGAGGCCTCCGGCTTTTCCCAGGAAACACCAGTCGGGGAGACAGCAGAGTCCTTCTCGAGAGACAAGGATGATCCCCGGGCGAGGCTCACATTCTCACCCAGCCCTGTCCAGCTCCAGGAGGAATGTCTAGCCCCTAAATCCCAACAGGACTATGTCTAAAGACGTAGCTCGGGGCCATGATCCCCCATCCAAGCTCCATACTTCTCCTGTAAAATGATGACAATATGGTAAGCACTGAATTGTGCCCCGTTCATAGGTTGAAGTCCTAACCCCCAGGACCTCAGACTGTGGCTGTGTTTGGAGATAATGCCTTTAAAGAGGGATGTAAGATCAAATTAGGTCACGATGTGGGTCCTAATCCCATAGGACTGGTGTCTTCGTAAGAAAGGAGATCAAGACACAGGCACAGGGGGATGGCCCTGAGAGGTTCCAGGAAGAAGCCTAGGAGAGAGGCTCAGGAGCAACCAGCCCTGCCAACCGACACCTTGGCCTCAGCCACCAGCCTCCAGGACTAGGAGACAATCAATGTCTGCCTTTAAGCCACGGCCTGCGGTCCTTTGTTATGGAGGCCCAGGCAGATTAATAATAAGCAATAATCAGTACACCCCTGGGCTCCTCTGTGACAGGCAGAACTCAGGGGCACGTGCAGAACCCAGTGCCCAAGAAGCGCTGCTCCATAAACAGCAGTCCTCCACCTCCTCCTTCTCCTGCTCCTCCTCCTCCTCCTTTCTCTTCCCCCTCCTCCCCCTCCTCTTTCTCTCCTTCCTCCTTCTTCCTCCTCCCCCTCCTCCCTCTCTTCCTCCTCCTCCCTCCTCCTTCTTCCTCCTCCCTTTCCTCCTCCTTCCTCCTCCCTTTCCTCCTCTTCCTCCTCCTCCTCCCCCCTTCTACCTCCTCCTCCCCAACTTCCTTTCCCCACCCTTCCTCTTCTTCCTCCACCCCTCCCCTTTCCTCATCCCCCTGACAATCCCCCCAGACATCTGGTCTACCTGGGATCTCCCTCTCCCTCCCTCACCATGATGGATTATCACAGGCCATGCAGAGGCCTCACCAAAGACCCCAGGCCTCCTCAACTTGCCTTGGCATCAGTCTCTACTAAAAATACAAAATTTAGCTGGGTGTGGTGGTGGGTGCCTGTAATCCCAGCTACTCAGGAGGCTGAGGTAAGAGAATCGCTTGAACCTGGGAGGCAGAGGTTGCAGTGAGCCGAGATTGTGCCACTGCACTCCAGCCTGGGCGACTAGAGCAAGACTCTGTCTCAAAACAAAAACAACAACAACAAAAAACAATGAGCAGCTTCCTCTGGATCTTTGAGTCTTCATTCTGAAGGCCCCCCTGTCCACAATAGTTATTCGGGCCACATTTTTTTGCTTTGTTTTGTTTTTAATCTGGATATAAATTGTAAACGGAATAGCAAAGAACACTCTGTAGTTCCCTTTTCTTCCAAAGAGGGCGCCCAATCCAAAGGGCAGTGTTAGGCCAGGAACTTCGGACCTTGGGTTTTTGGTTTCCAATTTGGTCCGATAGTTACAAAATAAGGCCATGGGGCGCTGTTCTTGACATTCCCACGCAGTTTCCGTGCCTGTTTTTTTTGTGGTTTTGTTGTTTTTCTGTTTTTTCTGGTGTTCAACCCTATGTATTGGGAAGCCCGACGGCACCTGAAGTTTCCATGTGAAGACGTTCTTGGCATCACTGAGCGTTCAGGACGCGCTGTCCTCCGGGTCTTCTCAGAGGACGTGGCTTGGGACTCTGAGATCTCCGCTGAGCACGCCCAGTGCAAGACACCCTCTGCCGGCGAGTGGCTGCGCACTCAGCCCGGGCGCACACTCTGCGCTGTGGGGCACCCCAAGAACCATCCTTATCAGGGCCACTGCTGGTTGGTTACCCTGCCAACAGCTCAGCTCCTGGGTTGAGGGGAGGTGGCGCACCCAACACTGCAGCACGCTGATTGTGCATCTTCTGCTTATACTTGCAGAAAGACTGCCCTCCTAAGTCGTGACGTTAGGCCTTGGGGACTTTTGCGTGTTTGAGAGTTTCATTCTGTCCAAGGTCTCTTTGGTGTTTTCTACATTGTTTGTATTTGCTCTTTGTCATAAGCTGGAGCGCATTTCTGTCTAGAATTGGTCACCAAGTGGATTTGCCACCACCTGCAGTCGGCTCCCACCCTTGACTGTAGTGCAGCCAGTGTGAGTGCTTGGGATATTTCAAGTCGTATTGGTCAAGCCGCTCTTGTCCCAGCCAATTTAGGCTTTTTACATTCCTAATAAAGTCTGCAGGAATGGAAATGAAGTTTCAAGTAGAAGGTAACCCATCAAGGGGAAGAGCATCGTTTTAAACGTGTGGACACAGAAGCAGTGAGGTGGACACACCAGCATCTCTCAGGTGGGACCTGAGGCCACCCACCGTGGCAAGGGCACCCTCTCCAAGCTGGGCTGCTGCCCTTAGAGGAGCCAACGCCACAGCCTGGGGTTAGTGGAGCCCATAAAAAGCCAAACTGAAGAGTGAAAGTCAAGTGCAAAAGCTCTAGGTGGAGGTATCTGCACATGTAAAATTCTCAAAATGTGTTGATTTACAGATATACGCAGGGGAATTTTTTTAAGCAAAGAAGGCACCACCAACTGTGTTTGTGGGGATGCAAGACAGGCGAAGCCTGGGTACAGTGTGACAAGCACAGCAGCTGCTTCCTGTTCACAGGGAAAATAAAGAACCAGGCCATTAATCGGCTCTCTGGTACCAACCCCATGATACATTCTTTTTTTTATTCCCGTTGGTGAATTACTAACGTGCTGGTTGAGCAAAAGTCACAATTTATTTGTTCCCCAGACACAAACCTAAACGAAGACTCCAGATGTGTTGTACAAAGGGATATTGTGGACTCCATTTAAAATAAGCATCTTTCTCTAGGTCAGATCCATAGGAAGACTTCAGACCCAGCAGCCCTGGCCAAGGGATTCACTGGTCCAGCTGAGCAAAGGGTGTGGCTTCATCCATCAGCAAGGAGGAGGGGAGTAGAAGCCGGCAGCATTAGGCTCTGACCGTATCCAACCTTACCCAGGCATGGGAGAGAAAAGGGAGTTCAGACGACACTTCCCTCCACTGAGAAATCTGTGCAATGCCTCTGGCTGGAGAGCATAGCTGTTTGCCTGGCTACAGAGAACCCCTCCTAGGAAGGCATGAAGAGCAGCCGCCCCATGTCTAAGGGTGATGCTTGGGACATCTGTGTGTGAACTAAGCATCTGCATCACCCCTGGGGACACCACCACAAATGTTAATGTTATTTATGGAGCAAATACTCAGAAATGTGCCTGTGCTGTTCTTTATTCCTGGAACTCCTTTTTTTTCCTCCTCCCTTTATTGTCTCACAGTTCTTTGTATTCTTCACTGAAATCTTTCCTGATATTCGCAGACACAAGCCAGCTGCCTCTCTTCTGAACACTGAAAGTTCCACATTGCACTGAGGACCTGGCAATGGAGGGTCAATTGCTTTTGAACTTGGCATGTTGCTGACTCACTACGCACACCCCATCCTCCCACTTGGACTGTTGAGAAGATCACCATGCAGACGATAGCTTCTGCTGAGTGTTTCCCACCCACCTTGCTGAGTTCCCTGCCAGGCACAGCGTGGGAATGGAGTGGGCACTGGGACTGTTCCCGGCTCCAGCACTCTTGCTCCATCTCATTCCCTGTCCCTGTACTTGCTGAAGGAACCCAACAAGCAGCCTAGGGAAATGTCAGCAGTTACCTACTTTTATTTTCCTTTATTTTCATTTTTCTTATTTATTTATTTTTGGAGACAGCGTCACCCAGCCCGGAGTGCAGTGTTGCAAACATGGCAAACCGCAGCATCAGCCTCCTAGGCTCAAGCGATTCTCCCACTTTAGTCTCCCAAGCAGCTGGGACCACAGATGCATGCCACCACACCTGACTAATTTTTTTATTTTTATTTTTTGTAGAGACGAGTCGCACCATGTTTCCCAGGCTCAAGTAATCCTCCCACCTCACCCCTGCCTCCAAAGTACTGGGATCACAGGTGTGAGCCACCTTGCCTAGCCCTGCTTTTAAACACTGAAAACTCAAATCACCCAGCAATGCAGGAATTTCCTGGCCCCAAGTTTAGTTGCAGTTCTGATTTGCATAATTTTTCTTCCACTGGGCAGCAAATCAAAAAGTGGCTTCCATTATCTGGCTTGTAAGAGCAGAGACATGAAAGGAACCCTGAAATCCATGACACGTTATTGTTTCTAGTTTTTCAACATTTCTTGATTTCTCAAATACATAGTAAAATATGAACTTATTTGTCTGTTTTATTGGCATGACCATAGCACAAATTGTAATTGCACATTCACGGAACTAGGGTTGTAATGTTGGATAAATATTGCATTTCCTGTGTGGCACTACTAATTTGCTAGTGATAAAAACATAATTTCTTAAACAAATCAAGCCCATGGGAAAGAGATTGCTGTGCTAGCGAGGCAAGCAGAAAGGCTAAGATGTGCAAGCCAGTGCAGAGGGCATGGGATGGAGGGCAACAGAGTAGGGAAGCAGATGCTTAAAAAGCAGCCGATTGAAAAGAGAAAGAGGAAACAGCCACTGAGATAAAGACAGCAGTTTTGTGTTGTATGAAGAGATCAAAGTAGCTTGCTCCTGTCACTTAGGAGGAAACCTCAGCAAGGTGATCTGAGAAGCCAGGAATGTTGGCCTTCACCTAGAAAGTAATTGCATATGTATGTATGAGTACAAACACCTACAATTGGCTCTTGACCAACTGGGGGTTAGGGGCACTGACCCCCAGCACAGTCAAAAATCCCGCATAGCTTTGGACTGCCCCAAAACTTAGCTGCTAACAGCCTCTTGTTGACTGGAAGCCTTACCAATAACATAAGCAGTCAATTAACACATATTTTGTATGTTATATGTATTATTTACTGTGTTCCTACAATACAGTAGACTAGAGAAAATAAAATGTAATTAAAATCATAAGGAAGAAAAAAGGTAGTTCCTCTTCACTGAGGGGAAGTGGATTATCATAAAGGTCTTCATCCTTGTGGTCTTCATATTCAGTGGCTGAGGAGGAGGAGGGAGAAGATGGCTTGGTCTCGCTGTCTCAGGGGTGGCAGAGGTATACAATTTTGTATCAAGAACCTGAGCCGTTAGAACCTGTATTGCTCAAGGGTCAGCTGTATACATACATGTGTGTATGTGTGTGTGTGCATTTGTGTTTGTGTGTGTGTGTGTGTGTGTGTGTGTGAATGACTGGGTAGCTTCTGAGGCTGTCAACCTGGACTGGATCTCACTCCTGAGTGTAGTTTTCAGCCCAGTGGGAGAATGTGCTCCACCCTTGGGCAGGAGCATCAAGCAATGGGCCAAGCTCAGGTTCTGCTAGGCCCTGCGGTGATTCTCCCAAGACTGCAAACCCAGGCGCACAAGACAGTTCGCTTCATACATTGGGAGTGATTCTGTTTTTCTTGGCACTAAGATTTATGAATTAAACTTCTTTGTCAGTGCATGAAAAGTGCATCCATCACCTGACATATTTAGCTTTTCTTTAAACTGGGAACATCCCAATTCCTCTCTCCTAGCCATTTTGAAATATATAATAAATCATCATTAACTACAGTCATGCTTCTGATTTATGGAACACTTGGTCTTATTTCATCTGTCTACTGTATTTTTTTACACACTAATGAATTTTTCTTCATCCCACCTCCCTCCTACTCTTCCTGGATCTCATGAAGATAGTAGACTGGTGGTTACCAGAGGCCTGTCTATGTTTCAGGCCCTATGGGAGGCCAAAAGCGTGAAGCCATCAGAGGGGATGGCCACTGCACATGTGCTACAGCCCCCTATTTCATCATGGCAGCTGTGCGTTGGTAAAATGAGTCCCAATTTGACCTTGAATGTACGACATCAAGAACATTTCTCCATCTTTCAGAGCCTTCATTTCTTCATCTATAAACTAAGTGGATTTTGCCTTGGGGAGATGCTCAATATCTCTAATGTTTATATTTTATTTATTTTATTATTTTATTTTATTTTATTTTATTTTATGTTATTTTATTATTTTATTTTATTTTATTTTATTTTATTTTATTTTATTTTATTTTTTATTTTATTTTATTTTATTTTATTTTATTTTATTTTATTTTATTTTAGAGGCCAGGTCTGGCCCTGTTGCCCAGGCTGGAGTACAGTGGTGCAATCATGGCTCACTGCAGCCTTGAACTCCTGGGCTCAAGCGATCCTCCCACCTCAGTGTGCCAAAGAGCCGATGGCTTGAACCTGTAATCCCAGGGGTAAGTTGAGGGCAAACTGAGTGGGCATTGCTTTTGCACCACGGTAAAGGTGAAAAACTGCAAGTTGAACCATTATAAGTTGGGGGTCATCTGTATACCCACACATAAAGTACATGTGAAATGCATAATGATATGTTCTATGTCTCAATGGAGATCTGTGTGCGTGTACATATGTGTATCTCAGTTGATATCACCACAGCTCAAGCTGGTTGGAGACAGCAGCTTTGTTCATGTGTCAGTGGATTGGGCTGATGTTCAGACCCATTGTCCAGACACAAAACAGGCCTCCTGCTCCTGCTCTAAGCCACACCCACTCTCTCGTTCCAGTCCAACTCTCTGCTTTCCTTCACAGAAGGCAACAGGAAACCTGCAGGTCCCTAAAGAGACTCACCAGGTGAGAGCCTTGAGCCACTCCTGCCTCCTGTGGAAAATTCCCCAAGCAGACACTGATCTTTCCCCCACAGGCAAGAAGACAACAAATTGCCCTTCCCACAAGCCCACAGCAGGTTTCCATTAGTGTATAGGCCAGCAGGAATACAAGGACCCCAAGTGACCCAACATATAGGGTGAGTGGCTTCACCCCAGACTTAAGGAACTCACTGCCTCAGGATGCATAGTGAATGACCAACCCCAAATCCAGCCTGGATCTCACCCTGTAAGGATGAAATTATAATTGCAGTAATGACCCCTTGAGGGCACATGCAAAGGCCACTGCTCCTTCATTCTAACCTCACAGAAAGCTTGCAGAAGAGCAATAGGATCCCCTGCACAGATAGAGAGCCTAAGAAGCATCAGACTAGCTCGGGGCCCAACTCTGGGACCCCCAAATCCACCAGTTTCCCCGGCAGTTCTGTCTGCAGCCAGCCATGCTGCTAGGTATAATTCCATGGCTGACACATCTCTATCCTATAACAGTTTCCCATTCTCTGTGCTGTGGTTGGGATTCTTTTAAGCAGCACTTTCGTTGTGAAGTGCATAGTGATATGTTCTATGTCTCAATGGAGATTTGCGTGTGTGTGTGCATATGTGTACATATGCATACAAAAAAAGTGGACAGCAATTCTTGTTCTATTTTATGCATTCTCTATGGGAATGGCATGCCTCCCCAGGGGGTAAGAATTCATTCTCAGGGGCTAAAGGCATCGCAGTGGCTGGCAGCCTCTGAAGGACCTGGCACATAAACAGATACACAGTGTGCCTGTGCTGTGGAAGCTGCACGGTCTTGGTGACAACGAGGAAATAAAAAGTCTTAAAAAGGCTCCTTCTGGGGGGCACAGTGAAATGAAGTTTGAGAAACTCTGTTCTCTCCTCACTTCTTTGCTGTTGTGAGACTAAACTGGAATTAGTGTTTCTCAGTGTGGATTCTAAGAACCTTAGAGCAGGGTCCTGTCCTGCAGATTTCTGGGCCCCAATGCAGACTTAGGAAGTCAGTTCCATGGAGTGGCAGAAATGTGCATTTTTAATCAGCTCTTCTATCCATTTCCTAGAGCTGCCTAACACAGCACTGCAAACTGAGTGGCTCAAACAACAGGCATATGTTTCTTTCCTTGATCTGGAAGTCCAAGATCAAGGTGTAGACAGCATTGGTTTACCCTCAGGCCTCGCTCCATGGCTACCAGATAGTCCTCTCCTCCCGGTGTCCTCACATGGTCCTCCCTCTGGGTGTCTCTGCATCCTAATCTCCTCTTGTTATAAGGACACCAGTCCTACTGGATTAGGGCCCACCCTAATAAACTTACTTAACCTTAATTACTTCTCAAAAGACCCTATCTCCAAATATCATAGTCCTCCTCACCCGCAGTTTCAGTTACCCATGGTCCACTGTAGTTATTTTTATTAAGATATTTTGCAGGACAGACAGACCATATTCACATAACTTTTATTACAGTATATTATCATAATCATTCTAGTTTATTTACCTTTTTCAAATTTTTATATATTTTTTACACACAGTATCTCACTTTGTTGCCCAGGCTGGTCTCTACCTCCTTGGCTCAAGTGATCCTCCTGCCTCAGCCTCCCAAGTAGATGAAACTACAGGCAGGCACCACCACACTCCACTAATTTTATTATTAGTTATTGTTGTTAATCTCTTACTGTGCCAAATGTATAAACTTTACCATAGCTATGTATGTATGGGAAAAAGCACAGGCTGTGTAGGATTGAGTACTATCCTCAATTTCAGGCATCCATTGGGGGTCATGGAATGTATTCCCCAAGGATAAGCGGGGGCTTATTAGAGTCACATTCTGAGGTCCCGGGAGTCAGAACTTCAACAGATGACTAGGGGGTGGTGGATACAAAATGGAACCCATAACAATTCTCAAAATGCTTTTTCCTCAAACCTGAAAGTGTAAAACCTGCTCTGAGGGGTAGGGAGAAAGACCGCATCACCTGCTAGGATAAGCAGAGCATGGGGTGATGCAGTCACTCCCTCACTGAAGACATTTATGGGGCACCTCCCTATGCACCAGACAGGAAGGAAGGAATTACAGAAACAAAACCCCACAAATATGTACAATTATTATGTGTCAATTAAAAATATATGTAAAGCAAAAATAAAATCCAGAGAAAAGGAAGGGGGAGCATTTGGTGGAGGTGGGGCCAGGAACCTCCCCAGGTAGCCTATGGCATCACACAGTAAAGGGCAACCCCAGTGGCACATGGCCCACCCTGGGAGCCAGGGCTGCAGGTTCCCTCATCCTGAAAGTGCCCGCAGGGAGCCAGCCGCCTCTGTAGCTCCATTCACCTCTACTGCGCTATCTACTGCGGTTAATCTACCTGTAGTTAATCCACTTCCTCAGTCCAGCTGCCACCCCCACATTTCTCTTAATTGCACAGGGGTCCTTCAGTGGGCTTCAGTCCTGACTTTGCAGCCCCTAGCTGTGGGACGCGGGGCTGTTTAATGTCCCTGAGCCTCTATCTCCTCATCTGTAACATGGATATTTGATGCACATACACACTTCTCAACAGATGGCCTCCAAGAGGATTGAAGTTAAGACACCCTGCAGAGAGGACTAAATGGTAACCCTCCAAAATGACACTTCTGCGAATTTACGAATGTGATCCAATTTGAAAAACAGGTCTTCCTGTTTGCAGACTTGATTAGGAATCTTGGATTGAGATAATCCTGGATTTCAGGTGGGCCCTAAATCCAGTCACTGGGGTTAGAGTCTGAATATTTGTGTTCCACCCTCAAAATTCATATATTGAAATCTTTACCCCCAAGGTGATGGTATTAGGAGGTGGGGCCTTTGGGAGGTGATTGGGTCATGAGAGTGGAGCCTCACAAATGGGATTAGTTTCCTTATAAGAGGGACCTGTCAATAGGGGAAAATTACAAGGCAAGTCTCAATCACCTTAGAAAATGTATTTGCCAAAGTTAAGGATGAGCCCAGAAGACAGGTCTATGCCTTTCTCTGAAGATGATTTTGGGGGCTCAAAATTTAAAGGGGAAAGGGCAGGATATAGAGAAGCACACACTTTTCACATAAACAAAAGAGACAGAGGAAAAATGCGGGGGATCTGCATTTTACATAAGATAACACAGACAAAATAGGGTAGGGGAACAATCAGTTATACATTTGTGTCTGGCAGGGAGGCCAGGGTGACTGCACCTGTAAAGACAAGCTATCAATTTGCATTGACTGCCATGGTGAAGTTTTAACAGCTCACCAGGACTCTCCTTGTGGCCAAAATGTCGGGGAGGCAGGTAGCTTTTCATCTTGTAGCCATCTGATTTAGGAACCAAAAGGGGGAGGCAGGTTTGTGTGACCCAGTTTCCAGCTTGACTTTTCTCTTTGGCTACATGAGTTTGGGGGTCCTAAAATTTAATTTTTTTAAATGAAATTTTTAAAAAATTTAAAGGGAAGAGGGCTCCCTTGCTCCTTCCACCTTACAAGGATGCAGGAAGGGAAGCCACGTATGATCCAGGAAATGAGCCCCAATCTTTTTATAGCTGGATAATATTGTGTATATACGCATTTTCCTTATCCATTAATCTGTTGTTAGACACCTGGGTTGATTCCATAACTTGACTGTAAGTCCTCGCATTCTACAGCACTATGGGGTGATTATATTAACCACTATATATTACATAGTTTCAAACAGTTAGAAGGAGATATTGAATGGTCCCGCACAAGGAAATGATGAACGTTTCAGATGATGCACATGCTAATTACCCTGACCTGATCACTCCACATTGTACGTATTTGGTGAAATATCACTAAGTATCCAACAAATACGTACAATTATTATGTGTCAATTAAACATACACATATATAAAGAAAAACAAAATAAAATCCGGACAAAAAATGGTGAAATGCGCCTGTGGTGGTGCGGGGCAGCGGGCAGCCTCACTGGCCCTTGGCCTTGTGGTGGCTCCCTGTCTTCTTGGGCAGCAGCGCCGCCTGGATGTGGGGCAGGACGCGCTGTGTGCGATGGTCACACGCCGGGTAGCTTGTCGAGCTCCCCCGGTTGCGGATGGCCAACTGCAGGTGGCACGGGAAGATGCGCATCTTCCTGTCCGGCGCCATGTTGCCTGCCAACAGCTGGCCAGGAGACCCACGCACCAGCGCCCACGCTCCTGGAACAGCCGCCCTGGCAGAGCAGCAGATGCACGCGCGCCTGGGCATTATACCTCGGGAGGGCGCCACAGGAGACTCTGCACGGTGCTGTGGATGCTGCACCCACAAATGAGGTGAAGGCACTCTGCAGCCTGGGAGCCCCATTGGCTGCTCCAGGGAGCGATTTGTCCTATCAAAAGAGACCTAGAAAGTCACCTCATTTGCATACAGCACCAAGTATCTGAGCAGATGAGATCTGGGTTCTCCCTGCACTTGGCCCAGGCGGCCCTCAAGGGCTGCAAATGGGTCATTCTGGAGGCCAATAGCTTCCTTGACTGCCCCAGGGTTGCTCTGTTGCCCCTGCTTGTTGGAGGGTAGAGCAGCCCGCCTTTCAGCTCAGCTTAAGGTCTTAGGTCCCTTGGAGAGGGAACTACTTTTATCCAATTCCTCTGAGCTCGGATAACTGGGTCAGCAATAAGCTGACAGTAGGCAGATTCGCAGGAGAAAGGCATGCAAACTAACACGTGCACAGGGGCCTCACAGGGAAAAAAAATACCCGAAAAAGGGTGAGAATTAGGAGCTTATGTGCCATCTGCAGCAGGGAGACAGGAGGAGGCTGTTTGCAATTCAGGAGAGAGTAAATGATTTTTAGGAAAGATGAACAGGTCTGTAGCAGAATAGATGAAAGCTATGATACTTGTGACATGATTTGTCTGAGTGGAGTCCACTTCTAGTCACTCTCCTGTCATGAGTTTATCTTCCTGGGTTGAGGAAGCTCCAGCAGAAGGGGCTGATGACACTTGAGCGTCTTCTGGAATATCTGTCTGTATTTAGGCAGATAAGGGGAGTTCAAAGATAGCCTCTCCTGCACTTGCTGATTTTCAAGTGGCTTCAGCTCAAAACAATCAATATACCAGAGCAGTGTATTCAGAGTGGCATATGCTATCACACTCTGGGGTCCTCCAAGGCTGGTGGCACTGAGAAACAGGGAGAGCCACACACCTACCCACTCCCCAGGGCCCAGGGTCTTCCTGTCCCCTTAGGGTTACAGGCAGGTACTGAGCTCTGCCTGCCATGCCCCTCCAGCTGAGAGGGGACCATGCCCTTCCCCCAGGAACCACAGAAATGCCGAACTCAAGACGAGTTGGCCTTTCCCAGTGGACCTTAATTTGCCCAAGAGAAACTGTCATTAGTGGCTTGCCTAACCCAGGAGGTAGCCAGGCACGCAGGTTACCAAGCATCCCAGAGCTCAAGGTCGAGCAGCGCGCACCGGATCACTCTGCCTCCCAACCTCTTTGTGCCAGCACCTGACCGGCCCACCCCAGGAGCAACGTGCTGGGGCCAAGCGGCCTGGCAACTCCTTCAAACCAGGAAGCAGAGTGACCTGAAAGCCTGTTTGGCTTCAGGAGGCCGAGGAGTGCATTCCAGAGCCGAGCCATGAGAGTGCCAAGCTTTACAATTAACAAAAGAATCCTGCAAAGGTAACCAGAAGTCGCCCATGCAAAGGGAGAAACACACTCATTCACAAAAAACCAATTCAGTGGCTGCTCCAAGGTGTGGAACTGAAAACTTTCACAAGAGGATAGTCTTGTTCTGTCAAATAAGAGACATG
Source organism: Hylobates moloch (assembly GCF_009828535.3). Classification (NCBI taxonomy): domain Eukaryota; kingdom Metazoa; phylum Chordata; class Mammalia; order Primates; family Hylobatidae; genus Hylobates; species Hylobates moloch. The sequence goes on along the minus strand of NW_026652293.1, from coordinate 61,321,009 downwards.
AGGAGTACTTATAGCTATTTCCAACGTGTTTGGCTGTTTTTTTTTTAATCTGTAGATTCTTATTTGTACAAAAATGCCTTAAAAAAAGACATTTTAGAGATTGTTCTTTTGTTCAGTAACAGTTGAAATCTGACTGGCTGATTTAAGCATGCACTGCATTGCTGACAGTTGACATTTCATTTTTTGATGGTTTTATAAACATTTAGATCTATTTGTCAAATAAACCATCTCTACAAAAATAAAAAATGAGCCAGGCGTGGTGACGCATGCCTGTAGTTCCAGCTACTCAAGGGCTGAGGCAATGAGAGGACTGCTTCAGCCCCGGAGGTCGAGGCTGCAGTGAGCTGCGATCATGCCTCTGCACTCCAGCCTGGGTGACAGAGTGAGATGCTGTCTCAAAAAAAAGCAAGAACTCACGAGCACACCCCTCTTTATGAATGTAGGTTTAACAAAGGCTCAGAATCCAAAAGATAATCTCTCCAAAAGAAAAAAAGACTTCAAAGAGTATTTGTCTCATTTAAATTATCTGTGTCCAATTGAGTAAGATTCCTGTTAGGAAATAAAACACCTCATCCAGGCATCCTTTGAGTGATCTGATTTGTAGAACACAGGTGGTGTGGGCACTTCTCTTTGCCCCACGGTGAAACCCCACTTTCCCTGTAACTTCCCCAGGTCTTTATTTTGTTGCTTTCTATCCCCTCTTTGAGAAAATTCCTACCTGGTGCTCTGCCATAAAGAGAATTCCTGAACCCGGACAGCCCTACATGGGCTGACTAGGGAGCAGCTGGGCGGTTTTCCCCACTTTTCCCACCGTGCAAGCCTTGATGAGTTATACTTCGTTTTTCCCTTTCTTCCCCCTCACTAACCAATCGTCTCCCCCATTTCCCACTCCACAGGCAGCTATTCCAATGGGTCCCATTTGTCTTATCTGTTTGAAGTGTCCTTTTAAAGCATGACTGGTCGTTTGGTGGGCAAGCATTTTCCATTTCAGTAAATGGCCTGGTGTTTTTATCCTTCACTTGGTTTCTCATTTGGGGGTACTTGGCTTCCTGCCCTACAGTCCCACCCACCTGTGTTACGATGAGTCTGGCTCATCTGCTTTTTCCAAGGGCTGTAGCGTATTCCAAGGTCTCCATCCCCCCATTGTACCTTCCACCCCTGCAGGGAAGGGAGCTGGATGCCCGCCCTACCTGCCACCACCCACAATGGTGCAGCTGACACCGAACATGTATTCCCTTGTGGGCTGGGAGGGGACATCTTTGGAATATAACAAATCCAGGGGTGGGACTCCCAGGTCCTCAGGTAATTATGTCCTTAGTTGACAAAGTCAGCTAGACAGTGCTGCCGAACCATGCCCAATGCAGGAGGTGGGGGGCAGGAAGGTGGCAGGGAACGGGTGTCTCATCTCCATGAATCTAACATGCCAATAACAAGTCATTACTCTTGTGGGTGTACAATTTTTTTCTTTTGTTCTATTTTTTTTCTTTTGTTCTATTTTTTTTTCTTTTGTTCTTTGAGACCCTGACGGGGTCTTGGCTCTGCCACCCAAGCTGGAGTGCAGTGGCACAATAATGGCTCACTGCAGCCTCGACCTCCCAGACTCAAGCAATCCTCCTGAGTTACTGGGACCACCACGCCCAGCTAATTTTTGTATTTTCTGTAGAGACAGGGTCTCACTATGTTGCCCAGGCTGGTCTCAAATTCCTGGCCTCAAGCAGTCTTCCGGCCTCAGCCTCCCAAAGTGCTGGGATTACAGGCATGAGCACCACACCTAGCCAGCATGCAATTTTCATTGCTCCAAAAACTAATGAGTTTGAAAGTCTCCTCCAAGGCTTCAAAGCCTTTTTAGCTTCTGCTATAGACTGAATGTTTGTGACTGAATGTTCCCCCAAATTCTCATGTTGAAATCCTCACCCACAAAGTGATGGTGTTAGGAGGTGGGGCCTTTGGGAGGTGGTTGGGTCATGAGGGTGGGACCCTCATGGATGGGATTAGTGTCCTTATAAAAGTGACCCCAAAGAGCTCCCAGGCCCCTTCCACCATGTAGGGACACAGCAAGAAACTGTCGTCTATGAATCAGAAAGTGGGGCCTCACCAGACACTGAATCCGCCATGCCTTGATTTCAGACTTCCAGCCTCCATAACTCTGAGAACTACATTTCTGTGGTTTATAAGGTACCCAGTCAATGGTATCGTTGTAGCAGCCCCATGGACTACGACAGCTGCTTCTGTTGCCATTCCTTCTCATACCCTGCCCATCTTCTCTTTCATTCCAGCGACTTTTTGCTCTTCCTGACCTGCAAGGGTTCCTTGCAAAGTCTAGGTTTTAACCGTGTCAATTTGGACACTACAGACATCCTCCACAACTCTGTATCTCTTCATTAACTCTGGCCATGGGACACTTGGTTGGGTAAAAGCCTTAACTGTTTTTTTCTTTTTAAAAGAAGCCTGACTGGCCAGACACAGTAGCTCACGCCTGTAATCCCAGCACTTTGGGAGGCCGAGGCGGGTGGATCACCTGACATCAGGAGTTTGAGACCAGCCTGGGCAACATGGCAAAATAGCGTTTCTAATAAAATTACAAAAATTAGCCGGGTGTGGTGGCACACTCCTGTAGTCCCAGCTACTCGGGAGGCTAAGGCAGGAGAATCGCTTGAACCCAGGAGGTGGAGGTTGCAGTCAGCCAAGATCACACCACTGCACTCCAGCCTGGGCGAAAGAGCGAGACTCTGTCTCAAAAAAAAGTAAAAATAAATAAGCCTGACCACCTCGCCTGTGGAAACCAAGTGGTGCCCCGCCTGTCTGCTGGGAAAAGGAGATTGTGGCCAGGCACAATGGTTTGTGCCTATAATCCCAGCACTTTGAGAGACCAAGGTCAGAGGATCACTTGAGGCCAGGAATTTGAGACTAGCTTGAGCAACACAGTGAGACCCCCATCTTTATAAAAAAAAAAAAAAAAAATTAAAAAGAAGGCTGGAAGGCAGAAGAATAGACCTTTTAGCTCATCCACACTTCTTAGGTCTGTTAGAGAGGGAACTACCGTCCCTCTACCTCTGACTCTGGTTAACTGTGTCTATGGAATAAACTGGCAGAAGGCTGATTCACAGGAGAAAGGCATGCACACTCAGTGTGGCTGAGCTGAAAGGCCGGCTCCTCTGTCTCCCAACCAGCAGGGGCTACAGAGCAATCCTCAGGCATCCAAAGAAGTGACTGGTCTAGAGTGACCCACCACAGCACATCCTCAGTCCCTAAGGGTGGCCAAGGCCAAGGGCATGGAGAACAATGCTGGAAGCTGCTCTGCACTCCAGCCCTAGGTGCTGTATGCAAATGAGGTGACTTTTCAGATCTCTTTGGATTGGACAAACTACACTCTGGCACAGCCAATGAGGCTCCTGAGCTGCAAAGTCCTTCAGCCCATTGGTGGGTGCAGTATCCACAGCCCTGTGCTTGCCAGACAGCCTCTGCAGCTGTAGATAGCTCTGTGTTCAGTGACCCCACTCTTCCGCAGCAGAACGAGACTTGGGGGCATCCTACCACCAACAGCGATTGGGTGGGCAGTCTATCCACAGGTTTCCATAAAGGTAAGCCCGGTTCTCAGGAATGGCAATAGCCTGTTGGCTTGCCCGCCCTCTTCTGCACGTTGCATCTTGGAAGAAGTCGCATTTGCATTTAGGAAATCAATCGTCAGCAAAACGGGCTCTTCCTGGAGTTCTCTGATCCATGCACACACACACACACACACACAACCTAGGGCACCACCATGTGCAAATCTCATGTGCACATCTCTTGTCAAGGGCACCCCATGTGCAGGCCCTTGTAGCAGAACAACTTTTACTCAGTTCAGTTCCCACTGAGGCCTCCACCATATTCACCTTTCCACATCCTCAGCAGTGAGGACCTGTCACCACAGCAACCAATGGCTCTGTAACCATCCCATGCCTGTGCCCTCATGGAACCCTGCTGGCATCTCTTTGGCATAACAGCCCAGGGGTGGAACTGATGCAATACAGAGTATCCCAGTCTATGTGGACAGCCTGGGCAGCTTAGAAACCACCAAAGTGTGCTGCTTGCAGCTCTGAAGGCCAGAAGTCCAAGATCAAGGCACCAGCATATCCAGTGGCTGGTGAGGTCGATTCCTGGTTCATAGACAGAGCCTTCTCACTGAGTCCTCACGTGGTGTAAGAGATGAGGGAATTCTCTGGGGTCCCTTTTATAAGGGCAGTAATCCCATTCATGAACTCATCACCTCCCAAATGCTCCACCTCATAACACCATCATCTTGAAGGTGAGGATTTCAACATTCTAATGTGGAGGGTGGGTCACCTTCAGACCATAGGGTGGGCATGCAAATCGCGTAGTCCACAACTGAGCCGTTCCCAAGAAGACCCCCTGCCCTTGCACTCTGCTGCTGGGGAAGCGACCTCAAAGCCCTTGGGATGCCATGCCTGATAGGAGGGTCTTTGTTTGCCTGGTGGCCTTGGGTCACACTGGACAGTCCCATAATGTGGTTTAGGGTAGATTGGCCGCACTGAAGAGAACACTGTTACACGGGGGTGGGAGTCCCTGAGCCAAGCCCAGCGGCAGCAATGTGATTTGGGGTAGGGGTCTTTGAGTCCTGCAGTTCGACCTCCTCTGAGGCTGGAGACTAAGACTGGCCATGTGGGAAGTCAGCCATCCCTAGGTGCTGGATGCCAGAAGAGACTCAGGATAGCAGTGTCCCTGGTTGGCAGAACTCCCCGTGCACAGTCACACAGGGTGCCCAGAAGGTAGCACAGCCCAGACTCCACGGGGACAGGACAGTGGAAGCTCTGTTACCTCTCCCGGACTCCCCCACGGGTTTCCTCCCTTGGCTGACTTAAAGTTGTCTCCGTTCCCCATAATAAACTGTAATGGAAAGCGCAGCAGCTTTCAGTGGGTTCTGGGGGCTTTTCTAGTGAGTTATAGAACCGGAGGTGGTTTTGGGAACAACTCACCCCACAGACATGCAGCTGGTGTGAAAAACAAGCCCGGTGTTGGGGACTGGCTCCCCCTAGCGTCCGGTTGGTCTAACTGCCTTTCATATACAGCCTATACCTCATGTTACTGCGCTTCGCATACTGTATTTGTCAAAAATTGAAGGTGGGTGGCAACCATGCGTTGAGCAAGCTGACCTGTGGCATTTTCGCAGCAGCATGTGCTCACTTGGTGTCTGTGTCGCATTTTGGTAACTCCTGAAATATTTCAAGCTTTTTTGTTATTGTTAGTTTTGTTCTGGTGATCTGTGATCAGGGATCTTTCATGTTACCTTTGAAATTCTTTAGGGATGCCAAGAACTGCGTCCATACAAGGCAGCAAACTTAATAGAAAAATGGCATGTACATCCTCACTGCTCGCCAGACCAGCCATTCCCCTGTCTCTCTCTCTCAACCACAAGGCCTCCCTACCCCCTGGCACACAATAATACTGAAATTAGGCCAATTAATGACCCTATAATGGCCCCTAAGTGTTGAAGTGAAAGGAAGAGTCACACACCTCTCACTTTAAGGCAAAAGCTAGAGATGATTAATCTTAGTGAGGAAGGTACGTCCAAAGCAGAAAGATGCTACTTGTGCCAAAGTCAGCCAAGCTGTGAATGCAAAGGAGAAGTTCTTGAAGGAAATTAAAAGTACTCCAGTGAACACACAAATGATAAAAAAGCAAAACAGTCTTATTGCAGATATGCAGAAAGTGTGCATGGTCTGAATAGAAAATCAAACCAGCCACAACATTTCCTTAATCCAAAGCCTAATCCAGAGCAAGATCCTCTCTTCAATTCTCTGAAGGTTGAGAGAAGCAAGGAAGCTGCAGAAGAAAAGCTTGAAGCTGGCAGAGGTTGGTTCATGTGGTTTAAGGAAAGAAGCCATCACTGTAACAGAAAAGTGCAAGGTGAAGCAGCAAGAGCTGATGAAGACGCTACAGCAAGTTCTCCAGCAGATCCAGCTAAGATCACTGATGAAGGGGGCCACGCTAACAACAGATTTTCAATGCACATAAAACAGCCCTCTATTAGAAGCAGATGCCATCCAGAACGCTCATAGCTAGAAAGAAGTCAATGCCTGGCTTCAAAGCTTCAAAGGACAGGGTGACTCTCTTGTTAGGGGCTCATGCAGCTAGTGACTTCAAATTAAAGAAAATGCTCATTCACCAATTACAACAATTCTAAGGCCCTTAGGAATCATGTTCAATCTACTCTACCTGTGCTGTATAAATGAAACAACAAAGCCTACATGACAGCACATCTGTTTACTGCATGGTTTACTATTTTAAGCCCACTAAAATATTAAAATAGCCATTAACACAACATTCAAGTCTTATTAACTTTCAAGTTAACTTCCATAATTAACTTTCAAGTCTTATTATTTAAGACATTTCATAAGGCTACAGCTGCCTTAGTCAGTGATTCCTCTGATGGATCTGGGAAAAAATTTTTAAAAACCTGCTGGAAAGGATTCACCATTCTAGATGCCTTAAGAACATTCATGATTCACAGGAGGAGGTCAAAACAGCAACATGAACAGGAGTTTGGAAGATGTTGATTCCAGCCCTCATGGATGACTCTGAGGGATCCCAGACTTCAGGGGAGGAAGTCACTGCAGATGTGGTGGGAACAGCAAGAGAACGAGAATTGGAAGTGGAGCCTGGAGATGGGACTGAATCGCTGCAGTCTCATGAGTAAACATGAATGCATGACAAGCTGCTTCTTACGGATGAACAAAGAAAGTGTTTTCTTGAGATGGAATCTACTTCTGGTGAAGACGCTGCGCACACGGTTGAAATGACAACAAAGGATTTAGAATTGACATCAACTTAGTTGATAAAGCAGTGGCAGGGTTTGAGAAGAGTGACTCTAATTTTTAAAGATGTTATGTGGGTAAAATGCTATCAAACAGCAACACATGCTACAGAGAAGTCTTTTGAATGGAAGAGTCAATTGATGTGACAAACTTCATTGTCTTATTTTAAGAAATTGCCACAGCAACCCCAAACTCCAGCAGCCACCACCCTAATTAGTCAGCAGCCACCAACATTGAGGCAAGACCCTCCCCCAGCAAAAAGATGGCAACTCACTGAACACTCAGATATCATTAGCATTTTTTAGCAACAAAGTATTTTAAAATTAAGGTACATACATTGGCTTTTTTAGACATAATGCTACTGCACACTTAGTAGACTATAGTACAGCCTATAAAAGCATTTTAAATCCACTTGGAAACCAGACATTTCATGGGACTTGCTTTATTGCAGTACCTGCTGTATTGCAATGGTCTAGAACAAACCCATGGTTTCTCCAAGGTATGCCTTTTAGTTTGACCCCAGACTGCACTCCAAAGCAGCGGCCTTAGTCTACACTCCTCACAGCACCTCTGGGCTCACCTAATGTGCCATCGTCACTCAGACTTCAACATCACCTAGTGCTGTAGTTCCCATCACCTGTCCGAATCACCCCTGCCCCAACCCGCCCCGAGCTAAAGCAGTATCTCATTATGGTTTTAATTATGATTCTCCAGTTACTAAATAGTTTAAGCATCTCCTTGTATTTTGCTGTTGTCAACCTCATGAAATAATAGCTACTCAATTAGGTAAGGTAGAAGATAAAATGGCCCCAAACATTTTTATCTCCTCTCTTTGGCCACAGGATCCTGAAACTGAAAACGACTTTTGGGTCCCAACTATCCATGGCTTTCCCACAAAGCTCTGAAAATAAGAGTTGAGAAAAAAGTATTGAGGTACTGGACAAATACATCAGTGCCTTGAGAATGTGTCCCCTACCTTCCAGCAAACAAACTGTTGCTTCTCTATGCAGTGCCTGGCCTCAGTTTCCTTCCACATCACCCACTTCCCACGGCCAGCCTTGGAGATCCTCCTGCCTAGGGCTGCCCTTGACCAGAGAGATCTGGTTGCGGCAAAGCCACAGGGACACAAGTGGCTCCTCAGAGCTTGCATGGTCAAGGGCTGAGGAAGGGCGTCTGTTTCAAGCCATTTCTATAACACACCCTGTGGGAGCAGACCTGAAGGAGAGGGGGAACCGCCACGCAGGTATGGGGGAGAAACGTTCCCTGGAGATCAGAGGCCGAGGCAGGGCCCACCTGGCCTGCTGAAGAACAGAGAGGCCATCATGCTGGGTCTGCAGGGAGCAGGGGGCATGGTGGTGACCACAGAGAGGAACAGCTCGGGATGGATTATGTAGCGCCTCCCAGGCCACTGCGAAGCTTTCCCTGAAGGAATCTGAGCTGCTACAGGGCCTTGAGTACAGCGGGGGCAGGCTCTTGCTTAGTTTTTATTTTTATTGTTTTAATAAATTTCATTGTGTATATTTAAGGTATGCAACGTGATGTTACAAAGTACAAACATAGCAAAATGGTCACTACAGGGGAGCAATTAACATTCCCATCACCTCCCAGAGTCAACCATTTTTAGGATTTTGTGGCAAGAGCAGCTGAAGTCTAGTCATTTAGCAGGAACTCCCAAAACAGTGCAATTTTATTACCTACAGTCCTCCTGTTGTACATCGGATCACCAGACTGGTTCATCCTACATATTTTAAGGTAGAAACCCATCTACCTGCTGGGTTGAGAATGCATTGTTGGAGCAGGGGGAGATGAGGTCCCCAGGTCTCCTGGGCAGGAGAGGACAGTGCCAGTGGGCCACGGTGGGGGACTGGCGGGGAGCAGCGAAGATGAGGTCAAGGTCTGTGGCTACAGGAAGAGCCTGCAGGATTCCTTTGCAGACCTACTGCGGACTGTTAGAGAAAACGACTCGGAGACAGCTCTGCGATGTCTGTCTAAGGACTTGCAGGGATTGGGCCCCTGGGCGAGTCTGGGATGGAGGCAGTGGTTGGACCTGGAAGAGGGTTTGGGAGAGAGACCCACGTCGGAGAGGCAAGTGTGAGGTCACCATGGGGGTCTGGGTAGGACAGAGAGGTCACACGAGGATGCCAAGGGTCCTTCCACATGAAAAGGGTGGAGTGGAAAGGACACAAGGGAGACGGAGGAGCATCAGCAAGGCCAGAGGAAGCCCATGTGGAAGGAATGTCCCTACACAAAAATCCATTCAAAACAGACAAGGGCTTAATTGTAAGGTCTGAAACTGTAAAGCCAGTAGAAGAAAACACGGGTGAAAAACTCCATGACACTGGCCTAGGTTTTAGGGTCATATCACTTCTGGCATATGACCCTAAAAACACAAGCAACAAAAGAAAAATGAACATACACCATTGCATAGAGCTAAAAGCTTCTGCACAGCAAAGGAAATCATCAACAGAGTGAAGACAACTCACAAATCAGGACAGAGTATTTGCAAACCATACATTAGGTGGGGGGTTAATATCCAAAATATACATGGAACTCAAACTCAATAGCAGGAAAGCAAATCAACGACTAAGAAATGGGCAAAGAACCTGAAGAGACACTTCTCAAAAGAAGACACACCAATGGCCAACAGGTATATTAAAAAATGCTCAACATCATCAATCATCAGGGAAATGTAAACCAAATCACAAGATTATCTCACACTTCTTAGAATGACTAATTTCAAAGAAAATAAATGTTGGCGAGGATGTAAATTATTATAGCCATTATGGAGAAGCATATGGAGGTTATTCAAAAACTTAAAAAGAGGACTGTGACTCAGCAATCCTGCTGCTAAGTATTTTCCCAAAGGAAACAACATGAATATGTGGAAGAGATACCCACACTCCTGTGTTTCTTAGGGCACTCTTACAACAGCCAAGATATGGAATCAACCTACGTGGTCTAGAAGCAAAGTGGATAAAGGGATAAAGTGGATAAATGGATTAAGAAAATGTGGTGTATACACATAATGGAATATTATTTGGCCATAAAAAAGGAAACCCTGCCATTTGCAACATGGGTGAATCTAGAGGACATTTATATTAAGTGAAATAAGCCAGGAACAGGACAAATACCACATGATCTCACTTATATGTGTAATCAGAATGTTGATTTATAGAAACAGAGAGTAGAACAGTGGTTAGCAGGGGCTGAGACAAGAGGATTTGGGGAAATTCTAGTCAAAGGGTACAGAGTTCCTATTATACAAGAATAAACTCAAGGTCTATTGCACAGCAATGGTGACTTCAGCTGATAACCGTGTACTGTACGCAGTCGGCCCTCTGTATGACTGTCCCCCATGTGTGCAGAGGGAGGGCTGACTGCAGGGGACTTAAGCATCTGTGGATTTTGGTATCCGTGAGGGGGTCCTGGAACCAATCCCCCTTAGGCACAGAGGGATGACTGTATTTGAAATTGCTGAGTGTAGATTTCAAATGTTCTCACCACAAAAAAAACATGAGATGGATACATTAATCTGTTTGATTTTGTCGCTCCACAATGTACATAGATATCAAAACATCACACTGTGCCCCATAAATATACAATTTTTTTAAATAGAGATTGTGATTGACAGGGTGGGATGCTGCTGGTCAGCTAGGTTAGGTGAGGATGGTGAAGCCACTGTTGGACCTGGTGATGTAGAAACACTTTGATGCTGTGGGAGACTCTGTGCCATCAGGACCTGTCCGGGCAAGCATCACAGGTGTGCAGGGCAGGGGCAGGGACGCTCGGGGACGACAGCGGACTGCAGCAGGCGGAGACAGTGAGAAAGACAAACTGGAGGTCTCAGGGTCAGGATGTTGTTGGCGTGCTGACAAAGATTCTCTACTTGGCCAAACTCTGGCCAGGCTGTGGAATCTTCTCCTAGGGCCCTCTGTGCCCTTTCTTATAAAATCCACTTTTAGCAAGAACCCTAATTTGGTTTAACCATAATATCTAACCACCCTCACTGGTACCTGACCGGGTTCCTCTCTGACCGTTTGCGGCCAATGTCTGATCACCCTGCCTGCCTGCAGCAAGGACTCTGTGAGGTGGGTTTAGCCAGACCCCCCTCAGCCCAGATGTCTCCTCATAGTCATTCCCACCCATGGACCCCACACTGCTCCTCGCTTCTCCAACCCCTGCCCTGCTATGTTGGGGTGGAGCCCCATCTCCCCCCAGGCCCCAAGGAAAGGGTTCTACACACATCTCAATGGTCCCAATCAAAGTCCTCCTCACCATGCTTTAGCAAGTGTCACAAGGAATTTTCCTTTGACACTGGAGGGTGGTCAGGGCAGAGAGAAGAGGCCAGGTGGACACATGGAGACGAAGCAAATGAGCTGACACAAACCCACTTTATTCAGCATTGAGCCAGCCCACGCACTGGGCAGGTCAAACTCACAGACATCGCACCAAAGGCCGGGGACTCGGAAGGGCTGAAAGGCTTCATCTGGAAATGGGCACCGCTCGCAAGTCCAGCTATCCCCGAATCTCAACATCTGTCTGCATCTATGTCCCCGACTTTGCAATCCTGTCCCCAGTGCTGAGTTTCTGTCGACTAATTTATCTACACACAAGGATGCTGCAGGCAACTGAGCTACTGCTACGAGCTTTGCAAAATTCAACTACTAAAGGAAATGGGAGGAGAGAAAGAGCCAGAGAGAACAGCAAGATGAGACACCATGGCAGGGCCTGGAGATGCTAAATGGGGTTAGCCACCTGCCAGCCCCCTCACCCAGGGAAACAGAGAAAGAGGGTTCCTTCTGCGGAGGCAGGTGGAGCACAGGGAGGGCTCCTGGGAGGCACAGGAGTGGGGTGGGGGCCAGGAAGGGGGAGGTGGACAGAGCGATGAGGATAAGGCTGGGCGGGGCCCATGCCCACCTCAAGAGGAGGGCCACCTCCTCAGGAGACATCAAGGTGCAATCTAGTCTTCTTTTCTCTCCCTGAAGACCTCAGTTCCAGCCTTCACCGAGCCTCATGTGCGTTCTTCTTTCTGGATGCTAACCCCAAATCTGACACTCAATGGTGCACCACAGCTACCTGCCAAGGGTCTGTGGGCCCGCATGGAAGGTGCAGGGTCTGGGTCCCTGGATGACGAGGTGAGGGGCAGATGGGTGACCAGGGAAGGGCATGGCCCAGAGCTGCCGAAACTCATGGAGGATAGGCTGTGGCCAGGACTTCAGGAAGGGATGGGCACAGGTGGGAAGGGTCCTCAGGTCCAGCCTCTACTGGGAGGTGTTTGCAGCCCCCAAAACACGCCTCGGGGTGAAGGATATATGGACATTGTCGAAACACGCAACTATGTAGACGGACCCAAGGCCAGGCGCCTGCCACGCTTCCCTGGCAGCCACACGCTGACACTTCCCATGGAGATGAGGATCCATCCTCCTTCCTCCAGCTCTGGGACTGCCGTGGGTTGGCGCCATCACTGCATGGGAGGGGAGAGGGAAAGACAGAGAGACAAAAAGAGAAAGAGACACACAGAGGCAGAGACAGAGGCAAAAGGAGAGAGCGAAAAAGAGAGAGAGCGCCTATGAGGTACTGTCCTGTGCACAACAAACCCAGGGCCTGGCCCAGACTTCCGTCTCCCCAGGACCAAAGCCTTGTCACCTACGGCTGGCACAGGCAACTGAATGGTTCAGGGCCATTTGGGTTGCTGCAGGGTCTGGGGTTCAGGCCAGGCCCTGGGCAGAGGCAGAAGAAAAGCCCTGAGGCTGGGTTTCTTGGCTGCTTCTGCCTTCAGGACCCCAAGGCAAGGCAGGAGCCTTCCATGCTCGGGCACTCAGGATGCCAAGTGCCCTCCTTTGTGAAGGTCAGGGACACCTCAGACCCTCCTCAACTTAAAACCCCTTCCCATCGCCTTCCCTGACCACCCACCCACTCCCGAAATTCAGCCCTGCAAGGCCACGGCAATGGGAGTCAGGCTGGACTTTTAAGCCTTGACCTCGGGCAATGGCTCGCTGCTGCCTGCATCCACCCTGGCCACCCAGCGGGGCTCCCGCACCTGCAGCAGCATGCTGAGGCCCAGGTTGCGGTGCTTCTTCTCTAGCTCCGACACCGCCTGCAGCAGTGACCTGAACCGCTCAGTGGGGTCAGCCAGCTCGTCCTCAGGGAGCCCCTCCTCCTTCTCAGCCTCCTGCAGGAAGTGCTCCTCCTCCTCCACAAAGAACGCCCGCAGCTTCTTGTAGTCGGTCAGTGCCTTCTTCCTACGATCCATCACGTGTCCCTGCAGACAGGTGGCAGGAAAAGACCTGTGTACTCACCCACCCTCCCCAGGGGAAGGGGAACCTGTTTGCTCTTGAAGGAGTTAAGAACATGTCACTCCAAAACATGCTGCTCAGGCACATTGACTATTAGGCCAGGAGCGGTGGCTCACGCTTGTAATCCCAGCACTCTGGGAGGCCAAGGCGGGCGGATCACAAGGTCAGGAGTTCAAGACCAGCCTGACCAACATGGTGAAACCCCGTCTCTACTAAAAATACAAAAATGAGCCAGGCGTGCTGGCACGCCTGTAATCCCAGCTATTCGGAGGCTGAGGCAGGTGAATCACTTGAACCCGGGAGGCGGAGGTTGCAGTGAGCCAAGTTCATGCTACTGCACTCCGGCCTGGGCGACAGAGCGAGATTCCATCTCAAAAAAAAAAAAAAGCCAGGCATGGGGGCTCACGCCTATAATCCCAGCACTTTGGGAGGCTGAGGCAGGCGGAACATGAGGTCAAGAGATCAAGACCATCCTGGCCAACCTGGTGAAACCCAGTCTCTACTAAAAATACAAAAATTAGCTGGGCATGGTGGCACACGCCTGTAGTCCCAGCTACTTGGGAGGCTGAGGCAGGAGAATCGCTTGAACCTGGGAGGCAGAGGTTGCAGTGAGCCAAGATCGCGCCACTGCACTCCAGCCTGGCGACAGAGCAAGACTCTGTCTCAAAAAAAAAAAAAACAGAAGAGACCAGGCACGGTGCCTCATGCCTGTAATCACAGTACTTTGGGAGGCTGAGGCGGGAGGATTGCTTGAGCCCAGGAGTTCGAGACTAGCCTGGGCAAAACCTGTCTCTACTAAAAATCAAAAACATTAGCCAGGCATAGTGGTGCACACCTGTGGTCCCAGCAACTCGGGAGGCTGAGTTAAGACGATCGCTTGAGCCCAGGAGGTTGAGGCTGCAGTGATTTATGATCATACCACCGCACTCCAGCCTGGACCAACAGAGCAAGGCCTTGTTTTAAAAAAAATCAAAAAACAGTGCAAGATCACCTTGACCTTCATTCTGCTTCTTAAAAGCAAATGAAATTCCCAGGTGAAAGACGCCCTCCTCATATCAAATAAAATTATTTTATCATCAAGGACAACAGGAAGTCAAGGCCGACAGAATTTGGTACAGACCTTGTGAAAATAACTCTTTCAAGTGTCCCCACATCATGTAGTTGCTTTTTTACAAGTGGCTAGTCTTTGTCCAAGTCAGTATATAAGTGATTTAATTTTGCCACTTTGAGTCTTCATTTCATTATAAGGGAGGCTGTGCTGTATAAAACTTGTGTTAAATTAATATGCCTGGCTGGACATGGTGGCTCACGCCTGTAATCCCAGCACTTCGGGAGGCCGAGGTGGTTGGATCACTTGAGGTCAGGAGTTTAAGACCAGCCTGGCCAACATGGTGAAACCCCATCTCCACTAAAAATAGAAGATTTAAAAATACTCAGGAGGCTGAGGCAGGAGAACCACTTGAACCAAGGAGGCGGAGGATGCAGTGAGGCAAGATGGCGCCACTGCACTAGCCTGGGTGACAGAGCAAGACTCCATCTCAAAAAAAAAAAGAAAAAAAACCTATGTTTTTTCTCCCATTAATCTATCTCCCTTTTTTTTTTTTTGAGATAAGGGCCTCACTCTGTCACCCAGGTTGGAGTGCAGTGGTGCCATCATAGCTCATTGCAGCCTCAACCTCTTGGGCTTAAGTGATCCTCCCGCCTCAGCCTCCCAAGTAGCTGGGACCACAGATGCACCACCACACCTGGCTAATTTCTTAATTTTTGTACAGATGGGGGTCTCACTATGTTACCCAGGCTGGTCTTGAACTCCTAGCCTCAAGCAATCCTCCTACCTCAGCCTCCCAAGTTGCTGGGATTACAGGCATGAACCACACTGCACCTGGCCCTGTTAGTTTAGCTTATGTCAGTTTAATTCTCCAGCCCAGCCTGAGGCCCTAAAAGGGGAGAAGTAGAGTTCTTTCTCCCCTACACTGCAGTGCTCAGCTGCACATGAAGACTGTCCCTCTCCCATGGCCAAGAGACAGTAAATCCTTGAGTGGCCCTGCTAGGTCTAGAGCCTGTCAGGCACATG
This sequence comes from Hylobates moloch, assembly GCF_009828535.3. NCBI lineage: Eukaryota > Metazoa > Chordata > Mammalia > Primates > Hylobatidae > Hylobates > Hylobates moloch. Next base: position 61,305,827 of record NW_026652293.1, on the reverse strand, counting down.
ACTGCCAGGGCAGGACACACACCCATCTTGCCAGCAACTGTCCCTGCTGTGCCCACACCAGAACTCCAATGGCTGAAAACCATCCCATCAGCCTTCAACAAATAGCATTCACTCTTGCCACTCATCAGCTGGTTTTCAGCCAACCCCTAACCTTGCAAACAGGAGAGCAGAGCAGGATGCTACTCTGATTTTACTCAGTCATGGATGGCTTCCGCCTGGCCCTGGGCCACACAGGGCAGGTGACAGCCATAGTCATGAGAGGCCAAGGCTTTTGTTGCTGAGAGATAATGCAAATGACAGCTGGGTGTCTGCTGGTTGGCTGATGCGACACGCTGCAAACTCCCTCCTTTGAATTTAGGTGGCTTCTCTCATCCCAGCATCTAAGCCACCAACGCCCAAAACAGGACAGATTGAAAGCTCCAACCTGCTAAAATCTGTGGGCAAAACAAGTCCCTTGGGGGTAACACAGGGTTACTGCAAACTTAGAGGTCCCCAAAGCCTTCCAGCCTCACTTGCACTGGGCAGTGTTGGCCGCTCACAAGGCAAGGAGAAGTTCAGAGCAGCCCCCAAGGGCAGTGTGGAGTGCCAGGGGTCTGACTGGCATCAGGGACCCCGTGTGTAACCTGTCACTGTCTGAGGGAGGCCTGCACCTCAGGCCTGTGGATAGCAGGCAAGGGCTTGGCAGCACCAGGAGCACAGAGCCCACCTCAGCCTCAAGCTGGGGTAAAAACACAGGCCTCAGCCTCGAGGTGCAGCCAATTACCCAAGAGCTGCTGCACCTGTGAAAAGCACGCGCTGTCTTTCAGGTTAAAAGGAGGAGGTAGGAATTTATGAAACCCAGAGAAAATGGCACACAGATTTTTACTACACATGAGGAAAAAGTCACCAAATAGAGTTTAAACGACTGAAGAGCTTTACTGGTGAGTAATGTAAAAGAATCTAGTGGGATGTCCCCTTGGGATATAATGCTGTGGAAGGCACCCAAGGAAAGTAACGCTGCTGTGGTCTGAACGTCTGTGTCCTCCCCAAATCCCCATGCTGAAATCTTCGTCCCTAAGGTGATGGTGTTAGGAGGCAGGACCCTTGGCAGGTGATGAGGTTGTGAGGGTGGAACTCTCAAGAACAGAATCAGTGTCCTTATACAAAGGACCCCAGAGACACCCTCACTTCTTCCACCATGTGAGGACACAGTGAGAAGTCACCATCTATGAACCAGGAAGCGCCCTCACCAGACAGGGAATCTGCCAGTTCCTTGATCTTGGACTTCTAGTCTCTAAAAAATAATGAGCAACTCTCAGATCAGAACAAGAGGACCACAGAAAATTACAGATGTGTTCTAAAAAGAAAAAAAAAAATTAGCACTTTGGGAGGCCAAGGCAGGAGAATCGCTTAAGGCCAGGAGTTCGAGACCAGCTTGGGCAACACAGTAAGACCCCCCTCATCTCTAGAAAAGCATTTTAAAATTAACCAGGTGTGGTAGCACATGCCTATAGTCCCAGAGGCTGAGGTGGGAGGATTGCCTGAGGCCAGCTGGAGCTGCAGTGAGCTACAATCATGCCATTGCACTTCAGCCTGGGTAATGAAGTGAAACTGTCTCTTGGAAAAAAAAAAAAAAAGAGAGAGTAAGTCTGATGCTGCCATCACCTACAGGTAAAATGTGAGGAGAAATAGAGGCTTCCACTGGCTTTGGCTAGATTCTATTTGAGAAATACAAACACATCCTAGAAAAATACCCTGAAGCTCACTTAAGTCCAGAGGCCCCTCCTCCAACCAACCAGCTGAGCAGTTCAGAGGCCTGGCCCACTTGGCCTGGTGGTCCCTTTGTCTAGAGCCCTGAGCCCACGGTCCCCTCATTCCAGGCTGCCCCAGGCCCCCCACTTGCCTTCCACACTGCAGCTGCTGACTCTGCCTGGCCATGCAGGTCCCGGGCGTCATTCAAGTCCTTTCTCATGATTTCCACAGACCCCTTGTTCTCCTGGAAAGAGAGGAAGGTCACCAGGGGTGGGCAGAAGGTCTGGGTCCCCCAAACCAGCCCAGTTCTGAGGGACATCACCCCAGCTGACTGCACACAGTCTGACCATCCTAGAGATAACCTCGAAGCCCTGTTGTCTAGGGCAGGAACGCACAGGCAGTCAAAAGGTTTCTTGGGCTTCACACCTATTCAGGAGGATCTGGGTGCTGGGGCCAAGGGGACTGTCTAGGTGGGTTTAGGAGTTCTGTGTCTGTAAGTGGCCCTGCTCAGTGTGAGTTCGGTCTGTACCAAAGGCCTGCACAGCCTGCCCTACACCCTGCCCTGCCTGAGCCGGATGGGGGTCGCTCTGCACGGTGGCAGGAGCCCCCAATACAGGAGGAGCGCCCAGGGACACAGTCTGGCTGGCTTCCCCTCCCCTGTATTCAAGAGCAGGACCCCAGGCTGGCTGTTGTCTCCTACTCTGTGTCCCACAACCAACCCGCCATGGGCAAGGCTCCACACTCCCGGACCCGCTGATGCCAGACTCTCACAGCGGGTTTCTGAAAGATGGGAAAGGGGATGGGGGTGCAGGTGAGGGCTGGGTGGCCCGGGGAGCAGATGAGAAGGTGGGCCAGGCCTGTGGACACAGTGGAATACAGAGGGGCAAGAGGCGTGATGTCTCCCCCAAGGGAACAGTGAGTGGGGGAGTCAATCTGTGGGAACTAGAGGGGGTCTATGAGGGTGAAAAAGGGCACAGCTAGTGGTGGGACCACAAAGATGGGCGCTGGTGGGGGAAGGACTTCGTAGAAGGTAGGGGGTGGGGAGATAAGGCACCGCCCAGCAGGGGACACCAAGATGGGGACGGGGACCAGACTCCGAAGAGACGCAGGAAATAAGGGGAGGCAAGCCGCAGGAGGGAGGGGCCCAGCACACGCTGGAGCGGGGACCCGTGGCGGTGAGGGGAGGGGGACAATCCGGGGACAGCGACAGTGGAGACGGGAAGGGCCCAGGGCTCAGGGGGACCGGGGCGGGGGAGGAGAGGCGCAGGGCACCGTCCGGGGCGGGGCACGGGACCCCACGGCGCGCACCTTGCCGCGCAGCGCCTTCCTCCAGCGCGGCTCCCACTCGGGCGGCTCGGGGCCCGCAGCCATGCGGCAGGCGGCGCAGAGAGGGCCGGCGTCGGCGCGGCACAGCAGCTGCAGCGCGGCCTCGCTGGCCGGGCCGTCGCGCGCGGGCGCCGCGGCCGCCTCCTCGAGCGCCAGAAGGCGGCGGCTGAGCGGGGGCCGGCCGGGCTCCACGGCGCGCTGCCAGCAGTCGTCCGCGCACTCGGGGCACGGGAAGGGCCCGTCCTCCTCGGCCCAGAAGCGCACCACGCACGCCCGACAGAAGCGGTGGCCGCAGTCGGCGCGCACCGGTTCCCGGGGCGCGCGCTGGCACAGGGCGCAGGCGGCCTCGGCGGGGCCCGCAGGGAGCGCCAGGGCTGCGGGCGGCGGGGCCGGCAACGGCGCGGGAGCGGCTGGGGAGGGCCGGAGACCTAGGCGGCCGGCGACCTGACGGAGACCAGCACCAGGACGACGACGCCAACGCCGGGGACGCGCACGGGGCGGGGTCGGGGACGCGCACGGGGCGGGGTCCGGACTGCGGAGCGCTTCGCCGACGAGATCCTGGCAGCGGTGTGCTGCAGCCGGAGGTCCTGGCCGCGCTGCGCTCCACAGACAAGATCCTGGCAGCAGTGTATTGCATCTTTAGGTCCTGGCCGCGGTGGGCTCCTCCGCCCGGATCCTAGCAGCGGTGCGCTCCTCCGCCTTGGTTTTGGCAACTATGCTCTCCACCGGCAAGGTCCTGGCAGCGGCGCACGTCACCCCCGCAAGTCCTGGCAGCTGCGCGCTTCACTCTCCTGCCTGCGGACCCGCCCAAGTCGTATCCTGAAATCTTACTGGGACTGTCTCTTCCTACATCAGTAACTCCTGCGAAAGAGGGAAACAAAGTTTTATTTTTACTTGAAGGTTCCATTTTTAAAAGGTTGTTTTTGTAAGCTGCTAGGATCTAAGCTGCGCGTACCTCCGCGGTAGCTCGCCCGCGAGGGCTAGGGACCGGGCGGGAAGTGGCCTGCGGACGGGGCGGGAAGTGGCCTGCGGGCGGGGCGGGAAGTGGCCTGCGGGCGGGGCGGGAAGTGGCCTGCGTGGGCCTCCTCCTCTGCTCTCATCCTGCACGGACCCGCCCTGCGTGGGCCCTGCGTGCACGGGCCTGTCCGCGTGGACGTGCCCTGTGTGCACCCTTCCTTAAGGGACCTGCCCTTGAACGGGCCCTCCGGACGTGGAGAGTCGTTGTATACGTCCACCCTGCGTGGGATCTCCCTTTGTGGACCCATCCCGCGGAGCCTCTTCTCGCGCAGCCTCCTTCTGGCCCCCTGGGAAGCTACCCTGGTTCTCCGCTGTCTCCTGGCTGGGGGGAGCTCTCATTGACTCTGTGATGATGCATGACAGAAGAGCATTTGTTAGCTTTTTTTTTTTTGAGACAACCTCGCTCTGTTGCCAGGCTTGAGCGCAGTGGCGCGATCTCGGCTCACTGCAACCTCCGCGTCCCGGGTTCAAGCGATTCTCCTGCCTCAGCCTCCCGAGTAGCCGGTATTACAGGCGCCCGCCACGACGCCCGGCTAATTTTTGTATTTTTAGTAGAGACGGGGTTTCACCATGTTGGCCAGGCTGGTCTCGAACTCCTGACCTCGTAATCCGCCCGCCTCTGCCTCCCAAAGTGCTGGGATTACAGGCGTGAGCCACTGCGCCTGGCCGTTAGCTTTTCTTTAAAAAATAAATTTAAAGGAAAGAAATAAGGCTTTGGGAAGAGCAATCTTGTGTTTTTGTTTTTTAATTATTTTGAAAACAAGCAAGCATGGTTAAAAAAAGACTGCAAGTTTTGCATTTTAAAAAATTAATCTGGGCCGGGCGCCATGGCTCACGCCTCTAATCCCAGCACTTTGGGAGGCTGAGGCGAGCGGATCATAAGGTCAAGAGATGCGACCATGCTGGTGAAACCCCGTCTCTACTAAAAATACACAAATTAGCCGGGCGTGGTGGCGCGTGCCTGTAATCTTAGCTACTCAGGAGGCTGAGGCAGGAGAATCACTTGAACCAGGGAGTCGGAGGTTGCTGTGAGCCAAGATCGTGCCACTGCACTCTAGCCTGGCGACAGAGCGAGACTCTGTCTTAAAAAACAAAAACAACAAAAAAAATTTTTTAAATCTGTATTCCAAACAAGCGCAGGATCTAATGAGGTATTTTTGTCTTTGTGAAGATTTTTTTAATCGACTTGGAAATGCGCTAGATGCCCGTGGGAAACATGAATAGTAAACCGAGGTTATTTCTGTGTAGTAAAGATTAGAAGGCTTCCAGCCGAGCCTTGCTGATTTGTTGAGTCAACTAGGAACTTGCTGGAGAGAACAGTAAAAAATATAAAAAATGAGTAAACTTCATAATGAACTAATCTTGTGAATGACATTTTAGCCACAAATATACAAAGAGTTTATAAAATTTGGTAAGGAAAAGCATGATGGAAAATACACCTTGTTGGATTTTTCAAATCACAGAAAAAAAACACACAAATGATTGAACACACATGAGAAAAAAATGTACACTCTGCCCAGTTAAGAAAGAGGAAAATAAAATGAGACTCTCTTTCTTTCCACTATTAAGTAAGCAGACAAAAAAAAAAAAGCAACTTGGCTGGGAGCCATGGCTCAGGCCTGTAAACACAGCACTTTGGGAGGCCGAGGCAGGTGAATCATCTGAGGTCAGGAGTTCAAGACCAGCCTGGCCAGCATAGTGAAACCCTATCTGTACTAAAAATACAAAAATTAGGCTGGATGTGGTGGCGCACGCCTGTAATCCCAGCACTTTGGGAGGCTGAGGCAGGTGGATCACAAGGTCAAGAGATCGAGACCATCCTGGCCAACATGGTGAAACCCCGTCTCTACTAAAAATACAAAAATTAGTTGGGCATGGTGGTGCACCCCTGTAGTCCCAGCTACTTGAGAGGCTGAGGCAGGAGAATAGCTTGAACCAGGAGACGGAGGTTGCAGTGAGCCGAGGTCATGCCACTACACTCCAACCTGGCGACAGAGCGAGACTCCCTCTGTCTTAAAAAAAAAAAAAAAAAAAACCACTTGATTCTGTGAATACTGCTTCTTGGAATCCACGTAGCAGTATCAACTAAGGATTTTCTGATTGGAATTCCTTTTCTTAGAAAACAAACTATAAAAATAACAAAATGAAAATAATAAAAATTGGGTTGTAAAAAATTGGGCTGTTTTGTTTTATTTAGAAATGTGGCTGGGAGAGGTGGCTCATGCCTGTAATCCCAGCACTTTGGGAGGCTGAGGTGAGTGGATAGCTTGAGCCCAGGAGTTCAACACCAGCCTGGGCAACATGGCAAGAACCTGTCTGTACAGAAAATTTTTAAAATTTAGCTGGGCGTGGTGGCACGCACCTGTGGACCAACTACTTGGGAGGCTGAGGTGGGAGGATCACCTGAGCACAGGAGACTGAGCCTGTAGTGAGACGTGATCATGCCACTGCACTCCAGCCTGGGCGATGGGAGAATTTTTTAAGACCCTGTCTTAAAAAAAAGAAAGAGAGAGAGAGAGAGAGGTGGGGGCAGGGGGTGGGGGAGAGAAGGAAGGAATGGAGGGAGGGAGGAAGGAAGGAAGAAAGGGAAAGAAAAAGAAGAAAGGAAGGAAGGAGAAAAAGAAGGAAGGAAAGAAAGAGGGAGGGAGGGAGGGAGGAAGGGAGAAGAAGAGAGAGAAGAAAGAAAGAGAAATGTATGTCATATCACTATTCATTTTGGAGAAAAAAAAAACCTTGAAGGTCCAATACTGGGGACATGGCTTAGCAAATGGTAGCAGCCATGAACGTGCACATGTGTGCATTAGAGACTTTTGGAAGTAGACACTGGCAAAGATTGTTGCCTGAAAGCTTCTCTCCCTTACCACCAGCAGAATCCACATTGTGTGGTGCCAGCGTCCCCACTTCCCAAGACAGGGTGGCTGGTGTAGGTGCCAAGAGGAAACACTTGGTCCTCTCAAATTTTGATGAAAAATTGCAAAAGGCTGTTCGCGGTGGCTCACGCCTGTAATCCCAGCACTTTGGAGGCCGAGGCTGGCAGATCACAAGGTCAGGAGATGGAGACCATCCTGGCCAACATAGTGAAACCCCATCTCTACTGAAAATACAAAAATTAGCCAGCCATGGTGCTGCATGCCTATAGTCCCAGCTACTCGGGAGGCTGAGGCAGGAGAATCGCTTGAACCCAGGAGACAGAGGCTACAGTGAGCCGAGATAGTGCCATTGCACTCCAGCCTGGGTGACACAGCGAGACTCTGTCTCAAAAAAAAAAAAAAAGAAAGAAGGAAAAATTGCAAAAGGCAGATCAATTGGAGAAAAGGCAGACATATTTATTTACTGTGTCTACACAAACCTAAAGATATGGGGGAAATCGTCCTTTTTTTTTTTTGAGATGGAGTCTTGCCCTGTCACCCAGGCTGGAGTGCAGTGGCGTGATCTCGGCTCACTGCAACCTCCGCCTCCTGGGTTCAAGTGATTCTCCTGACTCAGCCTACCGAGTAGCTGGGCTACAGGCGCATGCCATACTGCCTAAGTTTTTGTATTTTTAGTAGAGACGGGGTTTCCCCATGTTAGCTAGGATGGTCTGGATCTCCTGACCTTGTGATCCGCCCACTTCGGCCTCCCAAAGTGCTGGGATTAGAGGCGTGAGCCAAGATATGAGGGAAATCCCAAGATATGAGGGAAATCGTCCATTTTTATGCTTAGGTTCCGCAAGGTATGGACAGCCATGCAGAAATAGAATTGGGCAAACAGGGTTGGATCTAATGAGAAGAGCCTGAGTGGGGACACCCAGCCAGGCCTGTCTGTCTAGATTCTTGTGGCCTCTCTGAGCAGCCTGCCTGCCTGCCTGCCTGCCTGCCTGCCTGCCTTCCTTCCTTCCTTCCTTCCTTCCTTCCTTCCTTCCATCCAGGACCCTCTCTGGAGTGAGGGTCTTAAGATCTACAGTCTAACAAGGTAGGTCAGATCATTTCTTCATGGCCAGGTTTTACACAGAAAGGCAGAAAGAAAATTAGAGTCATATTTTTTAGGTGTTATGACTGGCTTTGTGTTCTGGTTTCTATGACTCACCTTGAGGAAGAGGGATTCTAGTTTCTATGGCCAGACAGGGGAGAACGAGGGGCTAGAGACAGGAGGGCCAGAGAAGTTGAGAGAAAACTTTTTGCTTCTGAGGCTGCTTAGGATGCCCTCATTTGGGGTCTTGTTTTCTGAGCCGCCTGGCACTTCTCCATCCAGCCTCCCTCCTCTTTACCCTCCAGATTAGAGACTGAGCCTGATGCCGTTTGAGCACTCAGTTGGGTGGGGAAAGAGTACTCCTCCTTTCTCATCTGCCTCTTGAACTGTTTGGAACACTGAAGGCTCTCACTTTCTGATCAGAGACAGGATCAAAGTGGGCAGTGGGTTTTTTGTTTGTTTGTTTGTTTGATTGTTTTTTCTCAGCATGACATCTATAGACTCCACAAAGACAGAAGAGCATTGACGAGTCTTGGGTGCCTCTGGGCTCTTGAATTCCCATCGCGTTGGCATCAAAGAACTAAATAAGACACTGTTGCGCTACAAAACGGTGCTAGATGCTAAACCATCATCTTCTCAGGATAATAGTTTCAACTGATTAATGTAAAATGTTTGGGGATTTCACTAGCAACCACAAAAGCATGTGAATATTTTCTCTAAGAGTGCGATGAAGTCTTTTTGTGTGTGTGTGAGATGGAGTCTAACTCTGTCCCCCAGGCTGGGGTGCAGTGGCACAATCTCAGCTCACTGCAACTTCTGCCTCCTGGGCTCAAGCAGTTCTCTTGTCTCAGCCTCCCAAGTAGCTGGGACTAAAGGCGCCTGCCACCACGCCCAGCTAACTTTTGTATTTTTAGTAGAGACAGGCTTTCACCTTGTTGATCAGGCTGGTCTTGGACTCCTGACCTCAGGTGATGCACCCGCCTTGGCCTCCCAAAATGTTGGGATTACAGGCGTGAGCCACTGCTCCTGGCCAGTCTTTTTTTTTTTTTTTAAGGCAACAGAAACAACCAAAAAATGGATGACTAGAAGAGAGGTAAACGATTCTAATTATAGGAAATTTTTGAGACAGTCTTACTCTGTCACGCAGGCTGGAGTACAGTGGCATGATCTCGGCTCACTGCAACCTCCGCCTCCCGGGCTCAAGCGATTCTCCTGCCTCAGCCTCCCTGGTAGTTGAGACTATAGGCACACACCACCATGCCTGGATAATTTTTGTATTTTTAGTAGAGATGGGGTTTCACCATGTTGGCCAGGCTGGTCTCGAACCTGTGACCTCATGTGATCCACCCGCCTCAGCCTACCAAAATGCTGGGATTACAGTTGAGAGCCACCACACCCAGCCTTAATTACAGGAAATTTTAGTCCCACATTTACCTTGTATATTTGACATGTCTTTTGTTATGTGTATTTTATGGCATTGCGGGTTACCCTATTTAAAATTGTAGTCTCACAAATCAGAGTGTACAAAAATGAATGTTGAAGAGGCCATAAGCTGTGTATTTAAAAGAAATATGGAGATGCAAGGATGTTTGGATAGGAAGATATGACTTGGGAAATCTCATGTCCAGCACACGGAAAAGGAATCTGAAGTAATTCATTTTCATTGCTCCTAAAAGGCAGAAATACAACTAAGAAACACAACTTCCTACGTGGTATGAAATCACTCTCCTCTTCTGCCTGAGAAAATTGTCAGAATAGAAATGGAGTCACGAATGTTCACAAAACCCTGACCAATAGGATTGGAGAAGTCCTGAAGAGAAGATTGTCCGGCTTGCATGCCTGATTAAAAAAAAGAGAGAGAGACTACAAAAACCACAGCCTTGCTCAGAGGCCATCGCCAGGGTACACAAAAAAGACTTTTGCAAGGACATCTCCCCAGTAACCTCCTGTTTAACTTCAGACTGGTGTCACCCTTGTTATTGATATTTCTAACCACAGATAATTATTTCAAAGCAATTATGTAATTCTTCTTATTTTTTCCTTGAAAAACCTTTGTCTTCCTTTACCTCTCTGAATACCCACTTAGTTTTTACTATGGCACACGTATTCCCATTGCAATGCTTTATTCCCAAATAAATTTCTTTTAGAGAGCTTGTCTCGGTTTATTTCAGTTGACACCAAATTTTCTATGTGTAAGTGAAAAAAAGTTAGGGGGCAATCATACAGTGTCAAAATGGAGAGATGTCTTCCAGAAGGTTCAGTCCAGTCCCTGTGTCTTACTAAGAGACTAAGCATGTTAACACATACACACACACACACTCCAACCTGCTGAAAATAAAGTCTCTTTTTAAACATTTCTGTCTACATTGTTCTGCTGTCAGAATTGCCCTGGAGGACACCCAGCTGGTGTCCACTGGGGAATCTGCAGAGTTGCTTGCTTGGTGTGTGGGAAAACACTCCTGCTAACATCTGGTGGCAGAAGGGACATGTTGAGTGGAGAGTTGGAAAAAAACACGTCCATTGATTTTTCCTGTATGTCTTGAGTTGCAGGGGATGGAAACCCCTTTCCTTTAAGCAAGGAAAATGGGTTTAACAGGCAAGGTACTTGGAAGTGTGTGTGTGTGTGTGTGTGTGTACATAAGAGGGGGCCCACACAGGCTGGTGATAAAGGTGGACTCTGAGCTAAGATGTATGCTTTTTAACTAGAGCCTTGTGCCTGTGTAGAGTAGCATGCAATAAATGATACCTGAGCAGTTCTGTACCTACACCAGATCTGTTTGGAGGGCACAACTCATGCTGCATGTTTCAACCACAGTCAAATAAATAAATACAATTCAAAATGTCTTCTTGGCTCTTCAATCTCACATGCATTTAGGCAATCCCACCCTTGCCTCACTAAAATGAGTTCCCACTGATGACCACAACCTTATGCAACATGGTTCTCAAATCGAGGACACATCGCAAATGGGCTGATGGCATCAACCCCCATAAGCCTCTGTGTGCTGCTTTGATGTGTCAGGAGCGTTAGGTTGCAGGTGACAGGACCTAACTGCAGATGGCTGTAAATGACAATGGAGGAGGGTGGCCTGTGGCTCCTGAGACTGCAAGTGCAGCCTGCTACTGTCAGGCAGTGTGAGCCCTGGGAGCCTGGGGATATCCCAGGACACACACTTCTTCCTCCATCCCCTTCCTCCTGGTTGGTCCCCCTACAGCCCCAGGCAATTGTCTCCTCAAGGCCCACTGGCCAGGTCAGGCTTCCATTGACAGCCACTCCAGCCCAGCAAATCAGAGCTCCCCTCCTCCAAATGTCCAGGGTGGGTGTTGGGCCCAGTACTGATGCCATTATCATGACCAGGGAAGGGCCTGAGGACCCAGTGGTCAGACCTCCCATCAAGGGCTGGACCAGCTCCAGCCAGAGAAAGAGGATGCATTCCAGCAGGGCCCAAGCCCAGAGCCACACACCAGCTAGGGGCCAAGGGAGGAAAGGAAGGAAATGATGAAGGGGCCTGATTGAAAAAAAAAAAAAAACGACCACAGCCTTGCACAGATGCCATCGCCACCATAGACAAAAATGAGGGACTGTGGTCACCTGCAGGGCCAGAGACAGCATGGGTGCACTGGGCTACAATCCATACCTCAACAGCCAGGAGCCCTGGCCTCTCTCGCTGCAACCCTCCACACAGGCAGAGATAACGTTCACAAAATTAACTGCTATACTTAAAGATGGTGAATATTAAGCTAACTGTATTATCCAATATTATGGATAGGCTTTGTATAATTTTTAAACCTTTCAACTTAAAAACTCATGTCAAAACCAATTACTCAATGTTTCATTTTAAATGCAATTGTAATGGTAATCTTTTCAATATTTCAGATGTCAAAATTGCTCAAAAAATTAGGATTCTAAAAATCTAAATATACCTGTGAAAGGAAAATAAACCCTGGGGCCCCAAAGTCACTTGGCTAAAGAGAAAAGTCAAGCTGGGAACTGCTTAAGGCCAACCTGCCTCCCATTCTATTTAAAGTCACCCCTCTGCTCACTGAAATAGATGCATATCTGATTGCCTCCTTTGGAAAGGCAAATCAGAAACTCAAAAGAATGCAACCGTTTGTGTTTCACCTATTTGTGACCAGGAAGGCCCCTCCCCACTTTGAATCTTTCTGCCTTTGCTTCAGGTTTTCCTGCCTTTCCAGACTGAACCAATGTACTTATGTATATTGATTGATGTCTCACATCTCCCTAAAATGCATAAAACCAAGCTGTGCCCCGATCACCTTGAGCACTTGTCGTCAGGACTTCCTGAGGCTGTGTCATGGGTGCCTGTCCTCAATCTTGGCAAAATAAACTTTCTAAATTAACTGAGACCTGTCTCGAATTTTCAGGGTTCAAATACCTAAGGTATTTCTATTTTATTTACTTACTTAAGAGATGCGTTCTCGGTGTCCTTTAGTTCAATCTAATCCTTATGCCTATCAAAAGACAAAATTACAACAAATTTAGAGACATAATGGTTTTTAAAATTATTATTATTATTATTATTTTGAGACAGGGCTTTCCTCTTGCTCTGTTGCCCAGGCTAGAGTTCAATGGCGCTATGAGGGCTCACTGCACCCTCCACCTCCCTGGCTCAAGCAATCCTCCCACCTCAATCTCCCAAGTAGCAGAGTGTGTTCCATCAAGCCTGGCTAAGTTTTAAAATTTTTTGTAAAGAAAAGGTTTCACCATGTTGCCCAGGCTTGTCTCAAACTCCTGGGCTCAAGTGATTCTCCCACCTCAGTCTTCTAAAATGCTGGCACTACAGGCATGAACCACCATGCCTGGCCTAGAAGCTAAGATATTTCTAAACTGAAAGTAATAATAATAATAGGTATTATTATTATTATTCTAAGCCTTTGATTCACTATATATAATTCTAAAGCAATTCCATAATCCTGACCCAAGCAAATTTGGTTTTCTCTCCCAGGGCCCTGAAGTGAATGAATGATAATCTCTGTTCAGATCCCATCACTTGGTTCCCAGCTTGAACCGGGATGTTGACGAAAATATGGACTGGAGCACAAAAGGGCCTTGCTTGTCTTGCACACCATTCAGACACAAGTTAAAGCTCTGTGGTTTCTTCCATCTAAAACTTGCAACCTCCCTGTCTCAATTGGTTCAGGCCGCTGTGAAAGGAAGATAGTTGGACCCCTGCAGGCTGGGAACCTCTCAGGTCAAATCTACCTCACATTCTATTCAGTCATCCCTCTGCTCACAGAGATAGATGCATATTCTGATTGCCTCTTCTGAAAGACTTATCAGAAACTCAAAAGAATGCAACCATCTGTCTCTCTCATCTACTTGTGACCTGGAAGCCCCCAGTACAGTGGGGGTGGGGGGGCCTTGTTTTGAGCTGTCTCCGCATTTTTGGATAGAGCTAATGTACTTCTTAATATATTAATTGATGTCTCACCTCTACCTAAAATGTATAAAACCAAGCTGTGCCCCGACCACCCTGGGCGTGTGTTGGCAGGGCTTCCTGAGGCTGTGTCACGCACATGTCCTCAACCTTGGCAAAATAAACTTTCTAGGCCGGGCGCGGTGGCTCACGCCTGTAATCCTAGCACTTTGGGAAGCCGAGGCAGGCGGATCACAAGGTCAGGAGATCGAGACCATCCTGGCTAACGCGGTGAAACCCCGTCTCTACTAAAAATACAAAAAATTAGCCGGGCATAGTGGCGGGCGCCTGTAGTCCCAGCTGCTCGGGAGGCTGAGGCAGGAGAATGGCGTGAACCCGGGAGGCGGAGCTTGCAGTGAGCAGATATCGCGCCACTGCACGCCAGCCTGGGCGACAGAGCAAGACTCCGTCTCAAACTAAATAAATAAATAAACTTTCTAAATTAACTGAGACCTGTCTCAGATTTTCAGGGTTCACACCACCATAACACTGCAGCAGAGAGACTGGGTGCCGTAAACAACAGAAGTTTACTTTCTCATGGTGCTGGAGGCTGGAGTCCGAGATCAAGGTGTGAACAAGGTCATTTCCTCCTGAGGCCTCTCTCCTGAGGCTGTAGATGCAGTCTCCTCCCCGGTCCTCATAGGGCCCTCCTTGTGAGTCTGTGCCCTAATCCCTTCTTATGAGGACACCAGACCTATGGGATTAGGGCCCACCCCAAGGAACTCATTTACCTTTATTTCCTCTTTAATGGCTCTGTCTCCAAACACAGCCACATTCTGAGGTCCTGGGGGTGGGACTTCAACCTGTGAATTTCAAGGGACATAATTCACTTTATAACAGCCCCCTACCCCAACAAGCAGGTGAGCACCAGCCAGGTTTCCTCCCAGCTCCTGTTTGAACTGGATTTGCTGGCCCTCTGGGGATACTTGGATTCTTGCACTGACTGAGGGTTTGTGTGCCTCTGAGGTCATTGTTGACGACAGCCCTCTCTCTAGACATGGGACATCATAAGATGTGGGCTAGCTGGGCGCGGTGGCTCACGCATGTAATCCCAGCACTTTGGGAGGCTGAGGCAGGCAGATCACTTGAAGTCGGGAGTTCGAGACAAGCCTGATCAACATGGAGAAACCCCATCTCTGCTAAAAATACAAAATTAGCCAGGTGTGGTGGCGCACGCCTGTAATCCCAGCTACTCGGGAGGCTGAGGCAGGAGAACCTGGGAGGCAGAGGTTGCAGTGAGCCGAGATCACGCCATTGCTCTCCAACCTGGGCAACAAGAGCGAAACTCCATTTAAAGAAAAAAAAAAAGAGAGAGAGAGAGAGAAAGAAAAAAAACATGTGGGCTCACTGCACAGACCTAGAAAGTTGGGAGGCAGGGGCATCAAGGATCAGGACGTTACTGGTGTGTTATCAGCATTGCCCTGCTTCTGATCAACAGAGTGGACAGCTTAGGAGCCAAGGGAAAACTTCTCCTTTATCCTCCTAAGTTTTGTTATAAAATCAACTGACAGAAGGCAGATTGCTAGGAGGAAAGGCTTACACATCTATTAACATGTTAACGTGCATGGGGAGAATCACAGGGTGGTTACCCCACCATGCAATGGGGTGCAGAGGCCTTTATTCTCCTCTTAGAGGAAAGGGAGATAGGGAAGTGTGCATTATTTTAGGGGGATAGTAAATATTTCTTACAGAAATTCAATGGGCTTGAAGAACATACAATGGTCTGGGACAGTCTGTTGGTTTGTGACAAAGACGGCTTCTACCAGGGCCAGTTTTATAGCTAAAAAAAATATTGACAGCTAGAAAAAAAAGGTCTGTCCAGGACTGTTGACAGACTTCAGTCCTCATTCCTGTGATGAGAATTCAGCCATTTGAAACTCAGGGAAGGGATCGGAGGCCATTGTTTTCTGCTGCAGCACGTCTGCACTTTAGGCAGATAGGGGAATTTCAGAGAACAGCCTCATCCAGTGCTTTGGGAGAGACAGAAGATTGGGAGACAGGAAGGAGGGGAAGGTCAGAGAGACCTGGAGGCTTCTTATTCAGTTCAGCATGTCAAAGCGCTGGGGTATCAGTTTCTGAGCCCCAACAAGAGCAAACAGCATTCTTGGCAGAAAGAGGAATGCAAGTGTAGTAACCATGCCTTTGATTTTCTATATTTTCAGATGCTTTGACATCCAGGACCTCACTGGCCATGGATGGACGGCTTCTCCCAGGGCCAATTTTATAGCTAGAAAAAAAATTTACAGCTAGAAAAAAATTTATTGGGATTGTGCATTTCATATACAAACTCACCAACCCAGAGCCCACACCCCCAACCACCTCATCTATGGGGCTGTCACACTCCAGGCCACTATCGTCTCTCTCTGTTATTTTGGTTGGCACTCCAAATTTTCTATGTGTAAATGGAAAAAGGGTGAGGGAGATCACGAAGTGTTAAAATTGACAGATGTCTTTGAATGGCACAGTCCAGCCCCTGTGTCTTATATAAAAGGAGACTAAAAGGAGCACATCAGGTTAATACCTACACATATTGCCAACCTGCCAAAACTGAAGACTCTTTTTAAAATTTTCCATTTGCATTTTTCTGCTGTCAGAATTGCATTGCATTAGAGGACACCCAGCTGGTGTCCACTGGGGAATCTATAGAATTGCTTGCTTGGTGTGTGGCCCAAAGCGCCCCAAGGTTAGGCGCTCAGAGCCTGCTGGGCTTATTCAAACCTGCCATTGTGAGCTAGCCTGGTCTGCCTTGCCTGCTCCTTCTGGTGAAAGCCACAGTAAAGGCTCCTGCCCACACTTGCCCCTCCCTCCATCTGCCTCTTAACTGACCCTGGCGCTATCCCACGTGGCATCGAAGGCATAGCAATAGTAACCCCCTCCTCTTGGGAACTGTGAGTAATAAACTATCTATTCAATGGTGTTTGTCTCCTGATCTGTTGGACTCACTGTACCTGAGTAATTTTTTTTAATTCTTTTTTATTATTATTTTTTTTTGAGACAAAGTCCAGCTCTCTCTCCCAGTCTGGAGTGCAGTGGCACGATCTCAGCTCACTACAAGCTCTGCCTCCTGGGTTCACGCCATTCTCCTGCCTCAGCCTCCCGAGTAGTTGGGACTACAGGTGCCCACCACCACGCCTGGCTAATTTTTTGTATTTTTTAGCAGAGACGGGGTTTTACCGTGTTAGCCAGGGTGGTCTCGATCTCCTGACCTCGTGATCCACCCACCTCAGCCTCCCAAAGTGCTGGGATTACAGGCGTGAGCCACCATGCCCGGCCTTTAATTCTATTTTTAAAAAGTGAGAGGAGGCCCAGAAGAAGAGACAGCACGGAGTCCTGGCTGGGCTGCAGGATTAGGATTGTGGGTGGGGCATCCAGGGACCATGTACATAATGAGGGCTTACACAATAGTGATGTGACCAGGTGCTGGAATTTCTCAGGGCCCCAATGCAGAAACGTGAACTGGTTGGAGGGAGACCAAGTGCCAGGGAGGAGGTTCCTAGGCCAGGTGGG
The DNA here is from genome assembly GCF_009828535.3 of Hylobates moloch. Taxonomy (NCBI): domain Eukaryota; kingdom Metazoa; phylum Chordata; class Mammalia; order Primates; family Hylobatidae; genus Hylobates; species Hylobates moloch. Next base: position 61,288,863 of record NW_026652293.1, on the reverse strand, counting down.
GGACTCATCTAGAATGCCAGCCTGTGTGTGAGCAGCACCAACATTCTGAGCTAGGGAGATAAGTGTGGCCATTGACTAGAAATGGAGAAGAGTGAGATGATGCCACCAGGGCTTCTATGTGGTGTGCATCCCTTGGAGTGGAGAGCTGGGGTGAGAAGGTGAGTTCAGTTTTGTAGAAGATTCAGCTTGAGGCTGGAGCCTTTGAGGAGTGTTTTTAAATCTCACTGGGGGCCAGACACGGTGGCTCACACCTGTAATCCCAGGACTTTGGGAGGCCAAGGCAGGCAGATCACTTGAGGTCAGGAGTTCGAGACCAGCCCCCTGAGGATGTGGAGTAAGAAATGTTAGGTAGGTGTGTGGATATCAGAACCACATTTTGGGAAACCCTCTCCCCAAAAATTGTAAAGCCCATAGGAGGAATTTAGGGAAGTTGTTACTACAGGTGGGGACAGGGTGGTGTGAGAAGCTAAACAGGATGAACAGGAGGGAAAAGCACTCAGAAAGCACTTGTGTAATTGCATGCACAGTTCTCCCTTGGACAAGACAGCGTGGGTTAAGGGTGCTGACCCCTGTCCAGTTGAAAATCCAAGTATAACTTTTTTTTGAGTTGGGGTCTCACTCTGTTGCCCATGCTGGAGTGCAATCACAGCTCACTGCAGCCTAGAACTCCTGAGCCCAAGCAGTCTTCCCACCTCAGTCTCTCAAATAGCTGGAACCACAGGCATGAGCCACCATGCGTAGGTAAATTTTGTATTTTTTTTTTTTTTGTAGAGATGTGATCTTGCTATGTTGCCCAGGCTGGTCTCAAACTCCTGGCCTCAAGCAATCCTCCCACTTTGGCCTCCCAAAATGTTGGGATTACAGGCGTGAGCCATGGTGCCTGGCCTTCACATATAATTTGAATCCCCCAAAACTTAACTACTAATACGCTACTGTTGGAGGCCTTACCAATAACATAAGCAGTCGATTAAGGCAAATTTTGTATGTTCTATATATTACATATTCTGTCCTTACAATACAGTAAGCTAGAGGAAAGAAAATGTTATTAAGAAAGTCCTAAGAAAGAGAACATGTAGTTACTATTCATGAAAGGGAAGTGAATCATCATAAAGGTCATCCTCGTGGTCTTCACACTGAGAGGCTGAAGAGGAGGAGGAGGGAGAGGAGGGCTTCATCTCGCTGTCTCAGGGATAGGGGTAGCAAAGGCTGGAGAAAAGCTGCGTATCAGTAACCCTCGGAGGTCAAACTCTGGTTGCTCAAGGGTCAGCTGTACAGTTGAGAACCCATGCAGGTGTAGGCACAGGGTAGAAAAACGGTTAAAATAGCAAACCAAACAAGCCACAGCCCTCCTGCTAGAGAAAGTATACGAGTTTCTTACTTTTCTGGAAGGAAGAATTTTTTGATTACGTGTTAGAATTTATTTGATGGTCCAGCACATTAATGACATCATGTAGGGGGAAAATACCCCCCACCCCATCAATTCTTGGTTGGAACTGACCCCTGTTATAAAAGACACATTAGCAAGAGGCACAAATGGCGGCTTACTAGCAGCTACCTTTCCTAGATACATGGGTGGCCCCCAAAGAATGGATAGCCCTCAAAGAGGTGGCTTTGAATTCCCGCTTTTATGGCATCTTCAACAAAGAACAGTAAATCTGCAGAGAAGTGACAAGATAAGAGAGATGAACTTTGAGTCTCTAGGAGCAGCAACTTGGAGAAAGGCACGTAAAGGGCACATGAAGTCTAGTTAGTAGCCCTTGCTAATGCAGATCCCCTGGTAGCATCTCCAGTCAATAGAGGTGCAAAGTTGTCTTCAGTGCTAACCTCCCTTCTCCCTGGTGAAGTGGGGTGGGGGCTGGATGCCTTCTGTAAATCCATGTCCTGCTTTTAGCCACCCAGAGGGAGGGCAGTGAGCTCTCCTGTATACTTTCTTCTCCGTTGCCCTGAGCCCAACAATCCCTCATCTTGCAGGAGGCATATTCTGGTCTTCCACTGGAACAAAATGCCCCCTAGGGGTGACTTAAGAAGACGGCAGGGTGCAGAATCTGAGGCTACAAAACAAGACCAGAAGACTTGGCTGGGGAGTCCAGTCTAGACTCAGGTTAGCTTTTCTTTTTTTTTCTTTTTTTTTTTTTTGGAGGCAGGATCTTGCTGTCACCCATGCTGGACTTCAATGGCACGATCACAGCTCACTGCAGCCTCCTACTCCCAAGCTCAAACAATCGCCCCCCCTCATCCTCCCAAGTAGCTGGGGGACGATAGGCGCAGGCCACCATGCCTGTTAACTTTTTAAATTTTTTTTGTAGAGACGAGGTCTCGCTATGTCGTGTCACCCAAGCTGGTTTTGAACTCCTGGCCTCAAGTGATCCTCCAGCCTCCTCTGGAGGACACAGATGAACAGGGACCCGGTGGTCAGCCCATTTTCCCATCCCGGCCTGGGAAAGAAGCGTCAAATGCACTCGGGAAAATAAACCACTTCACTTAATTAATGTCTTGGGCGGTTCTGGGAAAAGCGTTTCTGCGCAGTCCAGAGACCTGGACCTCCATCTCCAGCCTGCGCCCCACGGAGGCGGCACCGGAGCCGGCTTCCTTAGGTGTGTTGGTGACGTGCTGGGCGGGTCTGGCGGACCAGCCTCGCACCTCCTCAGGCGCAACGCGAGTGGGCTCCGTCTTGGGTTCCTGCGCGATGGGGCAGCCCAGGCTCAGGGCATGAGGCGCCAGGGTGCTCTGCTTCACGGATGCCGGGGTACCGCAGTGCTGGGGTGCCGGACGCAAGGGTGTCAGATGGGGTGCTGCTGGGATTATAGGGGTGGCCAGTTGCAGGGATGCTGGGGTCCCTGAGTGCAGGAGTGCTGGGGCTCGGGGGTGCTGGGGTTACATGGGGTGTGGGGGCAGAGGATATGAATGCAGGGGTGCAGTGGTACCCGAGTGCAGAAGTGCAGGGGTGCCGGGCACAGAGTTGTCAAATGGTGTGGTGCTGAGTTCACAGGGGTGCCAGGGATAGAGGGAAGCCCCGGCACCAGAGTGCAGGACTGTTGGGATGCTGGGGCTGCAGGGGTGCCGGGGAAGATGGGTACACAGTGCAGGGGTGCCGCGGTGCTGTGACGCCCCAATACTGAAGGGTGCAGTATCCAGTTGGTTCTAAATTCATTCTCACCCGCCTCACACCACAAACCATTTGGCTAATGCGCCTTCTGGAGCTTTCCAAAGCCACCCTTCATTCCGTTGCCTCTGTGCGACCTTCGGTTTTGTTTCTGAGTTTGGAATTTGTTGTATTTCATGCACGTTTGCGCCTTAATGTTTTCTCCCCAATCTTTGTATGTCACCAAGATTTCCCGACACCCGTGTGGCACAGGGATGAGGCTGCTTCGGGGTTTGCGGGGTGGAGGAGGCCGGCTTGGGTGTTCCTCAGGGTAAATCGGGGATCAGTCCAGCTCCCCTCCCCACCCATCCCCCGGAGCCCCTCCCCCAACTCCTGCTCCCCTCCCCGCGACCCTCCCCCCACCCCCACCCCCCTTCCTCCCAGCGTCCCTCCCCACATACCTCGTCTCTCATCTGAGAGCCCCTCCCCTCCCAACCCGCCCCACCCCGGTACCCCCCACTTGCCCACCGCCTCCTGCACTCCCCCTGCACCGCTCCTAGCCCACTGTAGGGCACCCCTCCCCGCACACTCCTCGGCTCTCCCTTCCCTGGTGGAAACCACCTCTCCTGGTTAAATAATAAATATTTATTATTTATTATTTATTGCATAAAATTCCCTTACGTCTTGTGATAGGTACGTTGCCGGTTTCCATATCTTCTCCAAATGCCGCTTGAAGCCACCAGCTTCGCAGTCAGCAGCCCGTAAGATATTTAATTGCAGTACCTAAGAAGAGAAATCTGTGGTATAATATCAGCTTGGGGAGGGGAGATCACTGGCGCTGAAAAGCTTTTCGCCAAAAGCTACTGTAGGGCAGGAGCTGCCTCGCTGGGTGGACAGGGCCACCAAAGGCCGCCGTTCAGGTTACCCCAGACCCGCTGCTCAGGGAGCACGCCTCGGGTTCCCAGGCTGGCGCCCTCGCCCGGGCCTCGCCGCTGCTTCGCTGATTGGCTTTCATGCTCCTGCTTTGCTTCTGCATCCACACCACCTGTCGCTGGCATTTGCAGCTCTTTTCTAAGTGCTGAAATGCAACGGAAATGAGCACAAAAGCTCCTGCGGACGTTCGGAATCAGCCGGTGTGCCTCCTCGCCTTGGTCGGAGGGCCTGCCCTCTTGGGCGTCAGGTCCCCTGGGGCACCGGCCTTTGTCCCCGGTGCTCCGAGCGCTGGGCTGGGGAGCCCCCAGGTGCTGGCCCTGCGCAACCCAGTGCCTTTAAGCAGGGTGGGGGCGCGCCGGGAGGAGGTTGCTCTCAGGCGCCCCAGGAGTCGCCCCTGATGGAAATGCGCCTTGGCTGTGGCAGGAAGGCCTTTGTCCATAGGATGTCAACTGGAAGCCCTGGGAAAAGCAAGGCTGCCCAAACCCTTTTTTCCTTCTTTGCAATCCTGAAAGCATTACGGAGGCCCCAATATTCCCTGCAGAACTCCACAGCACACCCTGTCATTTCAGCCACCCCCAGTTCCTCCGCCCTAAATCCCACAAGGTTCCCTCTAGTCCTTGAGAAGCCTGGAAGCCTGTCGTCTCTCTATCTGCAGGGTGCTGTCCCCCACACAGATCCCACTCTACCGGTGGGGTCTGGATGGAGCATGTGCATTTGCCATTGCAATGTGCAATTTTATTAAATGCTTAAAAAAAAATAGAGACAGGGGTCTCCCTATGTTTCCTAGGCTGATCTTAAACTCCTGGACTCAAGGGATCCACCTGCTTGCGTCTCTCAAAGTGCTAGGATTACACGCCTGAGCCACCGGGCCCCCTGTGTTAAATGCTTGTTTGTAAGACTTAAAGGGACCCGGCTTCTTGGCTGGTGGGGAAAGCACTCACTGCAGGAAGCCCTTATCCTATTAGAGAAGGATGCATCATCTAGAGCTGCACAAAAATCTAAGGTGTAAAGATGGGCTGATTTCATGCATTCAGTTATTCATTCAACACATTTGTGGACTGGCTTCCAGCCCAGGTACTGTACTCTAGAACAATTAAAGAAGTGCGGGGGGCAGGGGGGAGGTGTTTATTATTTTTCTTAATCACCTAAACCTGGTCACTAAGCTAGAGGCCACTGTTTCTTTCTTTTTCTTTTTTCTTTCTCTTTCCCTGTCCTTCCCTCCCTCCATCTACCCAACTCTCCCTCTTTTTCTTTCTTTCTTTCTTTCTTTCTTTCTTTCTTTCTTTCTTTCTTTCTTTCTTTTTTCTTTCTTTCTTTCTTTCTTTCTTTCTTTCTTTCTTTCTTTCTTTTCCTTCCTTCCCTCTCTTCTTTTTTCCTTCTTTTCTTCACATGAGGAAAGCTTCAAGTTTACTCCATAGTGTCCGTCTGCCAATACATCATGTTGGTCTTGAGCCGAGACACTGTCTCAATTGGCTCAGGCTGTTCTAACAAAATGCTACAGAAGGGGAGACTTAAACAACAGAAATTTATCAAGGTCTTTGGGGGAAAAGAGACCCGTGTGGGAAACATAGAAAAACCCTGTCTCTACAAAAAAAAAAAAAAAAAATTAGCCAGGCATGGTGGCACACACCTATAGTCCCAGCTACTTGGGAGGCTGAGATAGGAGGATTGCTTGAACCCAGGAGTTTGAGGCTGCAGTGAGCTATGAATCGTACCACTGCACTCTGGCCTCGCAACAGAGCAAAACCCTGTCTCTTAAAACACACACACACACACACACACAGACACACAAAAGACATTTAATACAAATTGCACATTACAATTACACAACACATACATTTTGTGTCGTTATTTTCCCCCAAAGAGTGCTGATTATCCAAGGCTAGTAGTCTGATATCAGGGTGTCAGCAGGGTTGGGTTTTGTGAGGTCACTCTTACTGGTTTGCACCTAACCATCTTCTCACTGTGTCCTCACATGGTGCTAGAAAGCGATATCCTAAAATGAAGACCTCAGAAGCAAAAAAAACTTTCTCTGATCTCCTGCCTTCCTGTCGCAGTCCCATTCTCCCCCAGACTGACCATAGAAACTAGAATCCCTCTTCCCCAAGGCAGGTCATAAAAACCACAACCCCTTTTCTCCAAAGCCAGACACAAGTCCTAAAAATATTACTCTAACTCCTGCCTTTCTGTGCAAATACTGACCATAAACTCTCTGGGCCACTTTGTCTGGTTGTAGGCCATAAGACTCCCATTCCACAGAGGGTCCTGTCTCATACCCAAGAGGAAGGAATGCCACGCAGAGAGGCCAAGAAGAATCTAGACAGACAGGCCTTGCTGGATGTCCCCATTCAGTGTATTAGCAGTAGATCCTGCCCAATCCTATTTCTACATAGCAGTCCATATTTTGTTGAACCTAAGCATTAAAATAGACAGCTTCTTCTGTATTCATTCTGAAGGCTTTTGTGTCACACAAAACTATGATCAAATAAATGAGTATGCCTTTTCTCTTTTAATCTGTCTTTTGTCAGCTGATTTTTAGCAAAACTTCAGAGGGTGATAGGAAAGTTTTTCCTTGGGCCCTGCAGCAGAGAGAAAGAGAAAAGCAAGCTGTCTTGTGTCTCTTCTTCTATGGGCATGAATCCTACCATGCCACTCCACACTCATGACCTAATCATCCCCCAAAGGCCCCACCTTCTAACACCATCACCCTGGGGATGGGGGTTTTCAACCTAGAAATTTGGAGGGGACACAGACATTGAGTCCCTAGCAATCACCACCCATGAGAACCAGGGCTGATTTCCTGACACCACCAAGCAGCTGCCATATGGTGGGCAGAGCAAATCCTAAATCTTAGCACCTGAAAGGCATATTCTTACCCAAAGTCCTTAGAATGCCCACCTCCTGTCTCACTCCAAGTTTTGTTTCAAACCTTTCCACACCAGTAGGAAGCCAGGAAGCCTTAATAAGAACCTGGTGGGAAGACCAGCTTCTCACTGGGCAGGCAGGACCAAGGCAAGCAGTGCTATATACGTATATATATTAACATTTGTTAAAGCATTGTGAGGAAGACTTCATTCAGGACGATGGAGTAGGATTAGGATCATTGCAGGGGGATTCTGCAGCAGGGTAGAGAGACTAGGCTCAACTCTGAGTACCGCACTGACAAGTGGAAATTTATAGACAGGAGTAGGGTAGATCAGTGGATAGAACAGTATTAAGAGTAGACATCAGGGCCAGGTATGGTGGCTCATGCCTGTAATCTCAACACTTTGGGAGGCTGAGGAGGGTGGATCACTTGAGGTCAGCAGTTTGAGACCAGCCTGGCCAACATGGCGAAACCCTGTCTCCACTAAAAATACAAAACTTAGCCTGGGATGGTCATGCATGCCTGTAATCCCAGCTACTCAGGAGGCTGAGGCGGGAAAATCATTTGAACGCAGGAGGCGGACGTTGCAGTGAACTGAGATTTTGCTACTGGGAGACAGAGCAAGATTCCATCTCAAAAAGAAGAAGAAGAAGAAGAAGAAGAAGAAGACATCAGGGGTGAGGGGGATTCTGGGTAAACCAACCTCAACAGGGCTCTTGCTGGAGGCAGGCAGGGCGATCAGACATCACCTGGGGATGGAGGATGAGGAACCCCATCAGATAGCAAAGAGGGTGATCAGATATTCAGAATCGGGGTGCTGGTTAAACTGACTTAGCAGGGCTCTTCCTAAAACTGGATTTCACAAGAAAGTGCACAGATGGACCCAGGAGGAGGTTCTGAAGCCTGACCAGAGTTTGGCCAAGCAGAGAATCTTTGTCAAAGTGCTGTTTGAGAACTAAATTGAATCAAGTATTTATTAAGTGGTTACCTAGCCAGCTTTTAGTGAGCACTCTGGAAATGCTTGTTAAATCAACCACATATTTCAAAAGGAAACAGATAAAGTGCTTAATGCTGGGTATGCCCAAAGCCACTCAGGGAACCCACAGTCTCAAGATGCCCAGAAGACCTCAGAGGACAGACTTGAATGTAGAGCGTACTGCCTCATCTCACAGGCTTATTCACAAGCAAATACTGACTGGGCCCCTGCTGGTGCCACACTCTATGCTCTGGAGCCTCAGACATGAAAGCCACATCCTTCCTTGTGAATTAGGCTGAGTCAGCATGCTGGTGGGAGAGAAAGCTTCGTGCTACATATTTATGTGATGGATCTGCCCAGGGCAGATCTTTCTTTTCAGGCTCTTTTCAGGTCTTTCTTTTCAGATCTTTCAGGCTCTGCTGAGGTAGCCCAAGCTGCTTATGGCTGGATCAGTCCTAAGAAGGAAAGGCGCTAACAGTAACTAAGCACAAAACAGATGCTGGGCACCCTGCCCGCTGCTTCACACTCATTAATGCTCAGCAACGCTACCAGGCGGGCACTAGCAGCCTCATTTCACAGATGAGTGTATGGAGGTGTGGAGAGGTAAATTATCTGCCCCAGCTAGGGCAGATAAATGACCTCCGGACTAGGGCTTCTCAAATTGTAAAGTGCACACAAGTCTTTTTAAAATGCAAATTCTGACTCAATCAGATTGGAGTGGGCCCGAGATTCTGCTTTTTTAACCAGCTCTTCAGTTGAAGCTGAAACACACAACATCTTACGTTTCTTCATTGGGAATTAATATAATGGCGGGGAGAGGGGCGCAGCTCGGACAGTGCCGTCCATAAGCCTGCGCTCTGACGGAGTTAGAGCAATCACAGTACCCACCTCTCGGTCACTTCGAAGGGGTTTGGGCAGATCTTAAAAACAATAGGAAAGACTAGGTTTCATTTGAAACACATTCAGTTTCTTTCTCCAGTTAAAATTCTGCCTCATGACTACAATTCCAATTGAAGTACCTTAGCATGTTTTCTGTACTATTTTCTGTATTTCCTAACGAACCGTTTGGATTTACAGTTACATTCTGAGAATGCATCTCTTTGTTCTTTGGAGGAATGGAGGGAAGGGCAAGAAATGAAGGGTTAAGGTCGTTGCAAACTGCCATTCCCACCGCCACCTACCCTTCTAAATAAGCACTAACTACCCCTCCCTAGCTGTGGGCCTCAGAAAAAAAATGCCCCCATGTATGTGCCTCACAGCCAGAGAATACCTCAATTTGGGGTTGCAGCCGTTTTTCAGTTTCTCTTTAGCTACGTCCGGATCCGCTGCGGACACAAAAATCTCCAGGTTTAAAACAAAGGCTTTGAACAAAGATGCGCAACCTCAGCTCCTGCGCGCGGCGGATATGCCTTGGGATTGGTTGGACCACCGTCCAATAGGAAAGAAGAACCGGACTCTCCTATTTACAGAAATTCCTCCCAGTGGCGGCCGCGGCGTCAGGCCGTCCAATCAGACACTACAGATTTGGAGCCTTAATTTGAATATAAAGATGGCAAATAGCCCTGCCCGCCCCGCATCCGCGTTCGTCTAGGCCCTCTGGTCACCTCGCCATGCCGGAGCCATCGCGGGCGGCTCCGGCTTCTAAAAAGGGCTCCAAGAAGGCCATTACCAAGGCGCAGAAGAAGGACGGCAAGAAGCGCAAGCGCGGCCGCAAGGAGAGCTATTCTATCTACGTGTACAAGGTGCTGAAGCAGGTGCACCCCGACACCGGCATCTCGTCCAAGGCCATGGGCATCATGAACTCCTTCGTCAATGACATCTTCGAGCGCATCGCCAGCGAGGCCTCCCGCCTGGCGCACTACAACAAGCGCTCCACCATCACGTCCCGCGAAGTGCAGACGGCCGTGCGCCTGCTGCTGCCCGGCGAGCTGGCCAAGCACGCCGTGTCCGAGGGCACCAAGGCTGTCACCAAGTACACCAGCTCCAAGTGAGGCGCGTCCCGGCGCCCCGAACCCAAAGGCTCTTTTCAGAGCCACCTCCAAGCTCAAAAAGGAGCGTGCCACCTGGTCTGGTTGTGACCTGTGATTCAATTGGAGTAATGGGGGAAGGTAGAGTGAGCCGTGGGGGCGCAAGTCTTAGAGATAAAATTAGGCTTCTTGTTTGTAATGGCATATTTCCCTTAGAAAGGCTGCGTTCGTGTAGTTTTGGCTACAGGCAAAGTCAGAGAGGGCGCAGTACAGGCGATTGCGCCATGGATCCCATCCAAAGATCTGTGTGTGGCGTACCCCCTGCGCGTGAGGAGCGTGAATCACCTCCAGGAAAATCTTGTGCCACGTCCCGGCCCCCAGTGCCTCCTGGCGGCTGAGACTGGAGGACGTGCTCACTGAGGTCCGGGGTTGGGGGTGAAGGGGTTATCGCGCCGTCTGGGCGCAGGCGCTTGGGTCGGTCCTTCTCCCGCCCCTTTCCTTCCTCCTTAGCCACAACTAGACATTTTGAGCTTCTAGCCAAAACCATTTCAGCAGCGTTGCGCCTAAGCAGCTCTTTATGCCACGCCTTCCTGCTTGAAACATCAAAACAGCAGGTTCACAGATCTCCTTATCACTCAGCTAAAATTTCCCCAATTAAGGAATTCTCGCATTTTACCCCAAAAATGTGTGTGTATGTGTGCGTATGCATAATACACAGTGAAAGATTATTTTGAATAATGCAAATATAGTGCTTTTTAAAAAATTTTCAGCAAATCATAGGAAAAATAAGTATGATCTCTGGATGACACATTAAGTAAAAACTAAGGCATGCAGGCCTGACTGGGGCCCAGGCTGTCCTCCCCCTAAAAATACCCCATACCGGTGTCACCCCAACCACGAATACTTGAGAGCCACCCACCCTCTAAGCAGAAACGTTGCCTGGAATTAGGATTCGGTTTCCAGGCTCAGTTCCCACTGGTAGAGGATGCACTCTACCCAGGCTCAGTTCCCACTGCACACCCCCAACACAATGACAGCCACGCATTTATCAACATTTAACCTCTATGGTCTCATAAAGTATATCCATTTTCTTGGGTTAGTTTCTTCTTAAAGGGAGTTTTCTTTCCTCCAAATTCTTTTTGTAAATATGCTTTATTTTTTAGAGCACTTTTTCAGAGCAATAAGCTTTTTTATTAGTAGTACATAATAGTTGCACATATTTGGGGGGTACATATGATATTTTGATATACGCATAGGCATAACAATCAAATCAGGGCAATTGGGACATCCATCATCATATTCACCCCCTCTTTAGGTACAGATCATTCCAATTCCTCTCCTCCAGCAATACAACTAATTGTTGTTAACTACAGTCACCCTACTTTTCTAACTAACACTAGATGTTACCATTTCTTCTAAGTGTATTTTTGTACCCATTAATCAACTTCATCTCCTCCTTTCCCCACCGCTCTTCCCAGCTTCTGGTAACCAGCAATCAACTTTCTACCTCCATGAGACGCATGTTCTTAGCTCCCATGTATGAGTGAGATCATGCAGTATTTGTCTTTCTGTGCCCGATTTGTTTTACTTAACATAGTGTCCTCCAGTTCCATCCATGTTACTGCTAATGACGGGATTTCATTTTTTTTATGGCCAAATAGTGTTTGAATGTGTAAATATACCACATTTTCTTTATCCATTTATCTACTGATGGGCACTAAGGTTGACTTTCTATCTTGGCTATTATAAATAGTTCTGCAATGAACGTGAGACCACAGACATCTCTTTGATATACTGATTTCCTTTCTTTTGGGTATATACCCAGCAGTGGGGTTGCTGGATCATATGGTAAGTCTGTTTTTAGTTTTTTAAAGAATGCCCATACTTCTCTCTATAGTGGCTGTACTGATTTACATTCTTACCAGCAGTGTACAAGCCCCTTTCCTTGCGTTCTCACCAACATTTGTTATTTTTTGTTTTTTTAATCAAAGTCGCTTTAATTGGAGATGATTCCGTCCAAATTATTTTATTTACTGCATAATAATGAGCAAATCTGACTTGAAATTTCCATCTGAGATGGGTGAGGGGCAATCTCTTAAATACATGTCAGATTGTACGCCAGTCTGGAGGGATTGTGTAGGCATACAATCTGACATGTTTTTAAGTGATTGTTGCTCACCCATCTCAGATAGGTGAGATGAACCTTAGTTTAAAAATTTGTCTTAGTTTGAGAATCTTGGCATGTCTCTCCAACCCAGAAAATGCTTCCATTTTGTTGAGTGAGTCCTAATTCCCTTAGTATCCGTGGATTCTCACATATTTGTTGTGCACTCCCTTCATTTATCATTAACATCTGTCTTTCTCTGTTGTAACACTGTAATTAGAGAAATGGGTTCTGGACACGATTGCTCTGAATTTTCTCCATTATAAAATCTCAGTAGCAAGGATACTGTTTTACCTTCTTTGCCTCTCCCTTAACATATCCCTGTCCTAGGAGAGACGGACAAATCCCATCCATTCTGGGCCTGGGGGGTGCTAATGCAGCAGGAAGAGACAGCCTGTTTCTTTTTTCTTTTTTTTTTTTTTTTTTTGAGACAGAGTCTGGCTCTGTCCCCCAGGCTGGAGTGCAGTGGCACCATCTCAGCTCACTGCAAGCTCCGCCTCCCGGGTTCACGCCATTCTCCTGCCTCAGCCTCCCGAGTAGCTGGGACTACAGGCACCCGCCACCACGCCCTGCTAATTTTTTTTGTATTTTTAGTAGAGACAGGGTTTCACTATCCTGGCCAGGATGGTCTCAAACTCCTGACCTCATGATCCACCCACCTCGGCCTCCCAAAGTGCTAGGATTACAGGCTTGAGCCACCGCGCCCGGCCATGACAGCCTGTTGCTACTTCAAGTTTGTGCCAGGGGAATCAGAAGGACTGAGACATGAATTGACTGACATTTGGCATTATCCATCACAAAATGCCTTCTTAGAGAATTACACTTGGAAAATGTCATGAAATGTTCATCTTGTGCCTTGATTTGATCTCCGGCACTAACCAGTGTTGTTGCCTTGTGCTAACACAATCATTCACTCTCTCCGCTGGAGACTGGTTTTACTTTATTAAACCTATGTTTTAAGTTCATTAAGGTGGAGTACTATATGGGTCTGTGAGAGTAGTTTCACAACTGCAAATGTTTAAGGTATTGACTTCCAATCCATGCTGGTAGGAGGCTGAGGGCTTGGATGTTCCAGTCATTGGGCACCTGTTTCACAGTGGAGAGGATTGGATTCAACAGCTTTTCATACAAATCCTGTTATTTCTTGAAAGTACTAAGGATGTAGACAAGTCCCACTTACTTTTGATGATGGATCACTGTTTAATATTTGGATTATAACTAGGGATGCAAAGAATTGAATAAAATGCCTATGACAAAATTGTCATTCCTGTGTATTTTTTGTAAATTTTTTTGAAGCATATAGCAAAACAAAACGGAATGGAAATGACCCCGTGCACTGCTAGCATTGTAACCATATGGAAATGATCCCATGCTCTGCTAACACTGTAACAATATCAACAGTGCATGTGTGCAGTTATTGAGGCAGAAGGGAGAGGGGAGAAGAGAGTGGGTGCACCATCCAGCTCATTAAAAGAGTCAGTTTCACTAAAAGTTTATCTGTTTGATAATATCAAATTAGTTATGTTTTGAACAATTGTGTACCGTCGAGATGATTTTTCTTAACAGTGAGAGACTACCCAGAGGTATGCTTACATTTCAATGTAGACTTTTTTGCAGAGAACGATAATAGGCAAAAGATTATTAAACATACAATAGCTGTATTATGGTAGGGTGAAATTGTAAGGCAAATGGAGAATGGAAATAGGCATTCAGGAGGAAAAAAATCATCTGAAACATCGCATTGTCAAAGAAAAATTTGGTCATGCATTTTATTAATTGATTATACTCTCATATTGATATTCCAAAAGGCACCTTAAGACTGATGTGAGAATTTTGATTTTTAAAAAGTCCAATGTTGGTATTAGTATCTTTGCAACTATTTTAATTGAAAATAAAAATATTTTAGATAGCTTTAAAACATGCGAGGTTCTCAAAGATTCTTTTAGAGGAACCACGCAGGAAAAAAAGGTGGGGAGTAGGGGACAAAGCCGTTTTGGTCGAGGATGTTTACGGTGACCTTTCCTTCCCCATCCCAGGCACGCGACGGGTTCCCTTTGGAGAAATGACTTGGGGGGAAAAATATTTTTCATTGAATTTTATTAAAAAATTATTTCTCGGCCAGAAGTGGCCCACGCCTGTAATCCCAGCACTTTGGGAGGCTGAGGAGGGTGGATCACGAGGTCAAGAGATTGAGACCATCCTGGCCAACATGGTGAAACACCGTCTCTACTAAAAATTAAAAAAATTAGCTGGGCGTGGGTGGCACACGCCTGTAGTCCCAGCTACTTGGGAGGCTGAGGCAGGAGAATCGCTTGAACCCGGGAGGCCGAGGTTGCAGTGAGCAGAGATCGCGCCATTGCACTCCAGCCTGGGCGACAGAGCAAGACTCCGTCTCAAAAAAAAAAAATTATTTCTCATTTAACTTTATTGAATTTTTATTCCCTGCTGGAAAGGGTGACACAAACGCTCAATACTTCGAATTTTCACAACGGTTTGAGGACGCAATTACTGGAAATCTTCTTTTTCTAAAGAAAAGCCAAGTCATGAAAACGTAAACGATGCCCTTTCCAGAGCGAAAACTCTTCGTGCCAAAGAGCTTTCCTGCGCCAAAATGGCACTCCCCAAATAAATGCCGTGAATTTGGAGGGGGTAGGAAAGGAATTCTGTGTTGCTAACGCCTCGCAGAAAATAATGTGGCTGAAGAGGGAGGCAGCTACATTTGCTCAGAAAAAGGGAATTCTTTTCCTCCTAAATTAACCCCTTCCCCCACCCCCATTCCCATAAGGGTTAAAGTTACCGGCAGCTGGGGTCGCTTATTACATCCGGCTCCCCCGCTCAGGGCGCTGCTTTGACGCCGTGCTTCGATTCGGTATCAAACATCCTGCCATCGCAGTATCCTGCCAGGAAAATATCCTCCCGGAATGTTCATTGCTTAAATCTAAACATGTCTCTCTGGTCCAGGCAGGGATGGAAAAGTCTTAAGCAAATGCAGAGCCAGGCACCACCGCCAGGGGAAAGTGACAACACCCATGGCCTCCAGAGCCCGTGGTCTTGCGCCACGTCTGGCCTCGCCCATGGGGGGCGGGTAGGGTTGGGGAGGTTGGCACAGGGTCTTTTGGGGGAGATGACCCGCACCCCTCACCTGCACGGCGCACGCCAAGTTCAGCTGGACCCGGTCCTGAACCGGGCGCAAGCGCTCAGCATCCAGGAATGCACCGCTTGCTTATAAAAGACATTTGGGGCCGGGTGCGGTGGTTCACGCCTGTAATCCCAGCACTTTGGGAGGCAGAGGCGGATGGATCACCAGGTCAGGAGATTGAGACTATCCTGGCCAACATGGTGAAACCCCGTCTCTACTAAAAATAAAAAAAATTAGCCGGGCGTGGTGGCGCGTGCCTGTAATCCCAGCTACTCGTAAGGCTGAGGCACGAGAATAGCCTGAACCCAGGAGGCGGAGGTTGCAGTGAGCCGAGAACGCGCCACTGCACTCCAGCCTAGAGGCAGAGCGAGACTCAAAAAAAAAAAAAAAAAAAATCTCGTCGTGAGTTAATAGCTCTGTGCGGAGGGAGGGAGTGGAGAGGGGGGTCCTTGATCGCCTCCCAACATTACTGAGCTACATCACCTGAGCACTGTTTCTACCCCGATTTCCGTAATGAGCAGTTTTTCTCGTTCTCTGCCCGCGGGCGCGCGCGCGCGCACACACACACACACACACGCACACACGGCTCAGATTCGGCCGCACCCGGCAACCGCTAGGGTGAATGGAGACATATTAGGTTACATAACCCTTCACCGTGTTCGAAACCCTTTCTCGATCGTGTGGGTGGCTCTGAAAAGAGCCTTTGGGTTCAGGACGCCGGGGAACGCCTCACTTGGAGCTGGTGTACTTGGTGACAGCCTTGGTGCCCTCGGACACGGCGTGCTTGGCCAGCTCGCCGGGCAGCAGCAGGCGCACGGCCGTCTGCACTTCGCGGGACGTGATGGTGGAGCGCTTGTTGTAGTGCGCCAGGCGGGAGGCCTCGCTGGCGATGCGCTCGAAGATGTCATTGACGAAGGAGTTCATGATGCCCATGGCCTTGGACGAGATGCCGGTGTCGGGGTGCACCTGCTTCAGCACCTTGTACACGTAGATAGAATAGCTCTCCTTGCGGCCGCGCTTGCGCTTCTTGCCGTCTTTCTTCTGTGCCTTGGTGACAGCCTTCTTAGAACCCTTCTTGGGCGCAGGAGCCGATTTGGACGGGTCTGGCATGATGGCTGAGTCTCTCCAAACAAACGAGCGGCGCTCGGAGTAACTCTATTTGTACGTTTTGTATTCAGATGAAGGCTCAGGATTTGCTCACTTCTGATTGGATCAAACGTTGTTCTACGTCGTCGCTGGGAAAGGAATACGCAAATTAGGAGTGCCAGGTTCTTTTTCTGATTGGCTACCATAGCCATCCAATCGAACGCCGCGGTCTAGCCTACCTCTGTACCATACATAAGGGCTCGCTGGCCTTCATCTCCCTGTTGTTTTCAGTCTCGCTTTTCGGTTGTCGTTGTCTTTTTTCCCTGAATAGGAAATGTCGGGTCGTGGTAAGCAGGGCGGCAAGGCGCGCGCCAAGGCCAAGTCGCGCTCGTCGCGCGCGGGGCTGCAGTTCCCCGTGGGCCGCGTGCACCGGTTGCTCCGCAAGGGCAACTATTCGGAGCGCGTGGGCGCCGGCGCCCCGGTCTATCTGGCCGCGGTGCTGGAGTACCTGACTGCCGAGATCCTGGAGCTTGCCGGCAACGCGGCGCGCGACAACAAGAAGACGCGCATCATCCCGCGCCACCTGCAGCTGGCCATCCGCAACGACGAGGAGCTCAACAAGCTGCTGGGCCGCGTGACCATCGCGCAGGGCGGCGTCCTGCCCAACATCCAGGCCGTGCTGCTGCCCAAGAAGACAGAGAGCCACCACAAGGCCAAGGGCAAGTGAGGCCACCCGCCGCCCCCGGGGCCCCTTTGATGGACATAAAGGCTCTTTTCAGAGCCACCTACCATCTCGAGAAAAGAGCCGCACTGATCCTGCAGTTCTTTATAGGCCGGAGGCCTGATCACCCTAGGTTCATGAATGAGCGCAGTGGCCATGGGGAAGGGCGCAACGGGAACCGAGACCCTGGGGACTGATTGGGCCGCATATACTCGTGAGGTGGGCAACGTGTTCTGTTAACAGCAGGGAACCCTCGTCCACAGGTGGCCACCCCTTGCTCTTGAGTCCCACCCAAAACCTCTAGTAGGGTTTTAATAACGCTCACCGTAAAAGTGTCTTCATAATTACTAGTGACAAGTTCTCTTGACTCCGGCAAGGTTCCCGTGTGGTCATCAAGTACAGAATGCAATTTCTTAACGATTTATCTGATATTAAAAGTATTTATGATCTCTAAGTAGTTTGCACTTTAATTCTGAAGAGTAAGTCTATGGATTTCTATTTAAATTGCTAAGTTTTAACAATGTGAGCTCCACCATTGTTACGATTTAATGTATTTGGCTGGGAATTCTAAAGGTCATGAGGAAAGGTTCAGTACTTAAAAGGAACCAGATTAGTAGATGCTGAAAGGTATAAACCTTTTAAGAAGACTTAATCTGGAATAGGATAATTATTTAAAGGATCTAGTTTGTTTAATTCGGGTTGGTCAAACATTAATCAAAGATCAATTGATTGCTAAAATCGGAGAACAAAATAATTTGTACACTGATTTTGAAAAGGAAAACTAAATTTGCGAGTTAAGCAAATTTAAAATGAGTATTGTTAGAACCAGATGAATGATGATAGATGTGGACTTTAGGAAAATAACGGTTTGTAAGTACATTTTTCCTTATAAAAAGGAGGGTTTAAGAGCGTCAGAGACCTCCAGCCAAATTAACTGAAATGGCTGTGTTAATAGCCCCTAAATCCTGGAGGAGAGAGGTTCATTGATTTAATCCATGATAATCCCTTAAAAAATGTTTGCCACAAAATCAGATCTCAGAAAGTGTTATTCTTCTGTTGTTATCTGTACAGTTTTCATTAATCTATTTCTCAAAATATGGATGATTCCTTCTTTGTTTTTATTTTTTCTTTAATCCCCAATGTGATAGTATTTAGTTAATTGACACCTAACAATTGTATATTATATGGGGTACATAGTGATATTTTGAATACACTTATTATCAGATCACGGTAATTAGCAATTATTAGGTATTTATTGTAATAATAAATACAGGCCAGTAAAATGATTCAGGAATATTATATAATTTATATTTACCCTACTAAAATTGGGTCTACTCAAGTCAGGGCTTCCTGGACACCAGCTAACCACAAATTTGCATGTCTTTAGAAAATATCCCAGTGCTATGAAACTATTGGAACCAAAAATTGGTAAGCAGCTGCTCCAACAGTGTGCATCTAAACAGCACAATATTCACAGTGTTTATTATGAGTGGGCACCATTTCAGTAAAACAAAGCTGCAAGGACTGGCCAGGAGAGGGTGTAGCCTTCCAGAGATCTTTTCATTATTTTTCTTGTGAAAGCCTTCATTTTCAGTTGAAATTTATCTTTATGTATTTATATCTATGTAGGTCACTCTATCTCTTCAAATACCCTTTAGTGGTATTTAAGGTTTTTGCAGGGTCTGGGGGCTTAGGTGTTTCAAGTATCACCATGGATTTCCAGATTTTGTAAAAGGTGCTCAAATGGGGTGAAGGGGGAGGCAGCGTGGTGGGAGGGCTACTTTGGGGTAGCACTGCGTTTGTTATCTCTGAGGCTATGGTGTTTCACACACAGTAACGAGCCACACAGGCTATTTAATTTTCAGATAATTAAAATTTAATACAAAGATGTAGTTCCTCAGTCATGCTAACCACATGTGGCCAGTGGATACCATGTTAGCACAGATACAGAATGTTTCCAGCATCACAGAAAGTTCCATTGGACAGCTCTGGTCTAAGATCTGGTTCTCTATCGGGTTATCTGATTCAGAAATGTAGTAAGTTACCCAGTGCTGCCTGCTTTGGTAAGAGAAAGCTCATTAGACTCTTTATTTATTTATTTATTTATTTTAAGACAAAGCCATGCCCTGTGTCCCAGGCTGGAGTGCAGTGGCGTGATCTCGGCTCACTGGAACTTCTGCCTACCGGGTTCAAGTGATTCTTCTGCCTCAGCCTCCCAAGTAGCTGGGATTACAGGTGCCTGCCACCATGCCTAGCTATTTTTTTTTTTTTTTTTTTGAGATGGAGTCTCACATTGTAGCCCAGGCTGGAGCGCAGTGGCGTGATCTCGGTGCAGTGGTGCGATCTCAGCTCACTGCAACCTCCGCCTCCAGGGTTCAAGCAGTTCTCCTGTCTCAGCCTCCCGAGTAGCTGGGACTACAGGCGCCTGCCACTATGCCCGGCTAATTTTTGTATTTTTAGTAGAGACAGGGTTTCCCCACCTTGTTGGTCAGACTGGTCTCGAACTCCTGACCTCAGGTGATCCACCCACCTCGGCCTCCCAAAGTGCTGGGATTACAGGTGTGAGCCACCGCGCCCGGCCACCCAGCTAATTTTTGTATTTTTAATAGAGACAGGGTTTCCCCACGTTGGCCAGGCTGGTCTCGAACTTCTGACCTCAAGTGATCTGCCCACCTTGGCCTCCCAAAGTGCTGAGATTACAGGCATGAGCCTGTAATGAAGCACCCAGCTTCATTAGACTCTCGCATAAAGAAGATATCACCGTATGGCCCTGCAATTCCAGTCCTAGGTATACATACCCAAGAGAAATGAAAATAAACATTTATTCACAAACATGTACACAAAAGCTCACGGCAGCATTATTCATGAAATACAGAAGGTAGAAAAAACCCAAATGTCCATCAGCTGAGGAATGGGTAGGCAGATTGGGATCTATCCAATTACAATGAAATATTATTCAGTCATTCAAAAGGAATGAAGCACTGACATACTACAGGGATGAACCTTGACGGCATGCTCAGTGAAGTAAGCCAGATAACAAAGGCCACAGACTGTCTGAGTCCACTGATATGAAATGTCCAGAACAGGCAAATCCACAGGGACTGAAGGCAGACTGTTGGCTGCCAGGGGCTGGAGGAGGGGAGTGCCTGCCTAGTGGGGACAGGGCTTCCTTTAGGGGTGATGAGGATGTTCTGGAACTAGACAAAGGTGGTAACTGCACAATATTGTGAATGTACTAAATGCACCTGAATTGTGTACTTTAAAATGGTACATTGTGTGTCATGTGAATTTCACCGCTCAATTTTTTTAAAAATCTGCACCTAATACACAAGTGTGTACCAAATCGTCACAGTAACCAGGAGAACAAGAAGGAAAGGCAAGAAAGCCTGGGGTCCCAGAAGGGCTGTGAGGAGGGTAGACCAGATGCCCAAGAGGAGAGAGGCCCATCCTAGTGCTTTTCAGGATGCCACTGGCCTACCCCAGGTATAAAGACGGGGAGCAGGGACTGCCCTTGGTGCAGCAGCAGCCATCACTTGGGGACCTTGTGGAGAGAAGAGGGCCCTCTTGGTGGCTGTGGGCAACTCATCTCCGCAGGACTGGCTGTCTGTCCTGTGGATGCATCGTGACCTTTCCCTGCCCGCTGCATTCCCAACATGCACCCACCTTCACTGGAAGTTTGCTCATCACACTTCACACATCCCTATGGGCAGGCACTTTATGGAGGAAGAAGAGAAAAGGAGATATATCCCAGGGGGAGGATGCAGCTGAAGCCAGCCTCAAGAGTAACCCACAGAGAGAGCTTGCAGTTTTGCAGAACTCTCGGCTTGGCTCAGCTGTGTCCCGCATCCCTCTCCTCTCTCCTGACCGTGGGTCTCTCCCCAGCCCCAGCTGGTCAGTTCCCACATGCTCAACACCAAAATGTTCAAGTCTTCCAACTGAAAAACAAAATGAAACGAAAAAAACAACCACCCTCTTCCCTGCAATTTCTTCCTCTCCTGAGATGCTACATTGAAGCGTTTGTGATGCCAGTCCTTCAGGGAAGCAGTTTTGGGTACCTGCTCTGATCCCTGTCCAGTGTGGGTCATGCTGAACACATCCTCGTTGTCCCTGTCTGTTTGTTATCCCGTCCCACAGGGGCCCCGACTCTGATCGCCAGAGTAGGTCTTGGGCCTGCCTAGAAGAGTCTAGTTTCCTGCATGCCGCTCACCAAGCGTCAGGGGCAGTGGGATGCTGGCCACATCTGTGCCACCGCTGCCTGGTGGCAGCTGCTTCTGTGCAGGCGGCTGGGGATGCCAAGTCCATGGCACCACCTGGTTTCCAGACCCTGGACCCAGCAGCCACCCCTCGTGGAGCTGCCT
Organism: Hylobates moloch; assembly: GCF_009828535.3. NCBI lineage: Eukaryota > Metazoa > Chordata > Mammalia > Primates > Hylobatidae > Hylobates > Hylobates moloch. The sequence goes on along the minus strand of NW_026652293.1, from coordinate 61,267,571 downwards.
TTGGGCCCCAGGCCACCTTTGTTGCCCAGTGGGCTGTGCTCTCAGCCCACCCATGGCCCTGAGTGGGCCCTGCTGGTCACCTGCTGGCCAGGCCCTTCCAGATCTCTCCTGCCAAGATAGCAAACCAGTCCAAAGCATTGTGGCTGGTGGGCCTGTGAGGCCGGGGTGGGAGCCAGGCTTCCCGGACAGCAGGTGTCTGGTGAACAGGCTAGACCTGGCTCCTGGGCATTCGCCACCCACTGAGGGCCAGTGGAGGGTCAGGAGAGGTCAGGGAGGGGTTCAGCTGGTGGGTGAGTCAGGGAAGGGTCAGTGGAGGGTCAGAAGGGATCAGGGGTGAGTCAGCTGATGGGTCAGGAGGGGTCAGCCAGAAGGTCAGGGATGAGTTAGCTGGTGAGTCAGGAAAGGGTCAGTGGAAGGTCAGGAGGGGTCAGGGTTTGGTCAGGGAGGAGGCATGAGGGGTCACCCAAAGGGTCAGGAGGGGTCAGCTGGTGGGTCAGGGAGGGTTAGGAGGGGTCAGCCAGAGCATTAAGAAGGGGTCATCAGTGACTCAGCAGTGGGTTGGTGGTGGGGCCAAGGCCTCGCCTGGAAACTGCTCACTACCTCAGGCTGCACGCTGAGAGTCACAGCAAGTCAGCAGGCCAACCTGGTGTGGTGTGCTGAGGGACAGCTCCAAGGCCGTGTGTGCCAGGGCAGGGGTACCTCTCACCACTCACCACAGGTCCTGCAGGCTCCACCCTGACACTGCCTTTTTCCCATGAGCTCATCCAAACCACGACTTGAGTGACCACAAACCATGGACTGTGGACGTTTCCCAGAGCTCCAGGCTAATACTCACCCTCTTGATACTTGCACCTGTTCAAGGGGCCTGACTTCACCCTGCAGAGAATCCCACAGAGGGTTCTCCACGCCCCAGCCCCATCCAAACACTGAGACTTCCCTGAGTCATCCCCAGCCCAGGAATGGCTCCATCCTTCTTTGGTCACTCAGTTAAGTAAAATAGACAAACGAAAGTTGTCCATGCAGGCTGCTGTAACAAAATACCACAGCCTGGGAAAGTTACAGACAACAGGGTTTAGGGCTTGCAGCTCTGGAGGCTGGAGTACAAGATCCAGAAGTAAGTCATAAGTAGAGCTTGTGGGCCTCAAAGGCAGAGGCGGTCGCAGGACCAAAATACTGAATATGCAGGAGACAGTGAGTAAATAGAAGGCCTCAGGGCACTAAACATTGATGATTGCTAAGTATATAAGCACCACTAATATGCAGGATCACTAAATATACAACAGAAAGTCACCAAGTATTCATAGTCATAAAATATACCAGAGACGCTAAATATTCAGGATCACTAAATACATTGGAGGAAATAAACATTAATGATCATGAAATAGGCCGGGCGCGGTGGCTCACACCTGTAATCCCAGTACTTTGGGAGGCCAAGGCGGGCGGGTCACGAGGTCAGAAGATCGCGATCGTGCCATCCTGGGGAACAGGGTGAAACCCCATCTCTACTAAAAATACAAAAAAATTAGCCAGGCGTGCTGGTGGGCGCCTGTAGTCCCAGCTACTCCAGGAGAATGGCATGAACCTGGGGGGCAGAGCTTGCAGTGAGCGGAGATCATGCCACTGCACTATAGCCCGGGTGACAGAGTGAGACTCCATCTCAAAAAAAAAAAAATGTATATATATATATATATATACCAGAGACACTAAATATTCAGGATCACTAAACACACAGGAGGAACTAAATATTAACGATCACGAAATATACAAGAAGCACTAAATATTCAGGATCACTAAATATATTAGAGACATTGAAAATCCAGGATTGATAAATGTATGAGAGGTACTAAGTGTTCATGATCACTAGGTATACAAAGTGCACATAAATATTCATGGTGACTAGGTGTACAAGAGGCACTAAATATTCATGATCACTGACTATACAAGAAGCACTAAATATTCAGGATTGCTAAATTTATGAGAGGTACTGAATACTTATGATCACTATATATACAAGATGCAGTACGTGTTAGATGTTAATGATCCCTAAGTATACAAGAGGCACTAAATATTAAGATAAATAAACATGAAGCTTAGGTATCTGGGATGACTAGATATGCAAGAGGCACTAAATATTCAGGACAATGCTAAGTATAAAATAGGCACTGAATATTCAGGATAGGCTAAACAGGCCTGGCTCATTTGAGGCACTTTGGGATCACCATTCCAGTCCACCTTTCTCTGCGGCATGGCCAGGACAGCCTGTGTCTCAGTGGCCACACCTGCATGCCATTGCCCGGCACTCTTGCTCTCGCACCTGAGCCATGGTCTTCGTAAGCAGGACTTTATCCTGGGAAAAGTCTGACAGCAGAGAGAGACAACACCTATGGACACATGCACCCAGGATCGGGGGGCGGAGAGCAGTAAGTTGACTCACCTAGTGTAGGTGTGACACTCTTACTCTAAAATTGTGAGCCCTTCCATGCCACAACCTGTAGCTTCAAGGGGACTTTTCACAAGTCCTCCGGGCACAGCAGCTGTTGGAGGCGACCCCAAGGCAAGGGAGCCGAGACACACTGCTTTCCATCCAATCACCACTTTACCTCCCTTCGTGGCACTGAGTGGGTGACTGTCACGTCACTCCTGCCACAAGCCGAGCTCTGGGAAGGCAGGAGAAACCCCGCCTGGCTGCATTCTCAAGGACACCTGCACAGCGGATCAGTGCAACCAGTGGGACTGTCCCTGAAGGTGTGCGGGGCAGCATGTTTGTGCATGATAGACTTGCCATCATCACATTTTTTTTTTTTCGAGACAGCGTCTCAATCTGTTGCCCAGGCTGAAGTGCAGTGCAGTGGCAACAATCACAGCTCACTGCTGTCTCGACCTCAAGCGATCCTCCCACCTCAGCCTCCTGAGTAGCTAGGACTACAGGCAGGCTCCCCAAATCCGGGTAGTTTTTTGTATTTTGTAGAGACAGTGGTTTCACCATGTTGCCCAGGCTGGTCTCCAACACCTGTGCTCATGCATTCCTCCCGCCTTGGCCTCCCAATTACAGGCATGAGCCACTGTGTCTGGCCCTATCATCACAGTTATAAAACTGTCACATTTCCAACTCCAGGAGCTATACCCACACAGTCTCAAAGCCCTTGCTTCTTGGAAAACACTCAGAGGCCTCACAGGGCCCTACAAAGAAAAGCCCCATGCTCTTTGTTGTTGAGAATGCTTTATTGGTCCCTTTTTATTTTTTCCCAGCTTTATTGAGGTACTGTTATCGGAAAGGGGTCTCGATCCAGACCCCAAGAGTGGGTTCTTGGATCTCATGCAAGAAAGAATTCAGGGCAAGTCCATAAAGTGAAAGCAAGTTTATTAAGAAAATAAAGGAGCTTTTCACAAGATGGCACTGAAAGTGAAGAAGGAAACTCCTGCCCTTTCTAAAGCTGAAGCCAAAGCAAAGGCTTTGAAGGCCAAGAAGGCAGTGTTGAAAGGTGTCCACAGCCACACACACAAAAAGAAGATCCACATGTCACCCACCTTCTGGTGGCCCAAGACACTGTGACTCCGGAGGCAGCCCAAATATCCTCGGCAGAGTGTCCCCAACAAGCTTGACCAGTGTGCTATCATCAAGTTTCCACTGACCACTGTCTGCCATGAAGAAGATAGAAGGCAACAACACACTTGTGATCACTGTGGATGTTAAAGCCAACAAGCACCAGATCAAACAGGCTGTGAAGAAGCTCTATGACATTAATGTGGCCAAGGTCAACACCCTGATCAGCCTGATGGAGAGCATATGTTCAACTGGCTCCTGATTACAATGCTTTGGATGTTACCAACAAAATTGGGATCATCTAAACTGAGTCCAGCTGGCTAATTCTAAATATATGCATATCTTTTCACCATTAAAAAAAAAGGAAGAAAGTGAATGAATAAAAGAATGGCTACTCCATAGGCAGAGCAGCTCTGAGGGCTACTGGTTGGCCACTTTTATGGTCATTCCTTGATTATATGCTAAACAAGGGGTGGATTATTCATGCGTTTCCCAGGAAAGGGGTGAGCAATTCTTGGACCTGAGAGTTCCTCCCCTTTATACACCATATAGGGTAACTTCCTGATGTTTCCACAGCATTTGTAAATTGTCATGACGCTGGTGGGAGTATCTTTTACTTATAATTAATGATAATTAATTTATTATAATGAGCAGTGAGGATGACCAGAGGTCACATTAGTCGCCATCTTGGTTTTGGTGGGATTTGGCTGCCTTCTTTACCACGTGCTGTTTCATCAGCAAGGTCTTCGTGACCTATATCATGTGCCGACCTCCTATCTCATCCTGTAACTTAGAATGCCTAATCTCCTGGGAATGCAGTCCAGCAGGCCTCAGCCTTGTTTTACCCAGCCCCTATTCAAGATAGAGTTGCTGTAACTCAAATGCCTCTGACAGTATGATCCACAAATAAAGCTCATACATATTCAAGGTGCACAGCATGATGTCTTGGTACATGTCACGTGGTGAAATGATTACCACAGTCGAATCAATTAACACACACATCACTTCATGTGGTTACCTGTGTGTGTGTGCATGTGTCTGTGTGTGCAGTGACAACATGTAAGATCTACTCAGTAAATTTCATGTCCATGATATATTATTAACCAGAGTCTCCGTGCTGTGCTTCAGGTCTCCAGAACTACTTATCTTATAGCTGAAGCTTTGTACTCCTCCTCACCCAGCCCCCTACTTTTTTAGATTCCATATATAAGTTGGCTCATGCAGTATTATTTGTCTTTCTGTGCCTGGCTTATTTCACTTAGCATAATGTCCTCTGGGTTCATCCATGTTGTTGACATGGTTTTCTTCTTTTTTAGACCTGAATAATTTTCATTATTATAGTATAGTATAGCATGTAACAATAATATCTATACCACATTTTCTTTATTCATTCACTGATGGACATTTAGGTTGTTTCTGTATCTCAGCTACTGTGAATAGCGCTGTAATGAACATGGGAGTGCAAGTATCTCTTTATGACAGTGACTTTATTTCCTTTGGGCATAATCAGAAGTGAGATGGCTGGATCAACAAAATTAAAAGGCAACCTATGGATGGGTGAAAACATTTGCAAACCATACATCTGGTAAGGGGTTAATATCCAAAATATATAAGAGCTCCTACAACTTAATACAAAAAACAAAACCAAAACAAGAACCAAATAACCTAACTTTAAAAATAGACAAAGGATCTAAATAGGCATTTTTCCCAAGAAGGCATACATATGGCCAACAGGTATATGAATAGGTGTTCAACATTACTAATCAAGGAGGGTCGGTACGGTGGCTCATGCCTTTAATCCCAGAGGCTGAGGTGAGAGGATTGCTAGAGCCCAGGCTTTGGAGACCAGCCTGGGCAACATAGGAAGACTCCGTCTCTACAAAAAATTTTTAAAAATCAGCGGGGCGTGGTGGTTCCTGTGGTCCCATCTAGTCCAGAGGCTGAGACGGGAGTATCCCTTGAGCCCGGGAAGTCTAGGCTGCAGTGAGCCGAGATTGCATCACTGCACTCCAGCCTGGGCCACAGAGGGAGACCCTGTAGCAATAAATAAATAAATAAATAAATAAATAAATAAATAAATAAATAAATAAAATTCAGGAAAATGCAAATCAGAATCAGAATGAAATGTCTCCGAACACCTGTTAGAATGGCTAATATCAAAAAGACAAGAGACAACAAGTGTTGGTCACGATGTGGAGAAAAGGGACCCTTCGCAGGCTGTTGAGGGGAATGTAAACTGGTGCAGCCGTCACGGAAAATAGGACGGAGGTTCCTCCAAAAACTCAAAACAAGGTTCAGTCTTTCTTTTTTTTTTTTTTTGCTGAGCACAGGGTACTTTATTGATGGTACACTGAGGCTCCCTTCTGCTTGCCTGTGACCACCCTTCTTCCAACCCTCCAGCTCCAGGTCCCCTCTGCTGCCCTTAGACGCGGCGTCTTCGCACTCTGGGCCTTACCGCGGCTGCTCCTCCAGGTTTGCTCTCCAACTGCAGCCTTCCCTGTCCTGCGCGACTACCGGCCTCCTGGAAACCCCTCCAACACCGTGCCATCACCTCACGTTTACTCTCACCTCCTCCTCCACTAAATTGCAAGCTCCAGGGAGGCATGTTTTCATCTGATGCGTTCACCCCAAGTACTAACAGCTATGCCTGGCACATAGTAGATGCTAAATGGATATTTGATGAACTTAAAAAAAAAAATTCAAAGGATTCCTTTCCTCTCTGGTCAATGGAAGACGGAGAAGGAATGAAATTGAACTTCAATAGCTTAACAAAGGGCGGGAGGGTGGTGTGCTGACCGCCCCACCCCTACGCTGAGCCCCAACCCACCCCGCCCCGCCCCCACGGGATTCTTTTCTACAAGGGTGAGAGGAGCTGACTCCGGTTTGGACTGGAAGAAAGTTTCCAAGAAAATAAAATTAGTGGCCCAAGCACAAACCCCTCCTCCGCCCCGCGCAGTTTCTGAGATGCGTCCCAGCAATTGCCCAGGGGCTTGGAGGGAGCGGGCATTTTCAGGCTGCACAGAGGCCATCTGGGGAGAAAGTGTGCGGCTGTTTTGCTGAAATGTAAAAAGAGATGTCCTTTGGAGCCCGGGACGCAGTTTCCGGCTGGCAACCCGAGGTTGCGTGCAAGGGGCGGGTCCTTAGGCATGAAAATGACCCTCCCGGCCGCAACGGCGCACAGGCCCAGGGCCGCTGAGCCCCTCCAAGCCGGGATCGGTCTTGGAGACCTGCGCGATGGAGCGGACAGCGGGACTGGGAGGCTCCGCAGTGCAGGGTGTACAGCTGCAGAGGAGCTGGGGATACAGGGGTGCGGGGCGCAAGGATGCCAGGCGCAGGGGACGGTCACGGGTGCTTTCTAGTGGGTTGTGCGGGCTCAGGTTCCCAGCGCTGGGTGGTTGCGGCTCTGCATAAAACGCTAAGCCTTTGAGGCCCTTAGTCATGCTCGGGGACGTCTCCCAATTGGTCAGTTCAAAACCTCTGGGCCAGGTTGCGCCCTCTGAGTCTCCGCACGCTGCCGCGGGTCTGCTCCTCCCCCCGGGTCAGAACCTCCGACGCTCTCCTGGTTTTACACGCGTTAAGTTACTGGTTTCTTGCAGCATCGCGTGTTCCCTAGATACATGGGCTGAGGCTTATTCTTTCTGAAAGTAAGGGTTTTTTCCCTTGGGCTTTCCAGAGCCAGCCCGCGTGGAGAGTGACGAGTGACAGGCGCCTTTGTTCCGGGCTTGCATGGGTGGGACGCGCCCCCTCCTCAGCCGGGCGAGCCTGGCCCTCCCGTCGCCCCTTCTTAAGTGCATTTGTCCCGGGATCTCGATTTTGTTTACTCTTTCCTGCTTACACAGATACACACACACACCTAGACCTAAACTTTATATAAACAGGCATGAACTTAAAGAAACAAAATCCCCATATGTGTCAACGCTCTCCTTTTCAACAAAATCAACAAAAATTCAACACAATGTTATTTCCATCCTTTTGTTGTCTTATTATTAGAAACGTGTATGTAAGGCCGGGCGCGTTGGCTCACGCTTGTAATCCCAGCACTTTGGGAGGCCGAGGCGGGCGGATCACGAGGTCAGGAGATCGAGACCACAGTGAAACCCCGTCTCTACTAAAAAAATACAAAAAATTAGCCGGGCGTGGTGGCGGGCGCCTGTAGTCCCAGCTACTCGGAGAGGCTGAGGCAGGAGAATTGCGTGAACCCGGGAGGCGGAGCTTGCAGTGAGCTGAGACTGCGCCACTGCACTCCAGCCTGGGCGACAGAGCGAGACTCCGTCTCAAAAAAAAAAAAAAAAGTTATGTTAACTTTCCTCCTTTTATAAATGAGGCATGTTCTAATTAACCATTTGTATCGTTGTTTTTAGTGCTCAAATGGTCACACTGCAGCCCCAGGGAGGTATTTTCAAAACGCCGCTCTGTCCTTTTAGGGTCACCCTGATTGTTGGAAGCATCTTTGCTTTTGTTTTTGTTTTGCTGAGACGGGGTCTAGCTCTGACGCCTAATCAGGCTCACCGTGGCCTCAAAACTCCTGGCTCGAGCGATCCTCCCGCCTCTGCCTCCCAAGTAGCTGGTACTACAGGTGAGCACCACAGTGCCTAATTGGTTTTTTGTTTTTTTTGTGTGTGTGTGCGCGTGTGTGCGTGTTTTTGGTTTGTTTTTGTTTTGTTTTGTTTTGTTTTGTAGACGGATTCTCCCTACATTGCCCAGGATGGCCTTGAACTCCTGGGCTCAAGCCATCCTCTAACCTCGGCCTCCCAAAGCGCTGGAATTACAGGTGTGAGCCACTGGCACCCTGCTCATCTTTGCTTTCTGACAGCAAAAATTTACTTCAACCTATCATGGGTGTTTTGTTTTGAATTTTTGTTTTTTTGACTCCAGATGTGGACTTAACTGCACTCCAAGGAGTTTATGTTGCTCTTCATGAAAATTAGTATTATAGACAAAATTGAAGCTGGGAATCTGCTACTTTTGTCTCTCCTTTTCACTGTTCTCTTTTTTTTTTTTTTTTTTTTTTAGATGGAGTCTTACCCTGTCCCCCAGGCTGGAGTGCAATGGCGCAATCTCGGCTCACTGCAACCTGTGCCTCCTGGGTTCAAGCAATTCTCCTGCCTCAGCCTCCCAAGTAGCTGGGACTACAGGCGCTGCATCATCATGCCTGGCTAATTTTTTGTATCTTTAGTAGAGATGGGGTTTCACCATGTTGGCCAGGCTGGTCTCGAATCCCTGACCTTGTGATCTGCCCGCCTTGGCCTCCCAAAGTGCTGGGATTACAGGCATGAGCCACCACGCCCGGCCACTGTTCTCTTTTTTTAATGATGGTGTAGATGTCTACCCTGTGGAGATATATTGATCTTCAAAATCACCGTGATAGTACAGTTATTATGGAAAACATTATTAAATTCAAAATGGAACTCCCACACGATACAGCAACCCCACTGCTGGGGATATATCTAAAGGAAATGAAATCTGTATCCAGAAGAGAGATCTACACCATGTTCACTGCAGCACCATTTACAATAACCAAGACATAGAGTTAACCTAAGTATCCATTGTTGGATGAATGGGTAAAGAAAATGTGGTACATAGGCACAATGAAATACTATTCCGGCCTTAAAACATAATGAAATTCCCTCATTTGGGACAACAGGGGTGAAATGAAAATATTATGTTAAGTGAAATTAGCCAGATATAGAAAGACAAACACTGCATAATCTCACTTTTATGTGGAATCTAAAGAGGTTGATATCATAAAGCAGAGAGTGGAATGATGGTCACCAGGATCTGGGGGCTAGAGATGCTGACTAAACAGCATGCAATTTCAGTGACACAGGAGGAGTCAGTTCAAGACATCTAATGTACAACACAGTGACTATAATTCACAGCAAGGTAGTACATGAAAATTGCTAAGAGAGTAGATTTTAGGTGTTCTCACCACAAATAAATATGTGAGGTAATGTCTATGTTAATTAGCTTGATTTAGCCATTCCCCAATCCATATTCCAAACACAATACATATTTCAAAACATCACCTTGTACACTATATATACAATTTTTGTCAGTTTAAAGAAATAAAGAAGAGGTCGGGCGCGGTGGCTCACGCCGGTAGTCCCAGCACTTTGGGAGGCCGAGGCGGGTGGATCACAAGGTCAGGAGATCGAGACCATCCTGGTTAACATGGTGAAACCCCGTCTCTACTAAAAATACAAAAAATTAGCTGGGCACAGTGGCGGGCGCCTGTAGTCCCAGCTACTCGGGGGGCTGAGGCAGGAGAATGGCGTGAACCCGGGAGGCGGAGCTTGCAGTGAGTCGAGACTGCGCCACTGCACTCCAGCCTGGGCGAAAGAGCAAGACTCTGTCTCAAAATAAAAAAAGAAATAAAGAAGAAAAAAAGTCACCATGATCATTGGTAGTCGTTCCATGATAATGCTGATGCCTCATCCTCAAGTGAGGACATTTGTCTCAGTAACTTCAAGCTGCTATGACAAAACACCAGAGACTGAGCAACTTGTAGACAATAGAATTTTTGCTCACAGTCTGGAAGCTGAAAGTTCAAGATGAAGGTGTCAGTAGGGCTAGGGTCTGGTAAGGGTCTTCTTCTGGGCTGTAGAGTGCAGTCTTGTGGTTGCAACCTCGTGTGATGGAAGGGGTGAGGCAGCTCTCTGGGGTCCCTTTTACAGTGGCCCTAATCCCATCAGTGAGGGCTCCACCCTGATGACCTAAATATCTCCCCAAAGCCCCACCTCCTATGCCATCCTCACATTGAGGGTTGGGGCTTCCACAGATGAGTTTGGGCTGGGGACACAAATGTTACCCGAAAGGGCTCCCAATCCAAATCCCAAAAAAGGGTTCTTGGATCTGGTGCAAGAAAGAATTTGAGGCAAATCCATAAAGTGAAAGCAAGTTTATTAAGAAAGTAAAGGAATAAAAAATGACTAATCCATAGGCAGAGCAGTGGCATGGTGTGCTGGTTGCCCATTTTTATGTTTATTTCTTGATTATATGCTAAATAAGGTGGGGATTATTCATGAGTTTCCCAGGAAAGGTGTGGGCAATTCCCAGAGCTGAGGGTTTCTCCTCTTTTTAGACCATATAGGGTAACTTTCAGATGTTGCCATGGCATTTGTAAACTGTCATAGCACTGGTGGGAGTGTAGTGGTGAGGATGACCAGAGTTCACTCTCATCGCCATCTTGGTTTTGGTGGGTTTGGGGTGTCTTCTTTACTGCAACCTGTTTTATCAGCAGCATCTTTATGACCTGTGTCTTGTGCTAACCTCCTGTCTCATCCTGTGACTTAGAATGCCTTAACCTCCTTAATCTCCTGGGAATGCAGCCCAGCAGGTCTCAGCCTTATTTTACCCAGCCCCTATTCAAGATGGAGTTGCTCTGGGTCACATGTCTCTGACACAAACATTTAAGCCAAAGCAACATTGTGGAAAGAAAGGAAAGACATTTCTGAAAACGTGTGGTTCTGCCTGATGGTTCTGGTGAATCTTCCGCACTTGTTATGACAAGCAATTCAAGGAAAATAATACGTGAGAGTTGTTTTATGAAAAATGCTGCAACTTTGGCATGGTTGCTACTGCAGTTTGGGCCCAAGGACTTGCAGGTTGGGGTTTCACCCTCCTCATTTCACATAAACCCAGGGCCAGGCTTCACTGGATGCTAATTGGCATGTCTACAAATAGACCAGCCGGTCTATGTCTCCTGATTTAGAGACTGTAAACTAAAAATAAAATCCTAAGCACCCCCAACCAATTGCACAGACACCCTATTGGTAAAAGGGACCCCACAGAACCTTAAAAACTGAGTTTCCGGCCATGATAGGATGGGAGTCAGATACATCTCATTATACCCCTTTCTGCTGAGGTTTAGACACAACTGACAGCATTCATGTTAACATAGAGACAGTCCAGGTGAGGTAAAGAGAATTAAAAAAAAAAAAACACAGACACAGGATGGAGTCTTTGTGGCAATAAGGTGCCAAATTATAAACAAGACCTAAGGGTTAAGTCAGCACCCTACACTTAAAGAATAAACTGTGTTCTAACTGTGCTACAAGGTTTTCTTTTGCTCCAGCAGCTAAACAAGCACTGGCCTCCAGCTAAGGAACATTAAGACAATTGCAGCTTACCCAGCTCACAGAGGCTGACTCTCCAACCCCCTGCTCCACCAGCCATGACGGCAGCGTTCACTGGACAAGACACTGACTTCAAGAGCTTTCTCCTGATGAGAGACCATGACCTTGGGCTAGTCCTGGCCAGTTTACAGAGGCTGTGCACTTGACCACCTTTGAGTCCTGGAAAGACCTAATCGGAATACATTTACATGTGAAGCCTCCACCCCAAGGTAAGCATGCGTCACATGTCATGTGCATGTGTGTTCCGTGAACATGTGTGAGGGCTGCCCTCATGGATCTCCATAGCCCTCCCGTAGGCTGTGGAATGTGTGTTTGGCAAAGCCAAACAAGCACAGAGCTCCTGCCCCAACTCCTCCCTCCCCCAAAGTGCCTGGGCTTGGCCGAGGCACTGGGTTTGGCCGAGGCTGCGCTTCCATCTTGCAGGCTGTAACCCTCTACAAGAAGTGAAATCTGCTTTTCCAATTTATAGATCCTGTGATTTTTTCAGTTAACGCAAAGATAAAGCTGGACATTAAAGCAGTGAAAACAGATTTCCATTCAGTGCCGGCTGCAGTCAGTACAGAGCCGCCTCCATTCTAATTTGTGCAGGGGTGGCGAGGTGTCTTAAAGGGAAGGAGATGGGGTGAGCGGGGGCTCCGTGCCAATCAGATGAGACCATCTGCGTCTGCTAGCCAGCCAGGCCCAAAGTCAGGATTCTACCTTCTGGCAGAGACTGAGGCCTTCTCCCTCCTGGTTTCAAAGGAATGGCTCTGGGTTCCTCAAGGAGCCACTGCTAGATTGTAGGAGACACATGGACATCTCAATGCGTCAGAGGAAGCATTCCCAGTTGTGAGCTGGTTTCAGTAAAAGCTCTAGGAAAGGAAGAGCCTGGACCAGTCTGCAGGCATTGGCTGGAATAGAACAGCAAATTCCTGCCACAGCTGCTATGGTCTGAATATTTGTGTCCTCCGATGTAGAAAAAAAAACACTGTTTTTCCTCTGATCTCACAACACAACAATGAACACAGAAGACATCTGTGATCAAACATGTGAGGATTTCTCCCTATCAGCAAGCAAGCAAGCAACCAATGTTTTAGTGGGCACCAGTTAGGTGTCCTTGAATCCAATTTAATTCCGACTCCAGCCAGGCACAGTCACCATGTCTTGGTAATCCCAGCTTTGAGAGGCAGAGGTGGGAGGGAATCGCCTGAGCCCAGGAATTGGAGACCAGTCTGGGAAATATAGCAAGACTCTGTCTCTACAAGAATAAAATAAGTAGCTGAGCATGGTGGTGCACACTTGAAGTCTAAGCTGCTCAGGAGGCTGAAGTAGGCATTGCTTGAGCCCAGGAGTTCCAGGCTACATTGAGCTAGGGTCTCACCACTGCACTCCAGCCTCGGCAACAGAGCAAGACCCCATCTCAAAATAATCATAACAATAAAAAAACTAACTAAATAAACAAATTCTGACAGTATCTACCTGGAGATTGCGTCAGATCCCATAGGTTGAGGGCTCAGTCCCCAAGGCTGCCCCCACTTCAGACACCACGGGCAAGTCCAAGCCTCCAGAACTTCTGACCAGCTGTAAGTTGGGGTTCCCTCGACCCCCTCTTTAAGCTTGATTAATTTGATAGAGCAGCTCATAAAACTAAAGAAACACTTACTTACATTTACCTATTTATTTAAAGAATAGTTTAAGGCTACAAATAAATAGCCAGATGAAGGGACGCAGAGGGAGAGGTCTGCAAAAGTCCAAGCTCAGGGCCTTCTGAACCAAGGGAGTTGGGCTGCGTCACCCTCCCAGCCTGCAAATGAATTCTCCCTCACCCTTCCTGCAAGCCCCCACGTGTTCAGCCCTCCAGAATCCCCCAAAACCTGTCCCCTTGGGCCTTTTATGGAGACTTCATTGGATAGACATGATAGAAGACAGCTGTGTAGAAATGTGACCGGACAGAAAGTGCGTGATGTAACCCCAACAGACTGAGCGGGGACCCCAGCAGAGCCCTTGTGTTCAGACTCTTCTTGGCCCCTCTGGGCAGCATCCTTCTTCCTGGGTATGGGGCAGGACCCTCTCTGAACTGGGAGTCTTATGACCCACAATCAGAAAAGGGAAGTCAGAAAATGTCCTTATGGCCAGGTCCAAGACAGAAAGGTGGGGAAAGACTACAGTTTTCGTTTCTGTGGCCTGCCTGGGGAGCAAAAGGAGTAGGTAAAAGGAGGGTGGGAGAAGGTCAGAGAGACAGGTTCTGTTTCGGAGGCCTGAGCACCCCAACATTCCAACAAATACTGTTGCTGCAGGACCTTTCCTTAGTTCATCTAGAGAACTCCGGCCTGTGTAGCACCTTCAGCTAAGGCGAAGAGTGAAAGATGCAGAGGAGGGGAGTTATGGGAAGTAGTGGTGGAGAGGGCCGGCAAGTAAGGCCTGGCATGCAGATTTCACTGGTGCTGTCTCCTGGCTGATAAGCGTCTAAAGTCATCTCACATGATTAAATTGATTCCTTCCTGGTGGAGAGGCAAAGATAACTTTGTCCATTTTGTCCTGTTTTTAGGAAAATAGGGGCGAGCAGAAAGCTTTTTTACATCCGTTGTTTCTCAACAACAGATTATTATTGGCCTTCAGCTCCAAATAATCCTTGTGCCAAAGTGGCATCCTTTGGGGAAGAGGTGGTATCCCTTGAGGAGGGGGTGGCACCTTTTAGAGATGGGGTGGCTTCCTTTGGAGAGAGGGTGGTATCCTTTGAGGAGGGGTGGCATTGTTTAAGGACGGGGTAGCATCCTTTGGAGAGGGTGTGGCATCATTTCGGAAGGGGTGGCATCCTTTGGAGGGGATGGCATCTTTTCGGGAGGGGATGGCACACTCTACAGAGGAGGTGCCATCCTTTGGAGAGCGAGTGGCATCATTTGGGGAGGGAATGGCACCCTTTGGAGAGGAGGGGGCATCCTTTGGGTGGCATCATTTAAGGAGGGGTGGCATCCTTTGGAGAGGGGGTGGCATCGTTTGAGGAGGGCTGGCATCCTTTGGAGAGGGGATAGCATCGTTTGAGGTGGGTTGGCATCCTTTGGAGAAGGTTTGGCATTTTTGAGGAGAGGTGGCGTTGTTTGGGGAGGGGTGGCATCCTTTGAAGAGGGTGTGGCATCTTTGGGGGAGGGGTGGCATCATTTGGGAAGGGCTGGCATCCTTTGGAGAGAGTATGACATCCTTTGGAAAGTGTGTGGCACCCTTTAGGGAGGGGTGGCATCCTTTGGAGAGGAGTGGCATCCTTTGGGGAGGGGTCGAATCCTTTGGAGAGGGTGTGGCATCGTTTGGGAAGGGTGGGGCATCCTTTGGGGAGGGGGTGGCACCCTTCAGAGAGGGTGTGGCATCATCTGGGGAGGGAGTGGCATCGTTTGAAGAGGGGTGGCATCTTTTGAAGAGGGTATGGCAACCTTTGGAGAGGGTGTGGCATCGTTTGGGGGAGGGGTGGCATCCTTTGGGGAGGGGGTGGCATCCTTTGGGGAGGATATTCTCCTATCTTTCAAGGGCAATGTACATTGAGTGTGGAATGAAGAATAATGAATTATTGTGACAAAGATTTGGGCTCCTTTAGATTTAATATGGTCCAGCTAATGCTGACTCCCCACCTCTTTAGATGGGATGAATAGCATTCCCTCACTCCTAAACTAAGAATTCCCAAATGAGAGGTGTACTAATTGCACCTGAGCACCCCTCTTTCATTTGGGGGCCCTGTAGCCACTCACAGACCCACAGGCAGGAAAGGCCAATTTGCGGTTGTGGGGTTGTTCGTTGGCAGTTCACCCCCAAATCCTGGCTAATGTGGGAATCCAAGTCCCTGATTTAGTACACTAGAGATATTTAGAAATCTATAATAAAAAGCTGACATTATTTTATTATCCCAATTATCCTAAAAGGAACTTTCTTCTATTCACTGGCTATAAAACTCCTTGAAGTTTCAGGTTCTCATTGCTTAACAGCTTGATTTAGGGGCCAAAGGCTACATAAGGCAGATTTTGATATTTACAAAGTGACTCGTGGTTTTAACCAAATAGAGATCCAACATATGGCTGACCTGGTCTGGAAAGGAGGTAACATTTGCCTAAGAAATTACCCCCAAAACTTAGCAGCTCCAGACAACACATACATATTGTCCCACAGTGTCTGTGTGGCAGTCGGGAATCGCAGTGCTGCCTAGGTGGGGCCTGTGGCCCAGGGGCTGTCAGAAGGCTGCCATCAGCGCTGTCCAGGGCTGGAGTCATCTCAGACCTGACTCGGGCAGAACCTGCCCCCAGGCTCTGGCATTTGACTGTCAGCGGATTCAAGATCCAGTTTTATTTATTTATTTTATTTTTTTACTTTATTTAACTTGTTTTTTGAGGTGGAGTCCCCAGTCTGTTGCCCAGGCTAGAGTGCAGTGGCGTGATCTCGGCTCACTGCAACCTCCGCCTCCCATGTTTATGCAATTCTCCTGCCTCAGCCTCCCAAGCGGCTGAGATTACAGACTTGCCACCACACCCGACTAATTTTTGTATTTTTAGTAGAGATGGGGTTTCACCATGTTGGCCAGGCTGGTCTCGAACTCCTGACCTCAGATGATCCACCTGCCTCGGCTTCCCAAAGTGCTGGGATTACAGGCATGAGCCACCGGGCCCGGCCAAGATCCACTTTTAGATTCATTCCTGTGGGTTTCTGTTCTGGGCTGCGCACAACCTGGCCGCCAGCTTCCCCAGATGGAGCCACCCAGGGAGAGCAGGGGGGAACCCCTGGTGAGAAGCCGAGGTCTTTCTATAACCTAATCCCACAAGTGTCATCACTGCTATCAGAACCCACTTGTTCAAACCAGTCAGTAAATCAAGGGGTGTGGACCGCCCACAGGCACAAACACCAGGAGGCAGGAATCCTTCGGGCATTTTAGAGGCAGCTGACCGCAGGGGATTCCCTCAAAGGCCCATGGCTAAGTTTGTTTGACAACTGTGATCAGGGGTCTGTTTTGCAGTTTGTGGTGATTCTATGAGATCTCACATCTACAGTGACTGTGTGCTATAGGCTGAATTATGTCACACCCCAAAATTCATATGAATACTGGAAATAAATATGTCCTGGCCCCCATCACCTCAGAATGTGACCTTATTTAGAGATAGGGTGTTTGCAGAGATAGCTGAAAGGAGGTCATTAGGGTAGGTCCTAATCCAGTGGGACTAGTGTCCTGATAAAAGGGAAATTTGGACACAGAGACACGCTCAGAAGGAAGACAATGTGAGGAGCCACAGAGAGAAGACGGCCACCTGCAAGCCAAGAAGAGAGATCTCAGAGGGTACCAGCGCTGCCCACAGGGTGATCTGGACTTCCCACCTTCAGGGCTGCATGACAATAAATGGGCTTTTGTTTAACCCACTGTATTTGTGGT
Source organism: Hylobates moloch (assembly GCF_009828535.3). NCBI lineage: Eukaryota > Metazoa > Chordata > Mammalia > Primates > Hylobatidae > Hylobates > Hylobates moloch. The sequence continues at coordinate 61,250,512 of NW_026652293.1, read as the reverse complement.
AATGTGTTATGGCAACAATAGAAAATGAATGCAAAGTCTGTTTTAGAGGTAGCCAGGATAGTTTGGGTTAATAGAGCCTTCTGGAATTCTTTTTTTTTTTTTTTGAGACGGAATCTTGCTCTGTCACCCAGGCTGGAGTGCAGTGGCATTATCTCTACTCACTGTGACCTCCGCCTCCCGGGTTCAAGCAACTCTCCTGCCTCAGCTTCCTGAGTAGCTGGGATTACAGGCACGAGCCACCACGCCCAGCAAAGTTTGGTATTTTTAATAGAGACAGGGTTTCACTATGTTGACCAGGCTGGTCTCGAACTCCTGACCTCGTGAACTGCCCTCCTCGGCCTCCCAAAGTGCTGCGATTACAGGCGTGAGCCACCACGCCCAGCCGGCTTCTGGAATTTGTAAGAATAGACAGGGCATACTGAAGCCCTGTCTAGACAATATTTTCGTTGGCATTATGAATTGACGGTGCACAGTTAACTGCTAAATACACATAATCTGTGTAAAGAAGGAGAAAGTTACTACATAAGAGCTTCAGCACTCTTAAAAGTAAAATACAAGATACTTAAAAGTAAAACACACTTTTACCTTACTGTGCTCATCCAGGCTGTATCCATTTAGTACAGTTCCAGGTGAGGACACTGATTTCTATCGAGTAGCCTTTCTGGGATTTCTAAGACTCAGGAGAGGACATAAGATTGCATACTCTGTGTCAATAGTTCAGACTTTCAGAAAGAATGAAATTCCTCCTCATCTGCATTCCCTCCTTTCAATCAAGAATCCCATCATAGTTACCATGTTATTATATCATACCATTGAGGGGCAGGAGAGGGTCGGCCCGAGTGCACAAAATGACAGTCACACTAGGAGCTGGTATTGTCAGCTATTCCCATTGTTTTTTCTTACTAACATTTTCTCTCCACATTTTTGTCTTTTAGATTCAGAAATCCCTGTGCCAACTAGAACCCGTTGAAACTTCCCTGATTATCATCAACAAGGAATGTGGCTGCTTCCATAGCATATTTGAAGTACAGAACTCAAGAAAATGCTTCCTATTGATGGAATTTGTTAGACCACCACCCTTCCCAGGAATTCAGTTTTCTTCCATTAAATTCATCAGACTCAGGTGGAATTGAATTGAGTCCCTCTCACAAGCTTTAGGCTGGCAAAAAGAGCTGACACTGCCAACTACAGCTTTTACTGCAAATACAAGCTGCTTCCTTGCAGCTGGGGAACTTTGTGGAGATGTGCACACTTGTAGACACTAGGTGCATGATGGGGGAGCCTGTAACCCGCCCCTGATTATTCTGAACACAAACCACATCTAGCGTTGAAGTTCTCCTCCTAGGTGGAGAAATGGAGTTTGAGTGGAGATAAGGCATTGCCTTGCAAAGGTCATTTGCACAGCTGGTCCCATTTGTATGGCTTACATTCAAATGAGGGCTTAGAGAAATCCAGCATCTGATTGGATTAAAGTGCACATTTAAACAAGATGCTACCAGTTCAGCTCTCTAATTGGACCAAACCACTGCAGGATGTCAGTCAATTAGAATGCACATACCAGCCTGCCAAGCACTCTCCACCGCCAGAATGAAGCGGCACTACTCTAAGGAATGGGAGGGCTTGTCACCATTGGGAAATCTGTAAATGTGACTCATTATGTTCACAAATTTTGAAAAGTAAAAATTCTTAGTTCTAAAATTATGTTTGCTAATATTGGATAGTTATCTTTTTAAGTAAATAGCAAAGTTTGAATAAAATAAATTGATCATTTCTTATTATGATAAAACAACGCACACCAAACCCCAGCGTCCTGTGTGATGATGAAATACATCCTTCCTCAGTGAGAAGGAAGCCCAGGATTACCCGGAGCAGAAGCTTCGGGAGCCTTTAACTGGCAGGAAATCTCCAGCCATCAGTGTGGAACAGCCTGAGAGTAAGAATTTCCTGGGGACTGAAGGTGTTTCCATTTTGGGAATTTTAATTTTTTTCAATTTGTGGAAAATTGAATTCCAAAAGTGTGGGTGTGGGTGGCCCACTCTTTTCTTGGTTTTTACCTGTAGGAAGCCCACTAGGTTCTCTTGATGCAATAGAAAAGACCCCTCCAGGCTGTGGCAGGAAGTGGGAAAGCAACCATGGTGAAGTATCCCCAGGACATGCCCCCAAGAAAGGCCTGCCCTCCGGGGGAGAGACACTAACAGGCTTAATCCAGCTGGGGAAGGTGTGACCCCCAAATGTCTGAGACAGGTCTCAATTAGTTTAGAGGGTTTATTTTGCCAAGGTTGAGGATGTGCATCTGTGACACAGCCTCAGGAGGTCCTGACGACATGTGCCCAAGGTGGTCTGAGCACAGCTCGGTTTTATACATTTTAGGGAAATATGAGACATCAATCATTATGTGTAATATGTACATTGGTTCAGTCCGGAAAGGTGGGACAACTCGAGGCAAAGGCGGGACAATTTGAAGCAGGGAGGGGGCTTCCAGGTCATAGGTAGATAAGAGACAAATGGTTGCATTCTTTTGAGTTTCTGATTAGCCTCTCCAAATGAGGCCATCAGATATGCGTTTATCTCAGTGAGCAGAGGGGTGACTTTGAATAGAATGGGAGGCAGGTTTGCCCTAAGCAGTTCCCAGCTTGACTTTTCCCTTTAGCTTAGTGATTCTGGGGCCCCAAGATTTATTTTCCTTTCAGATTTATTTTCCTTTCCCGAAAGGTAGTCCCTCCACTTCAGCCACCTCTAGCCTTAAGGAGACAAAAGCAGCTAGGAAACACCTGTGAAGGTCACAGTCCAGGGGCACAGGCCGAGTGAGAGGCTGAGATTTCGTCATAACACTATGGAATGCTTCCTCCATCTCACGCCGGCCACCACGCCATAAGGCTCCAGCGTGAGTACAGTCTGACAGAAAGAGCTACTGTTGATGAAAAGAGTCAAACTCTGTAAAATATTTTAAGAGATTTATTCTGAGCCAAATATGAGTGACCATGGCCCATGACACAGCCCTCAGGAGGTCCTGAGAACATGTGCCCAAGGTGGTTGGGGTACAGCTTAGTTTTATATATTTTAGGAAGGCATGAGACATTAATCAAATATTAAGAAATATATTGGTTTGGTTCAGAAAGGCAGGACAACTCGAAGCAAGGGCTTCCGGCTATAAGTAAATGTAAACATTTTCTGATACATAATTGGTTGAGTTTGTCTAAAGACCTGGGATCGATAGAAAGGAAATGTTCAGGTTAAAAATAAAGGATTGTGGAGACCAAGTTTTATTGTGCAGAGGAAGCGCTCAGATAGCCAACTTCAGAGACAGCAGGTTGTAAATGGTTTCTTATGGGACTTAAAAGGGTGCCTGGCTCTTAGTTGATTATCTCCTGGATCTGGAAAGAAAGGAAGGAAAACAAAGGGGAAAGGGGATTCTCTATAGAATGTGGATTTTTCCCACAAGAGATTTTTCAGGGCAATTTCAAGGCATGGCAAAGAAATATATATTGGGGTTGAATATTTTTTCCTTGTCTCAAAATTTTATGCCAGAGTCAGATTGAAAAGTCGGTCACAATATATAGGGTCAAATAAAACCCATCTGATGAGAATTTATGGTTTGTAGGGGTTGACTCCCTAGACCCCGTCGGTGGGAATTTGGGTAAGATAAAAGGTGAGAGCTTATTTGGGTAAGATAAAAGGTCAGCGCTTAGTCCTAACTATGATACACTGGACAGTGTGTGAAGGAGCTCTTAGTGAAGTTTAAAGTCAGGAGGGGAGATGAGAACAAGAACCCTAGGAAAACAAAGCTTCGGGTACCTATGGCTATAATAAACATGAAAAAGAGCCCGATTTCAAGCCAGATGATGTAAATGCTCACACTAACGGCCTATGTTCCTGATTTTTTTTTTTTTTTTAAACAGGGACTCACTCTGTGGCCCAGGCTGGAGTGCAGTGGCACAGTCACAGATCACCGCAGACTCAAACTCCTGGGCTCAAGCGATTCTCTCACCTTGGCTTCCCAAAGTGCTGGGATTACAGGCACACACCAACATGCCCAGCTAAGTTTTTTTTTAACTTTTTTTTTTTCTTTTAGAGACAGGGTCTTGATATGCTGCCCAGGCTGATCTTGAACTCCTGGCCTCAAGCAGTCCTTCTACCTTAGTCTCCCAAAGTGTTGGCATTACAGGCATGAGCCACCACCCCTAGCCATACCAGAGTTCTTATTACCTGATACATTATCTCCAGCTTCAACACAAAATGACAAGACGTGCCAAAAGGCAAGAACACACAATCGGAAGAGACAAACGAGAACCAGAAACAGACTCACATGGACCATTCCTGATGTCAGTGTTTACCGAGTGCCTACTGGGTGCATGGTGCAGGTGTGGGAGTTATTTGGGGTCATTGTGACCTGGGAAGCTAACAGGCCATTTGCAACAATAAGAACACAGCACATTTGCCAAGTGCCTATGTGGGCTTTGTGCTGGCACTATCACTGGGCCTAGGGGGCGTCAGAGTTTGGCTCCTTCTCTTTTTTTTTTTTTTTTTTTTTTTTAGGCAGGGTCTCGCTCTGTTGCCCAGGCTGGAGTGCAGTGGCACAGTCTCAGCTCACTGCAGCTTCAACTTCCCAGGCTCAAGGTATCCTCCCACCTCAGCTTCCCAGGTAGCTGGGACTACAGGTGCATGCCACCACGCCCGGCTATTTTTTCGTATTTTTTTGTAGAGATGGGGTCCCACTACGTTGCCCTGATCTCAAACTCCTGAGCTCTAGCCATTGCTGGCCTTGTCCTCCCAAAGTGCTGGGATTTATTGCAGGCATGAGCTACCACTCCTGACCATGAAGCAGGATAGTGTTATTAAAAGTAGACTTAGGTTGTAAATGTGTATTACAAACTCCAGGGCAATCATGAAAACATTGAGAAAGAAGTGTAATTGATATGCAGAGAGAAGATGGAGTTTTATTACAGTGCAGTCATGGCAAATATCTTTGAAGACCCTTAACACCCATCATGACTTTGAAATGACAGTAGCTACAAGTACTTCCCAATTCAAATGTTATTTAATGCATTCATAAAGATGCACATTTATAACTCTATGACAAGTTAATTTTATATGTTTTCACAACTTATTTCAATATAATTGATTTCCTTTGTATTAATAATTTTTAAATATTTTTGTGCATTTAAAAACTTTTTGGCCTGGCATGGTGGCTCATGCCTATAATTCCAGCACTTTGGGAAGCTGAGGTGGGTGGATCACTTGAGGTGAGGAGTTCGAGACCAGCCTGGCCAACATGGTGAAACCCTGTCTCTACTAAAAATACAAAAAAAAAATTAGCCAGGTGTGGTGGCGAGTCCCTGTAGTCCAAGCTACTAAGGAGGCTGAGGCAGGAGAAGTGCTTGAACCCAGGAGGCAGAGGTTGCGATGAGCAGAGATCACATCACTGCACTCCAGTCTGGGTGACAGAGCAAGACTCCGTCTCAAAAAAAAAATCTTTCTAAGACAGAATCTATAGACTTTATCAAACTGCGATAGGGGCTCATGGGACAACAAAAAAAGCTTATGGTGTGAGGAATTCTTGCCATCTATTCAAACTGAATGCATGTGGCCTCAGACCAGTTCCTTGGGGGGAATGTTTGTATCTCACATTCTCTTCAGTTTGCAGAGGAAATCTCTCCTCTTGAGAAGTTTTCAGGGGACATTTTTCTCTAGGTCTTGGTCCTCCTGGGGGTTTGAACGACATAGAACTCAATGACTGGAGATCAAGAAAATGAACTGTTCAGCTGATCATCTAAAAAGAGCTTTTACATGTAATATAGAGGCTGTTTTCAAGCCTTGCCAGGGGTGGGTGGGTCCGCATTTAGGCAGCCCTTCATTCTTGTGCTTCGTGTGAGTGCATTTGTTTGCTCAGACACATAGAACCAGGTGGCATCCTGTGCTATGTCTGGGTGGTTTGGGGGCTCAAAGCCCCTGAGAATCTAAAAGCAAAAGCCCTTATGACTGGAAAAGTGAGGTCGCAGACATGTGCCCAAAACCCATGAGCCTCTTGGCTGCACTTGGAGAACTGGCCAAGCCTGTGCCACGCTCCACAGAGAGGCCTGGGCAAAGTCATGAGGCAGAAAGGGCTGCTTTGCAGGTGCTCCTGGGGAGGTTGCAGCAGGTGCCTGGAATCCATCATCCGCCCATCATCAGCCCCATTAGCCCTAAGGACACCTGGAGAGTCCCAAGGCTGCCTCTCTTGAGTGAGGGACAGCTCCAGGAAGATGGAACGTGTCCAAATCCTCACAGGCAGTTAAAGGGTTGAGCAGCATCTGGTCTGGCCAGGTCAGACCCCACATCATTTACACCAGGGGCGAACCTGGGTGGGCTTCACGGGTGGATGGTCCTAGGGTCCTTCCACCTGTCTGCCCAGCCAACCAGACGCGATGAGCAGAGGGAAGCAGGCCTTCTGTGTAACAACCACTGTCCAATAAAAAAACCAATCCAGACTTAGTAAGGAGAGATGTTTATGCAAAAGGATATTGCAATAGGAGATACCGGAATACTGCAATAGGGAGAAAGCATTGACCTTAAAGTCTGCAAGCTCCCAAAGGTGACACAGAGAAGGAGTTTTCTCATATAGGGAGGAATGAATGAGGCTGGAAAGAACCATGTCTGGGGAAGTGGGATGAAGCGTGGCTGAGGGGACAAGAGATTGAGGATACTTTACCCTGAGCCTGGCCTGCTCCAGGAGGGGCCAAACATCAGGGCCTTGGGGGAGGGGAGAAGCTGAACCAAGGCTGGGCAAACAAGCACCTTGTGTGGATTGACCCATGGGGACAAGGAGTTCAGGTAATCATTGATAAGGCAAAGATGGCAATGTAGTGGGTGCTATAGTTTGAATGAGGGGTTTGTCTCATTAATTCTCATGTTGAAATTTAATCTCCAGTGTTGGAGGTGCAGCCTGGTGGGAGGTGCTTTGGTCCTGGGGGCAGATCCTTCATGAATAGACTCCTGCCTTCCCTTGTGGGGAGTGGAGTTCTTGCTCTATTAGTTCCTGCCAAAGCTGGTTGTTAAAAAGAGCCCAGCACCCCGTCCTGTCTCTTTCCTTGTGACCTCTGCACACAGGGGCTCCCCCTTCATCTTCCATCACGAGTGGAGGCTTCCTGAGGTCCTCACCAGAAGCAGATGCTGGAGGCTTGCTTCTTATACAGCCTGCAGAACCATAAGCCAAAAAAAGTTTTGATAAACTACGCAGCCTCTGGTATTCCTTTACAGCAACGCAAAACAGACCAAGACAGTGGGCCTGTCATGCGTCAACAAGCGGCGCTGTAGGGGAGGCAGAATTCTACCTCCATTATCTTAGGGTCCAGGGTGAGCCCAAGAATTAGACTGACATTAGAGAGATGAGCAGGAGAAAAACATACAGTTATTTAATACAAATTTAATGTGGCACAGGAGCCCTCATAAGGAAATGAAGACGCAAAGAGGCAGTTAGAGTCACTAATATATAGAGGTGGACAAACACCAGTAAGTTGTCAGATTTGATAAGGCCACGGGGCTTGGGTGAGGATAGTTAATGGGGTGAAGAAATGACTAGGTCAAAATGCTTACACACTACACACTAGGTTGAACAAAGAGTAGTAACTGTGGCAACAACTAGGAAGATAAGGGTTAGTTTAATAAAGTTTGTATAGATTTCTCTTGGCTTCTATCTTAGTCTGTTTCGTGTTGTTAAAGGAATACCTGAGGCCGGATGATTTATTAAAAAAAAAAGGTTTATTTGGCTTATGGTTTCGCAGGCTGTACAAGAAGCACAGTGGCTGGGCGCAGTAGCTCAGGCCTACTCGCTACTCAGGAGGCTGAGGCAGGAGAGTCGCTTGAACTTCCCAAGAGGCGGATGTTGCAGTGGGCTGAGATCACATCACTGCACTCCAGCCTGGGCAACAGAGTGAGACTCAGGTCAAAAAATTAAAAAAAAAAAAAAAAAAAGCGTAGTGGCCGGGCACGGTGTAATCCTAGCACTTTGGGAGGCCAAGGTTGGGGGATCAGTTGAACTCAGGAATTCAAGACCAGCTTGGGCAACATAATGACAGCCCATCTCTACAAAAAATTTAAAAATTTAAAAATTAGCTGGATGTGGTCCCAGCTACTTGGGAGGCTGAGGTAGGAGGGGCCTGGGCAACAGAGCAAGATGAAAAAAGGAGGGGAAGGGAGGGGAGGAGAGGGGAAAAGAAAAAAAGGAAGGAAGGGAGGGAGGGAGTGAGGAAGAGAGGGAAGAAGAAAGGAAGGGAGGGAGGGAGAAAGGAAGCAAGCAAGCATAGGGCCCATCTCTGCTTCTGGTGAGGGCCTCTGGCTGCTTCTGCTCATGGTGGAAGGTGAAGGAGAACCCATGTGTGTGCAGAGGTCACAGGGCTGCCTCCAGAGAGGAAGCCAGAGAGAGGGGAGAGGGGTGCCAGGCTCTTTTCAACAACCAGCTCTTCAGGGAACCAACAGAGTGAGAACTCACCCTAAAGGAGGGCAGGATTCTATTCAGAGGGTGACACCCCAGGACCCACACACCTCCCACTGGGCCCCCACCCCGGGGGCTCCAACTTTAGGGATCAAATTTCAACTTGAGAGTTGGAGGAGATTTGGAAGCTTCCACCTCCCGTCCTTGATGATAAGAACATTCCCTTCCTTTTACTATAAGGAGAACATCTTTCATATGGGAATTTCATCTCTTGTCTTTAAGAAATAACAAGAAATTCAGAATGATCTTCCTACACCTGCTTCTTCTTCTTCTTCTTTTTTTTTTTTTTTTTGAGTGCCTTTTTCTCAGAATAGTCAATATACCAGAAAGGCATATCTTTACCTTCTTCAGCATCCTAAGGCTCATCTGAGCCATACAGGGAAGGGAGTTCTTTGCAGGTCATAAAAAGTGGAAGATTCCTTTAACTCTGGCTGGATCCCAGAGCTTTGTCACTGTGTAAAAGTGGAATGCCGGCCGGGCGTGCTGGCTCACGCCTGTGATCCCAACACTTTGGGAGGCCGAGGCGGGTGGAACATGAGGTCAGGAGACCGAGACCATCCTGGCTAACATGGTGAAACCCCATCTCTACTAAAAATACAAAACAAAATTAGCCAGGCGTGGTGGCGGGCGCCTGTAGTCCCAGCTACTCTGTAGGCTGAGGCAGGAGAATGGCGTGAACCCGGGAGGTGGAGCTTGCAGTGAGCCGGGATTGCGCCACTGCACTCCAGCCTGGGCGACAGAGGGAGACTCCGTCTCAAAAAAAAAAAAAAAAAGGTGGAATGCCAGCTGGGCCTGGTGGCTCATGCCTGTAATCCCAGCACTTTGGGATGCCAAGGCGGGTGGATCACCTGAGGTCAGGAGTTCGAGACCACCCTGGCCAATATGGTGAAACCCCATCTCTACTAAAAACACACAAAATTAGCCAGGCATGGTGGTGGACACCTGTAATCCCTGTAATCCCAGTTACTCGGGAGGCTGAGGCAGGAGAATTGCTTGAACCTGGGAGTTAGAGGTTGCAGTGAGCAGAGATCGCGCTATTGCACTCCACCCTGGGCAACAAGAGTGAAACCCCATCTCAAAAAATAAAAAAATAAAAAAAGTGGAATGCCATGTGCTGGCTTGTGGAATGCTCTTCCCACCCAACTCACGGGGAAGGGAGAAAAGGAGCTCTGAGAAGACATGAGGAAGCTTGTGCTGGAGACAGATGATCCCCACCACTGCGGCCTACCCGCATCAACCCTTCACAATGCTGGTGCCAGCTCTGGTGGCCACTACCAACAGGCACGAATATAAGGGAGAGGCGGCCGAGTGGAGTACCCTGTGGGCCAATCAGAGAGCAGTGGGCCATCACGCCACCTGAGGCCAGCCAATGGGAACGCGGCAAGCTCTATAAAAGCAGGCAATCCGCTGAGGTCTGGGCCGACGACGTAGCGGGAGCAACAGTTCCAGACCGATGGCGCGGACCAAGCAGACTGCGCGGAAGTCGACGGGTGGCAAGGCGCCGCGCAAGCAGCTGGCTAGCAAGGTGGCTCGCAAGAGCGCACCCGCCACTGGCGGCGTGAAGAAGCCGCACCGCTACCGGCCCGGCACGGTGGCGCTTCGCGAGATCCGCCGCTACCAGAAGTCCACTGAGCTGCTAATCCGCAAGCTGCCCTTCCAGCGGCTGGTGCGCGAGGTCGCTCAGGACTTCAAGACCGACCTGCGCTTCCAGAGCTCAGCCGTGATGGCACTGCAGGAGGCGTGCGAGTCTTACCTGGTGGGGCTGTTTGAGGACACCAACCTGTGTGCCATCCATGCCAAACGGGTCACCATCATGCCTAAGGATATCCAGCTGGCACGCCGTATCCGCGGCGAGCGGGCCTAGGAGGGCCATCTCGCCACCTGAGAGGTTGCGCAACGTTCACCCCAAAGGCTCTTTTAAGAGCCACCCACCTGGTCGGAAGAGTTGCTGTAGCAAGCCAGGCTCTCGGGTTTCGGGGGGTTCCTTCCGCTGGCCGGTGCTGGCTTCCCTACTTCTGATTAGGGTGGGAGGCTGGCGAATCCTGTGTTCACCCTGTCCAGTTAGGAGGCCAGCTGCTCACACGCGTTACCTCTTAGCCTGTCTCCAGTTACACATCCAGCTAGTAGTGTGTGGGGCTAACTTGGCCTATCTCTTTAGATAATTCAATCATGGTTGGTCTGTTTTGGGGATGGGGTGTTGAGGGTAGCCTAGCTGGCCTATCTCCAGTTAGGTAAGCAACCCCAGCTAGTTGTGTCAGCTCAGCCTGTCTACAGTTAGGTTTGAAGGCTGGCTGGTCTTGTGTGTTCTCAGCTCAGCCTCTTTCAAATTAGGTTACAAGTCCTGCGTGGGTGTGTGTGTGTGTGCATGCAGCTTGTTTCCAACGAGGCTACCAATCCAGCTAGTCTTCTGCCTTGACAGCCCATCTGTTGTTAAGGCCAGCAAGTAGTATGTGTTATCTTGGCCTATTTTCAGTTAGAAGACCAGCTACTTCACCAGCGTGGCAGCTCACGCCTGTAATCCCAGCACTTTGGGAGGCCGAGGCGGGTGTATCACCTGAGGTCAGGAGTTCCAGACCAGCCTGGCCAACATGGTGAAACCCCATCTCTACTAAAAATACAAAATTAGCCGGGTGTGGTGGCACATGCCTGTAATCCCAGCTACTTAGGAGGCTGAGGCAGGAGAACTGCTTGAACCCAGGAGGTGGAGGTTGCAGTGAGCCAAGATCGTGCCCCTGCACTGCAGCGTGGGCAACAGAACGAGACTCCATCTCAAAAAAAAAAAAAAAAAGTCCAGCTACTTGTGTGTGTTAACTCAGCCTACCTCCTGTTAATTTAGAAGGCTGGCTAGTTGTATATCTTGTTAACTTGGGCTATCTCCCATTAGGTTAGAAGGCTGGCTAGGGGGGTGTGTGTGCGTGCGTGCACGTGCACGTGTGCCCATGTGCACACACATATGTAGCTGTGGTGTTGGCCCATCTCCAGTTAGAAGTCCATGTCATTGTATGTGTTAACATACCCAATCTCCCATTCAGTTAAAAGGCTGGCTAGTCATGTATGTTGTAAATTCACCCTATCTTCTGTTAGGGTAGATGACTAGCTAGTTGTGTGTGAGAAGCCCAGCCAGGCGTGTGCATTGTTAATTCAGCCTAAGTGAAATCAATACTGGGAAACCCCAGCCTAAAGTTCAAAGAGGGCACTCTGCCCTGGAAGTCAGTTTACCAAGCAGTCACAGACAGGGGTGGCCCATGTGCCCGGTACTTTGAAACAGGCTTCCCAGTGCCACAAAGTAGTCTGGCAGTGCTCTGGGGATGAGAGACACGGAGACCAACTTGCTGAGAAATCCTACAGCTAGGGCAGCAGGCCACAGATCCAATAGTAGACTTATGTTGGGAAAACCTGAGGATGGCTGTGAGGATAAGGATGTAGGGATTATCTCCCTCTGGTACAGGTTAGGATCATTTATTTGTTAAAGGCTTTATTAAACTGAATGAAGCCAAGCACTACCCCATGCTGGGATCATGGAGGGAATAAAATCCATTTCCTGTGGCTGCTGCCCACTCTGCTTTCAAGGTGCTTATGCTTGAGTGAACGGGGCCTGTATCGTGTGTAGAAGCAATGATAGTAAAAGGTGCTCTTATACATAGCAAGGAGTGTGCATAAAATGCTATCAATAGGCAACAGTGGATTTTATAAGTCTCTTTGAACCCAATTTATAGCCTGTTGATTCAAAATTCAAAAGCTTCATCAATTTATTAGTACACACACAACTGAACATCATACCTTTTAAATCTCAGGATGTATTTAAACTTATGAGTGCCATATCCTTGGAGGGCTATCCAGAAAGCCTAGAATATTCAGGGACAGCTGTGTTCTGGTTTTGAAAGTCAGCTCTGACTTTCAATACTAGACTCCTTTGGGATAAATTTAAGTTTTCCCTCTTTGTTTTGTTTTTTCAGAGACAGGGTCTTGCCATGCTGCCCAGGCTGGAGTGCAGTGGCTATTCACAGAGGTGAGCATAGTGGCCAGCCTTGAACTCCTGGGCTCAAGCCATCTTCCTGCCTTAGCCTCCCGAGCAGGTAAAGTTCAAGTCTTCAGTGCTTTACAAAGCCCTTGTCCTGACAAAGTCTTGCCCAATGGTGGAGAGCTAAACGTATGTAACCTTGCTGATGATCTTGCTGGGTAGCCTTGGAGGGAGCAGGAATTTGGGCAGTTAGCTACATTTGCGGAACTGGATGCAGATAATGCATTGTTGACAGGATCATGATCAAGCTTTGCCTTCTGTAGGAGACCAGGACACTTGAGCAGCCTCCTGTCGTTCTGGTCTTTGTATGAAGATCAGAGTCTAAGTTGGGCAGTGTGGCACATGCCTGTAATCCTAGCTACTGGGGAGGCGAGAGGATGGCTTGAGCCCAGGAGTTTTTGAGGCCAATCTGGGCAACAGACCCTGTCAAAAACAACAACAACAACAACAACAACAACAAAAAAACAAGAGCTTCGCCTTATATGTTCCTTGTTTTCACTGTTTAATGAAGTGGATAGTGCACAAATTGATGCCCTATAAAGATACAACAAGGCAACACAGGGCAATTTGTATCTCAGAACTGATTGCTGAGGACCTAAGGTGAGGAGATAAGGAAAGAAGTTTAGACACAGGAAAAAAGTAACCGAAGTCTTTCTGGGTCGTGTAAGTGGGTACTTGAGGAAGCCTTTCCAGCCAGGCATGGTGGCTCATGCCTGTAATCCCAGCTTTTTGGGAGGCTGAGATGGGAGGATTTCTTGAGGCCAAGGAGTTCAAGACCAGCCTGGACAACATGGCAAGACTCTGTCTCTACAAAAAATACAAAAATTAGCTGGGCATGATGGCCATGTGGTCCTAACTACTTAGAAGGCTGAGGTGGGAGGATCGCTTGAGCCCAAGAGTTCCAGGTTACAGTGAGTAGTAAGCTGTGATCACACCACTGCACTCCATTCTGGGCAACAGAGCCAGACCCTTACAATTACGACCAGAGCCTTTGCTTCTGTATCCTGTGGGTTCTAACGATGTGAGATAGTAACTGAAATGTGGATATCTCTTCACTGTGTACTCAACTCTTCGAGCACATATACACTATGGAGGCAGCCTGAGCATGCAGTGTTTATAAAAGTGGAATGAGTGGTTCTAAATATCAAAAAGTTAAAATTCCAGAAATAAACAATAGAAAGGAGAGTTAGGCATTAAGAGATAGTGCCGTGGGCCTTGGTGGACTGAACAAAGGAGGACAAACGTGGGACTAAAGACAAAAGAGTATATTTGGAAAAAGGGGCCAGGGGGCTCCTTGCTTCTAGTGAACAAGGTCCCTGAGCTTCTAGAGCCCTTCGTATTTATTGAGTAAAGGAGACAGGGAGAAGGAGGTGGTTGTGGTCAGCTGCTTGACTTAGTGCAGGCCTGCATGACTGCATTCTTTGAACAGTAGGCCCCAGATGTCCCAGTAGATAACCTCAAGGAGCACAGAGCCAGGGAACGAGGCCCTCAGCGTACCTTCTGGTGGCAGGCACAGATGCGAGTTTGCCCACATCCTGCATTCATGATAAACAGTTTGCTGTTTAGTCATATAGCCTCCAGTGGAATGCTGAGTTGGTCACGACCCTCAGGCTTTCGGCTCCTAACAAGATAGCAGAATAGGCCTCCCCAAAATATGCAGATTTGATATAAGAATTATTTTGAGCTGAAGGCACTTGAAGAACAGCAGGTGTAAGAAGGGCCCTCTGACCCCTTTTCCTGAAAGCAGGTGATGAACCCTCCGTGGGAAAGGTGCTTGCCTCTAGCCGGGGGAGAAACAGCATGACTAGGCATGGGGACTGAAGTGCAGCAAAATGTATACAAAGAGGCTTTGTTAAAATAGCTCTTATCGCCAGGTAGAGTGGCTCATGCCTGTAATCCCTGCACTTTGGGAGGCCAAGGCAGGCAGATCACCTGAGATCAGGAGTTCCAGACCAGCCTGGCCAACGTGAAACCCCGTATCTACTAAAAAACAAAAAAAGTCAGCCGGGTGTGGTGGCGCGCACCTATAGTCCCAGCTACTTGGGAGGCTGAGGCAGGAGAATTGCTTGAACCCAGGAGGTGGAGGTTGCAATGAGCCACGATCACATCACTGCACTCCAGCCTGGGTGACAGAGTGAGACTCTGTCTCAAACAAACAAACAAACAAACAAAAATAGCTCTTACCTTCCCCAGCCTCCCCAGATATTCCAGTTGCTTTCTCACAATTACTACCCTTTGTTCCATCCAGTGCGTAAGCACTTAGGCCTAACTACTCTTGAGGTCTTCATTTTGCTGTGAAGGCTCCCATGTACATGTAAAAATGAAATATGTATGCTTTCTCCCATTAATCTGTCTTCTTTCGTTTTAGTCTACGCAGGCTGCTATAACAAAATGCTGTGGGCTTGGTGGTTTATAAGTGACAGGAACTTATTGTTCACAGATCTGGTGGCTGGCAAGTCCAAGGTCAAGGTGCCAACAGATTCAGCTTCTGGTGAGATTCTGCTTTCTGGTTCACAGACAGGGCCTTCTCACTGTGTCCTCATGTGGTGCAAGGGGTAAGGTGAAAATAAATCTCTGGAAATGCACCAATCCTATTCATGAAGGCTCCACCCTTATGGCATAATTACTTTCCAAAGAACCCCATCTCCTAACACCATCACCTTGGAGGTGAGGATTTCAAAGTGTGAATTTTGGAGACAAATATTCAGTTCATAACAACCTGGATTTGTTCTTCTGTGGCTCAGTGGACTCTCCTGTTGAGCAGTCTGAATTGAAGACATAAAGAGGCCGTGGCTCTCTTACCCTATTTTCAGGAGCCCCTCTTCTTTTTCATTTAATTCAGCACATTTTAAATTGCATGAGCACTTAAATTTTGCTCTTGAATCTTTTCTACAATGTTAATAACTTAGTGGGGGCTGCATTCAGTAAGGGCAAAGGATATTTACCTTGTAACAGTGAAAGTAAGACTTGTGTTTCAAGACATTGCTGATCCTTTGCTTAAATAATTTGAAAAAAAAAAAAAAAAGACAATCCACAGCA
This sequence comes from Hylobates moloch, assembly GCF_009828535.3. Classification (NCBI taxonomy): domain Eukaryota; kingdom Metazoa; phylum Chordata; class Mammalia; order Primates; family Hylobatidae; genus Hylobates; species Hylobates moloch. Next base: position 61,234,982 of record NW_026652293.1, on the reverse strand, counting down.
GTGGTATTTAATTTAAGAATTAAATTCCTAAAGTGGAATTCAAGAATTCCAAAAGGATATATAGTGAAAATTGAGCCTCCCTCAATTAGGGGGTTCCTCAGCCCTTAATTTCCCTTATCAGATGGAGTTTCTTGTATATTTCTTGTATATTTTCCAAGAGATACATATACAGTAATTATGTTTACCTAAATAGTGGCAGACTACATATATTCTACATCCTACCTTTTATTAAACCTAACAATTTATCAGGACACATAACTGCTATCTGATTTTTTCTTAATGACTTGAGGATATGAAGGTTGTTCCAATTGTTTTATCATGATGATAGATTTCTCAGCTCAATAACCAGGTGAGCCTAAAGAGCATTAATAATGAGCATCCTGGGCTGATGCTGCATTTTAACAAGTATTTGTTGAATTCCCCACATCATGCTAGTATGGGGGGATACTGTGAATTAAACTGACCAAAGACAGACGAACAGGAGAACGGCATCCACATTGTATTGACCTTAATATTTTTACATGCATGGGGTGTACAGGAAAGAAGTGAAAACCCAAAGAAGTTGTTAGGCTCAGCTGCTTGTAAACCATTTGTAACAAAGCGTGATAAAGTGTCAGCAGGTGAGTAGGGCATGTGTGGTGCTATGCGAGATATATATATATATTCCATTTTCCCCCTAATTCTGTGATTCCATTTTCCCAATTGAAGGAAACCTGCAGCTCACAATCCCCTCACTGATGCAAACGACAGGCAGAGGATTGGGTCTGCCCAGTCCCCAATTTATTGGGGAAAATAAATCTTGGGCCCCAAAATCACTAGCTAAAAGGAAAAGTCAAGCTGGGAACTGCTTAGAGCAAACCTGCCTCCCATTCTATTCAAAGTCGTATCTCTGCTCACTGAGATAAATATATATCTGATGGCCTCTTTTGGAAAGGCTAATCAGAAACTCAAAAGAATGCAACCATTTGTCTCTTATCTACCTATGACCTGGAAGCCCCCTCCCCACTTCCAGTTGTCCCGCCTTTCTGGATGGAACCAATGTTTATCTTACATATATTGATGGATGTCTCATGTCTCCCTAAAATATATAAAACCAAGCTGTGCTCAGACCACCTTGGGCACATGGCTGTGTCATGGGCGTGTGTCCTTAACTTTGGCAAAATAAACTTCCTAATTGACTGAAACTAGTCTCAGATATTCGGGGTTCACAAGGGTAATTCACTTAATCGGCCAGTGGCGCGGCCAGCTCGCACCTGACAGCACACAGACCCCTTTGTGTGTGCAAGTGATGAGAGACCACGGAAGAAACACTCCACCAAGTGAGCCCAGGGAAAGCCAGCCATCTATGCCCATGGCCAGCTGTCTACACCCGCACACCCAGGAGATTGCAGAATGGTGCCTCTTAGCCTTTGAGGCCCTGTTTTCCTGCCTGCCTGCACCCCCGGTATGGGCCAAGCCTTAGTTTCTTCATCTGTTCTCTCTCCCCAATCCCAGGACTCTGACTCAGTGCACACAGGCCTCTGGCCCCTTTTCCTGAAAGCAGGAGATGAACCCTCCACGTGAAAGGTGCATCCCTCTACGGGAGGATGAAGCGTCATGACTAGGTGTGGGGGCTCACGGCCAAGAGAAATGGCCACCAGCCAGGACCTGGGCAGGGCTGGGGGCGGCATTTTGGCTGAAACCGTAAGAGACTTTTAAACCAGAGCGACTCCATGTTGTATAGAGGCTGGGTAAAATAAGGCTGAGACCTGCTGGGCTGCATTCCCCAGAGGTTAGACATTCCAAGTCACAGGATGGGATAGGAGGTTGGCACAAGATACACGTCATAAAGACCTTGCTGATGAAACAGCATGTGGTGAAGAGACCAGCAAAATCTCACCAAAACCTAGATGGTGACCAGAATAACCTCTGGTTATCACGACTGCTCATTATATGCTAATTATAATACGTTAGCATGCTATGAGATACCCTCAACAGTGCCACAACAGTTTACAGACGCCAAGACAAGGTCACAGTTACCCTATATGGTCTAAGAAGGGGAGGAACCCTCAGTTTCTGGAATTGCCCATCCCTTGCCTGGGTAACTCATGAATACCCCACCCCTTATTTAGCATATAATCAATAAATAGCCATAAAAATGGGCAACCTGCAGCCCTTGGGGCTGGTCTGCCCATGGAGGGGCTGCTCTTTATTCTTTTACTTTCTTAATAAACTTGCTTTCACTTTACTCTATGGATTTGCCCTGAATTCTTTCTTGCCCAAGATCCAAAACCCTCTCTTGGGATCTGGATCAGGACCTGTGTCTGGCAACAAAACCACCTGGGGTGTCAGCAAGACCCACCCTGTACCCCCTCGCCCCAGGGGACCTGACCTGCCAGGTGGTCCTCCAAACCGGTCCGCCCACAGGATTGGGACGCCCCTCCCTGTACCCTCAGCCTGATGCTGACTGCCCACCATGTGGGCAGACCTGGGGGCTGACTGGCTGCTCCTGGGGACCCCCTTCATTGCTTCTCAACCGGCACTCGCTCCTGCTGCCTCGCCCCCACCCAGCCCCCACAAACTCCTCTCCATCCCCTACCCCGACCAACGTAGCCCCTCTCACCTAACCCTCCAGCCTGGGGCTCGCGTGCCCTCCCGCAGCCCCAACCCCAGGTTGAGAAGCCTCTTCCAATCCCACTCCCCCCACCCTGACGCTCGCCCGCCCGCCCCTTGCCCCACCAGCTGTCCCCATTCCACTCCCCACCCCCAAGTAACCCCCCAACTCCCCACCCTCCACACTCCCTTAACCTCCCCTAAAAGTCCCACCCCAGGCCAACAGACTCTTCCCTTCGTTGGGCTGTGGACCACATCCTCCCCCACCGCCCAGTAAGCTCCCCGCTGCGCCCGTCCCCGGCTCATCCAGAGCCTCCCACCCCCTGCCGCCTTCCTTCCCCAAGCCACGCGCAACCTCTCCTAAGAGGCGCCGCCCCAGTCCCGGCCGCCGCTCACTCCCTCGCCCAGCATTCCCCTCCCCCGCCGCCCCCCATCCCCCGCCGCCCCCCATCCCCCGCTGACGCCACAAAGCCCCTCGGCCGCCCGACCACACGCCCCCACGCCCCGGGCCGGGCCGCGGCCTCCTGGGCTTCGTGGGGGCAGACCCAGCCTTTCCCGGCAGCGAGCGCTCGGCCAGGTGCGCTAGGCGCTGTGCGGGGCACCCCCCGCGGTGAGTACCCGCCCCCCCGCCTAGGCCACCCTCCTGTGGCGCCTGGGCCGCGACCTAGGCCTAACCCGGTCCTGCTCGCCCTCCAACGCCCGGCCTTCCCGCCTCCGCCGGCCGCCGCGTCCCTGGAGGGGCTAGCGCGCTTCAACTCTACCGGGACCCTAGCGGACCAGAGCGGGAAGGACAACCATCCCCGCAGCCAGAGCCAGAGCCAGAGCCAGAGCCCCACGCCCGCTTCCGCCCTGCCCGGCTTCGGTCAGGATGGGCTGGGTGCCTCCCTTAGGGCTCTTGGGGGGAGTGGGAGGGCTGGCGCCGGGTGGTTGGCGTGCAGAAAGCTCCGAGAAAATGGACGTGGGACAAAGCCCGGGAAGTCTGAGACCCCTAGACGCCCTCGCTTTAGGCGATGGCAGAACGGAAGGGGAGAATCGTACTTGCAGTGTAGACGCGATTTCAACTCCCTCTGCAACTCGGTCCCCATAGCAACCCCGTGGCGTAGGCGAAAGGCTGTAGATCTCCACTGCGTGGGGTCGCGAGTGTTCAGATTGCAGGGGGCGGCTGTGTGCATGCTCGTGTGCCTGTGCGTGTGTGCGCACGTGTACCTGTGTGTACATACATGCATGTTTACCGATATGTGCATCTGTGCCTGTGTGTGCTGTTTGTGGATGCGTGTTTCTGTGCGTACATGTTTGTGTGTATTTGTGTGGTGTGTATGCGTGGGTGTGCGTGTGTGCACATGCACGTTTGTATACATGCATGGGTATGTGTATGGGTGTTCTTCTGTGCATGTATGCACGTTTGTGCTTGTGGGCGCGTGTATGCACACGCGTGTTTTTTCTGAACCCCACCTCACTACCGAATGGAAGAGAGCTTTTTTCCTCTGATAGCCCATCCCTTTTTCCTTTGGTGTACAGGGTTTTGTTAAAGAAAAAATTCTTCTGACACTTGAAAGGCTCTTTAGGCAGGCTACTTGCAATGGGAGAGTTGCGCCAGCAAAGACCGCTGGGGATGTATGGGGGAGTGGGAGTGGGGATCTGGATAGGGTCAGCGGATGGAAAGTGATTAAGGGAAGGCCCCAAGGGTAGGGGCTTCTCCCTAAGCTGACCTAGCAGGCTTCTCCAGAAAGGCAGGTTGAAGGCCTAGCCAGCAACAGTCGGTCGGGGAGGAGGAACTGATGAGATGTGGAGCTGGGGGTAGCCAGCAGCAGGCGGAAGTGGACAGGTAGGGTCCAGGCCCAGTGGAGAGGAGAGGCGGAGGGGCCTGCCGAGCATTGGTCAGGGAGGGTCTGTGTAGTTTCTGGGGAGGCATCTGTGTCTGTTGTTGACAAGGCTAAAAAAATGATGACTCTGGACTCTCTAACTGGACTGCATTCCTAGCCCTCCTCTGTAAAGGGAGGCTGTACAGGAAGGTTGCACACTGCCGGGTGCCCAGAGCATCGGGCTGCTCCCTCCACCTCTCTCCAGCGTCCCTCAAGCGGGAACCTGCCTTGTGTCTCCCAGGAGCCATGGAGGCTGTGGAACTGGCCAGAAAGCTGCAGGAGGAAGCTACGTGCTCCATCTGTCTGGATTACTTCACAGACCCTGTGATGACCGCCTGTGGCCACAACTTCTGCCGAGCATGCATCCAGCTGAGCTGGGAGAAGGCGCGGGGCAAGAAGGGGAGGCGGAAGCAGAAGGGCTCCTTCCCCTGCCCCGAGTGCAGACAGATGTCCCCGCAGAGGAACCTGCTGCCCAACCGGCTGCTGACCAAGGTGGCCGAGATGGTGCGGCAGCATCCTGGCCTGCAGAAGCAAGACCTGTGCCACGAGCACCACGAGCCCCTCAAGCTTTTCTGCCAGGAGGACCAGAGCCCCATCTGTGTGGTGTGCAGGGAGTCCCGGGAGCACCGGCTGCACAGGGTGCTGCCTGCGGAGGAGGCAGTGCAGGGGTACAAGGTGGGCCACATCGGGGCCCAGCTCAAGGGGCCGGGGAGGAGGCACCCAGGGGGACAAGGTGACCCAGATCATGGGGGAGGGAGAAGGTGTCCAGGGACAAAGTGGCCCAAGTCAGGGGCTGGGGAGGAGGCATCCAGGGGACAAGGTGGCCTGTGGCTGGGGAGGGGTGTCCCTGGGGACAATGTGGGCCTACACTGTATGATGCAGGCATTGCAAAATCTTACCTCTCCTCTCTTATTTTGGGTGGCTCTGAGAACCAAGCTGATTTGAGACAGATAAGCAGAAGCAAAGCACTGAAATTCATTCCCTGTAAGCTTTCCATGACCCAGGAGTCCCTCCCAAGGAGCCAGAGGCCCATAGAAGCATGTTAGAGCCAAACATGTACCTAAGGAGGATGAGGGTTAGCTTAGCAGGGTCCCTTTGCACACATTTCTCTGGTTTCAGCTTTCCCGCCCTTGCTAAGAATATGGCTTTCCTCCTGGCCTAGGGCAGGCCTCTCTGGCATGGTGGCTGTGCCTTCTGCTCTTAGGAAGGCCGAGGGTCAAAGCAATTCTTACACCTGCCCTTTTTTAAGTGACTTTAGCTCAAAATAATCCAAGGTGGCACATTCTGGGTGATGTATTTTGATCCCCTGCCCCTCCTGAGGAGGTTCTCTGGGGTGGGTGCAGTTTCAGCGAGCACAACTGGACTCTAGGCAGGAGGTGGGGAGATCGCTGATCCCAAATCCTGCGGTTTGTGTGTCCCACAGTTGAAGCTGGAGGAGGACATGGAGTACCTTCAGGAGCAGATCACCAGGGCAGGGAATCTGCAGGCCAGGGAGGAGCAGAGCTTAGCCGAGTGGCAGGTGGGTGCCCAGGGCTGTCCAGTCCCTTTCCTGCTGCTGCTCCATCTTCCTGCATTTCCACATCTGTGTCTGCCCATGGGGATATGCTGCCACAGCAGCAGGAAAAGAAGAAAGTTGCCTCTACCCTTCTAGGTTCTGTGGCTGGCCTCAGAATGAAACTGACTTAAGACAGATGAACAGCAGGGAAAAAGATAAATAGGCAATTTTAAATTACAGATGCACACATAGGGTGTAGAGAAGGGGCCTCAAAAATCAGACTCAAAGAGGCAGCCAGAGGGTAGGGGCTCAGTACCACAAAGGAGGCAGCCAGAAGGTGGGGGCTCAGTACCACAAAGGAGGCAACCAGACGGCAGGGGCGTAGGTTAGCACCACAAAGGAATAGGGCTTGGAGGCCTCTGGGCTGGGGAGGCAGGTGATGTTGGTTAAGTATTTAAACAAGTGTCTCAGGTGAAGAGTTGTTTTTGGAACTCTCTTCCTGGTATAGATGCCTTGACCACTGGAAATTTCCTTCATGAAAGGGCACTTTTTTATTTTTATATATTTTTTGAGATGGAGTTTCACTCTTGTTGCCCAGGCTGGAATCCAATGGTGCGGTGTCAGCTCACTGCAACCTCTGCCTCCCGGGTTCAAGCAATTCTCCTGCCTCAGCCTCCCAAGCAGCTGGGACTACAGGTGCCCACCACCATGCCCGACTAACTTTTGTATTTTTAGTAGAGATGGGGTTTCACCATGTTGGTCAGGCTGGTCTCAAACTCCTGACCTCAGGTGATCTGCCCACCTCAGCCTCCCAAAGTGCTGCGATTACAGGCATGAGCCATCACGCCAGGCCAGGCACTTTATTTTTTAGGCAGCTAATGGAGAGGCAAACAGGTTTTCCTGCTTCTGCGGGTTCTCAATAGCCTTTAGTTTACCCTAATCCTAATGCCTGTCAAAATACAAAATCAAAACAGATTTAGAGATCTTTGTTGTTATTTTTTGTTTTTTTCTTGAGTCAGAGTCGCTCTGTGGCCCAGGCTGGAGCACAGTGATGCAATCATAGCTCACTGCAGCCTCAAATTCCTGGACTCAAGTGATCCTCCTGCTTCAACCTCCTGAGTAGCTGGGACTACAGGCACTTGCCACCAAGACCGGCTTTTTTTTTTTTTTTTGTAGAGACAGAGTCTTGCTATTGCCCAGGCTGGCCTTGAACTCCTGAGCTCAAACTATCTTCCTGCCTCAGCCTCCCAAAGCACTGGGATTACAGGTGTTAGCCACTGCATCCAGCTAAGAGAAAAGATTTATTTGCAAGGCCACTGAGTGAGGAGGAGGGAGAACAGCTCTTAAAACCGCCTCCCAAGTGATACAGCTTGGGAGTCTTTATGAACTACAGAGGCAGGGTGGTCCAGCAGGCCCATTCTGTGCAGGTGTTGTCGGGGTGCATGGCATTTCACAGGACACAGGTACCAGAAATGGCAGCCTTAGCATGATCTGAGGTTGGAAGTTTTGGCCCTCTTACATCAAAAGGCCACCTCAGGCACTGGGACAGGTCCACTTGAAGGGCAGATGGTCTCAACCAGTTTCAGCTGGACAGGAGCTGCCCCACATTCCTGAAACGACCAGTCCCATGGTGACCTGTGAATATTATCTGTAAAGCAGCCAGTGAAGGTTGGGCGTCAGTGTTCAGAGGCATGGCCTTCAGCTTCATGGAAAAAGGAAAAACAAAATAACAAAAAGCAATCAGGGCAGGCTGACCTGATCAATGAACCCCTTGGTTTCATTAGCACCAGTGACTCCATTCTGGTTGGGTCTGGTCTTCTGGGACCTAGCACAGTAGCCCAGTTCAAAACAGTGGCCCCTGAGGATCACTTGAGCCCAGGAGTCCGAGACAGCAGTGAACCATGATCGTGCCACTGAACCCCAGCCTGGGCAACATAGCAAGACCCTGTCTCTACAAAAAAATTAAAAATCAGCTGGGCATGGTGGTGGTGACACATGTCTGTCGTCCCACTTACTTGGAAGGCTGAGGTGGGAGGGTCACTTGAGGCCAGGAGGTCAAAGTTGCAGTGAGTTGTGGTTGTGCCATTGCACTCCAGCCTGGGCAACAGAGCAAGACCCTGTCCCTACACAAAATTTAAAAACTAGCTGGATGTGGTGGTGCATGCCTGTGGTCCCAGCTACTCAGATGACTTGAGCCTAGGAGGTCGAGGTTGCAGTAAGTGCCACTGCACTCCAGCCTGGGCAACTGAGCGAGACCCTGTCTCAAACAAAACAAAACAAAACAAAAAACAATGGCCACCCATCAATTTTGTTTAACATGCCCAAGAGGCTTATCTGGGGGTGGACATTCTGAACCTCCTCAGAGCAAGGGTGCATGGGTGTTCGGATGTATAGAAGTTGCAGTTTGGGGCTCGGAGGGTTACACTCAGTGTATCACAGGATAGCAGGGGTGGGGGCCTCTGTCACAGTTCCTGGTCCCCAGCTAAAGCTCCAGTTGCTGGTGATCTGTGGGTCACCAGGGCCTTGGGGTGAGGTGCCAGCATCCCTGGAGCTGAGCCACCTGCTGGCGACATGCCGGGCTTCTCCACTCCTGCAGAACAAGGTGAAGGAGCGGAGAGAACGCATTGTGCTGGAGTTTGAGAAGAATCACCTCTACCTGGTGGAAGAAAAGCAGAGGCTCCTCCAGGCTCTGGAGAGGGAAGAAGAGGAGACCTCCAGCAGGCTCCGGGAGAACGTGGCTTGCCTGGACCGGCAGAGCCACTCCCTGGAGCTGCTGCTGCTGCAGCTGGAGGAGCGGAGCACACAGGGGCCCCTCCAGATGCTGCAGGTGAGCCAGTAGGCTTGGCAGGCAGGGCGGGATGTGAGCTCTGACAGGCATGGGCAGGGAGCACTGGGCTTGGGGAAGAGGCAGCCAACAGGAAAGGGCTGTTAGCTCCCAGTCTGCTAGTCCTGGAGGCTGGGTGGCTGAGGCCAAGGTGCTGGCAGACCTGGTTCCTCCTGAGCCTCTCTCCTGGGCCTGAAGATGCTGTCTCCTCCCCGTGTCCTCACAGCATCATCTCTCTATGCACGTCTGTGTCCTAATCATCTCCTTCTATAAAGACACCAGTCAGACTGGATTAGGGCCCACCCCAGTGACCTCAACTCCCTCCTTAAAGATGCTATCTCCAAACAGTCACATTCTGAGGTCCTGAGGGTTCGGGCTTCAACCTGTGAATTAGTGGGGACACAAGTCAGCCCCTTACAGGTTCCAACCTGAGACAGTGTCCCTATTTCCTTCCAAGTCCAGAGAGGTGGCTTGGGACACCTGGCAGCCAGGTGCGGCTTTGGGACAGGGACTCCATGTCTCGGTGTGGGGGAGGCGCACTGTCCCAGGAGTGAGTTGCATGGCAATGGCGGTGGGGAGGTGAAGCAGCCAGCCTGCCTGCTGGGACCAGCCTGTGTGCCATGGTCCTGGAGAGGGGGCTTGATTACGGCTGACGAGACGCCATCTCTACAAAAACTTAAACCTATTAGCAGGGCATGGTGGTGTGTGCCTGTGGTCCCAGGACTCAGGAGGCTGAGGCAGGAAGACTGCTTGAGCCCGTGAGTTCAAGGATGCAGTGAGCTACTGCGCCACTGCACTCCAGCCTGGGTGATGGTGAGATCACATCTAGGAAAAAAAAAAAAAGGAAAAGGAAAAACAAAGCAGCCTGTTCATAACCCACTACGTTGGTTTGCTGACCAACTGAGGGGAAAAGCCCCTACAGCTGGTAGAAGGGTACTTCTATGAGCAGAGGGCCAAGCGCGTCACCTGCATGAGAGTCCCTGCCGAGAGTTAGGGTCACGCTCTGGAAACTAGAAATATGGCCTTTGGAAAACAAGTCCCTTGTAGCTTCCAGACCAGAGAAGTAAACAGTGATCTCTTTAGGGAACTCTGAATCCCTAAAGAGGCTACAGAAAATCCCCAGGTGGCTCAGTCTGTTACCCACCCCCCTCCCTCCCCAAACTGCACCCAATTGCGCCCCCACCCCATTCCTGCTGGGTGGGCTGCAGCCACCTGAAATGGGAGAGGAGGGTCAGTGTTGAGTGGCCACTTGCCCGGAGGGGCTCCTTCCACCTCTCCTGAGTTGCAGAACCTCAGGCGTGTGACCATGGGCTGACAGCGTAGCTCAGCTTAGGTGAGGCACTGGGGGATCTGATGGTAGTGGGAGCCAGGGCAGTGGGGAAGGCTCAGGAGTGCCATGAAGCTCAATTGTGGGAAGGGAATGCCCAGGGGACAGGATGGGTCTTGCCCTAAGACACGGACAAGAAGGGAGCAGGGACATTGAGGTGAGCCAGGAGCTTGGCTCACTCCCCGCCCTCCGTCCCTGTCTTTTGCAGGACATGAAGGAACCCCTGAGCAGGTATGCGGTCCCCTCAGGCAGGCGCGGGGGCAGTGGCAGTGGTGGGCGGGGGGGACAATAAGACTGTGGGGCCAGGGGAGTCAATAAGACTCCCTGTGCGTGCCCACCGGAGGAAGAACAACGTGAGTGTGCAGTGCCCAGAGGTTGCCCCCCCAACCAGACCCAGGACTGTGTGCAGAGTTCCTGGACAGATTGAAATGCTAAGAAGCTTTCTAGGTAAGTGGGCACCCAGGGCCGGGACCTCTGACCCAGGATCTCTTGGCAATGCCCCACTGTACCCCCTAGCCTTGGAAGCCACCAGTGGGGGGGGGGGGTCTGCAAGTGCACTGCCTAGTGACGGTCACTGGCTATATTCACTGTGCCTTTGTAGGGCGGCGTTACTGATGGTTCTAATTCATGAATTAGAATCTTGTTGAGTTCCCAGTGGTCCCTCCGCCCAGCCCCCTGTACCTTATTGCCATCAATACCCACACACAGTTGGTGTGTGGAAGCCTCCCCTCCCCCAAGATTCACAGCAGGGGAGGCCTCTGGGGAGTTAGGGGACCATTTGGCCACATCCACCGCTAGGGCCCGGGCGCTCCCACCTTTGACCCTGAATGCCCTGCACCTCTCCCCATCTCTCCACCACCACGCCCATCTACAGAGGATGTGGTGCCTGATGCCACCTCCGCATACCCCTACCTCCTCCTGTATGAGAGCCGCCAGAGGCGCTACCTCAGCTCTTCGCCAGAGGGCAGCGGGTTCTGCAGCAAGGACCGATTTGTGGCTTACCCCTGTGCTGTGGGCCAGACGACCTTCTCCTCTGGGAGGCACTACTGGGAGGTGGGCATGAACATCACCGGGGATGCGCTGTGGGCCCTGGGTGTGTGCAGAGACAACGTGAGCCGGAAAGACAGGGTCCCCAAGTGCCCCGAAAACGGCTTCTGGGTGGTGCAGCTGTCCAAGGGGACCAAGTACTTATCCACCTTGTCTGCCCTGACCCCGGTCATGCTGATGGAGCCTCCCAGCCACGTGGGCATCTTCCTGGACTTTGAGGCTGGGGAGGTGTCCTTCTACAGTGTAAGCGATGGGTCCCACCTGCACACCTACTCCCAGGCCGCCTTCCCGGGCCCCCTGCAGCCTTTCTTCTGCCTGGGGGCTCCGAAATCTGGTCAGATGGTCATCTCCACCGTGACCATGTGGGTGAAAGGGTAGACACAGGCCAGGGGACTCTGGCACTGCCCCTGGCTCTGCAGAAGGTGCAGGCCTTCTGCTTACTGCAGGCCACCTGCCAGGGTTCTCTGGCATCACGCTGGCAGCCATTAGACACACAGGGGGGTTTCTCAAAGTCTAAATATAATTGTGATTAGAACTGTCAAACATTAAGAGGGTATACTGACAGACGCTTCCTAGAGGAAACTTTTGAAAGCCCCTGCGTTCTGAGTGGACCGATTTCTAAATCCATACCTACACACCAGGAACAGCGTGGTCACGTTTTCTTTAGCCATGCCCCCACCCCCACTTTGGAATGACAGGAATCTGTGGCTCCCAGCCCCCCCAGGGGTTTAGGTTACACTGTCAAAGAAGTAGAAATATCCTATACGCGGGAGGAGCGGGGGTGGTTAGGTTGTTGTGTCAGGGATGGTCCCAGGTTGCCCGTGGAAATGTCCTATGCACCCTATTGGGTCCTTCGAAGGGGGAAAATGGGAAAGGCTGAACCCCTAAAAAGCCTCAGAGCTGCCCACCCCCATCCCGTTCGACCCCCAAAGTTGCACAAGCAGGGGCAAAATCCCAAAGAGGTTAGGATTTATGTAGGGGCCTCCTTTCCACAGCGCCCTAACCTTTTCCAAGGAACTCCCCCACCCACCCCTGCAGGGTCAAGCACTTTAACAGCCTGTGTCAGTCACTAGCGCGGCAGAATTCCGGGGTTAGCCTACTCCTACCTCGACAAAGCCGGAGTGTCTGCGCGAGGGGCTGCCTGGAACAGCGTGCCCCTTTGGAGTGGTTCCCGCAGAGAGAATGTGGGCCTCCTGGAGAGCTGGTCCTGGAGGGATACCCCCGTCCCATCCCCCAACTCCAATCATTCTGACCTTGGCCTGCCAAGGCTGTGAGGGCTGGGCCTTCCGAGGATACCGGCCCTGGGAAGCACGGGCTGAGGGGGTGAGGACGCACTAGGGGTATGGCGAGGGGCTCCAATGCCCCAGGCCGCGGGCTCCCTTAGTCCTCGCAGTTGCTTCCGCGTGCCCCGCCCTGAGCCCCCATCCCTCCTTGCCCTGCCTCCTGCTCCATACCTCCCCTGCACCTAAGTCCTCCCCAGGTCAGCGGTAAAAGACCTGGCCACACGAACTGGAGCGGCGGGGACGCCAGGTCAGCAAGTGAAAGCTCTCCAATTCCGTCCCGCCCGCGGGCCGCGTGACGGGCAGCGGCCAATCGAAGGCAAAAGCGGGTTGTTCCAAAAAAAAAAAAAAAAAAAAAAAAAAACACACAAAACCCACCCAGTCGCTTCCTGCTTCCGCCTCGGCTCCTCTTCCTGCCGGCATCCGGGATCCCTACGTCCCGTGTCCCTCGAGCGCCCGGGAGCCTACGCGCCCCCCGCTACCGAAACCCAGAGTCCTGCGCCCTGGAGTCCCCGCGCCACGGAGCCCGAACACCCGGGAGTCCCGAGCCTCGCGCCCCGGAGTGCCCGAGCCTGCGCCACCGCACCCGGATACCCCGCGTCCCCGCGAGCTCCCAAGTCCGCCCGCCCGCCGCCGCCCCGCGGACAGTACCGCCTTCCTCCCCTCGGTCCGCGCTATGGCCGCCCCCGACCTGTCCACCAACCTCCAGGAGGAGGCCACCTGCGCCATCTGCCTCGACTACTTCACGGATCCGGTGATGACCGACTGCGGCCACAACTTCTGCCGCGAGTGCATCCGGCGCTGCTGGGGCCAGCCCGAGGGCCCGTACGCGTGCCCCGAGTGCCGCGAGCTGTCCCCGCAGAGGAACCTGCGGCCCAACCGCCCGCTTGCTAAGATGGCCGAGATGGCGCGGCGCCTGCACCCGCCGTCGCCGGTCCCGCAGGGCGTGTGCCCCGCGCACCGCGAGCCACTGGCCGCCTTCTGTGGGGACGAGCTGCGCCTCCTGTGTGCGGCCTGCGAGCGCTCCGGGGAGCACTGGGCGCACCGCGTCCGGCCGCTGCAGGACGCGGCCGAAGACCTCAAGGTGCGCCTGGGCCGGGGTGGCGCGCAGGGGCGTCGGGGAGCCGGGGACTGGGGAGGCCTGGGCGGGAGGTTTGGGGGACTGCTCCGGGAGTAATGTATGTCTGTCTAGGGCGGGGAGCTCAGGATGCAGCCTGCCGTGGGCCTGTGAGGGGGGTGTCGTGCAGGGTGGCTGTGGGGGCTCATGACACAGCCTGTTTCAAGCAGGCCCCTTGAGGCTGGGGCGCTGGCCGCCAATGAGACCCTGCTCTCGGGGGTGAGGGGCGTACCTCCCATAGATAGAGGCTAAGAGAGGAAGGTGGAAGGTGGTGGAGTGGGGGCAAGGAAAATGTGGCCATACACTGGCCAGAAAGGAGCCGGAATCAGAGGAAAGTGGGAGAACCGCAGAGGTGGCCGATCCTAGATGGACTCCCTGCAGGGACTGTGTTAGCAGGTCAGTACTTAAGTCCTGGGAAAGCCCCAGACTGGGCAGGATGAGGGAGACACAGTCGTTTCCTCTCTAACCTCCCCTCCAGGGCTGCCCTGCATTTCTGGGTGGGATACTGGAAGCCATCTCTGCCATCTGAGATGCCAGGGCTCAGCCCGCCTGTTCTCCCCTTGTCTTGCTGCTTAAAACCCAAACAAACCCCGAGCTGAACGGCCTGGGGCACACGTTCCCTGGCCTGCGCTCTCTCCCGCTGTCGTCTTTCCTCGCTGACCGGCTGCAGGTGTGCTCCTGGGAGCCCATGTGTGGGGCAGATGGCAGCATCTTTGGAGCTTTCTTGATTGCACTTTATGTGTTGCATCATGGTCACTTGTGTGTGCCAGATGAGCAGTTAAGCCAGTGTTAGAATCAGTACTGAGCTTGGTCTGTCCCTATCACAGAGCAAACTTCTGGGATACTAGAATAAATCTGAATCTGTCCCCTTCTGCTTTGGATTTTAGCAGAAAGGTGGTTTAGAGCCATATCCGTGGGCTTGTTCAGACACGGATTCATTTGGTTTTTCTTTCTTTGCCCATGCAGGAATGTCTATACCTCAAACATGTTAGCCCAGCAGAATTACCCTTCTGACACCAATTACCCCAATGGGTGCAGAGAGTGCCCAGTAGCTCTATAGAGTTGACCCAATATAGTTTCATGGGATAGCACTTAACCCTTTCTTTTGCAGGTGAAGAGAAAAATTTCCCTCTACCCTGTTAGGTTCAGGGGCTGGGGGCTGCAAATTAAACTGGCACAAGACAAATTAACGGGAAAAAAAATCGTACAATTTGATTAATATTTTAAGTTTCACATGCACAAGAACTTCATAGAAAAGCGTATTTCAGCAAAGGTTTGTAAATTGTGGAGAAGTGACTGGACACAGAAGTGGGATTGGGCGTCTAGGACTGATAAATTGTGGGGAAGTGACTAGGAAATAGATGGGAAGAACTAACACAAGATAATGGTCATTGTAGTAAGGTCTGTTTAGGCAGAATCATCTCCCGGGATTAGAGTGCCCTCCTCTTCCTGGTAGAGGGAGGGTGCCTTTCTCATGGGGAATGAATACCCTACTTTTAGGCAGATAGGAGTAGAGAGAGCTCTTCCTGCATCTGCTTTTACTCAGAATAATTCTTATACCACAGTGGTATATTTGGGGATGACATATCCTGTTCTTCTTCACTGCCTTAGGGCCTAGGTTATGTTAACTGCAGCAAACTGCTTTTACCTGCCCCCATGGGCCTAGAAAGCTCAGTGCCACCTATGGGGCTGTGTGTCCACTTGCCAGAGCTGGGGTCCATTAGCTCCATGACAGGTTCACTCCTTGCCTGGCCCTGACCTGGGGTCGTGACAGCTGAACAAGCTCCCGGCTGGGTTGCCGCGAGGTGGTAAACAGGGAAGTCCCAGTAAGCTCCAGTTCCAGGAAGCAGCACCATGGGGGAGAGAAGACGGCCCCCAGATCTCTCTGGGTTGTGTGTCAGATGGCACTTGGGTGAGGAGGGGGTTTGCCACAGGAAGGAGGAGGCCAGGGAAGATCCCAGGCCTGCACCAAGCCCCAGCATCCCAGTTCTGATGACACGTAGGGTAAGAGGTTTCCGTTCTGATCTGGCCAAATGCAGGATCTTTGCCATGCTGGGTACGTTGTGCTGCTTTACAGCCTATTCCATCTGATCAAATGCTGTTTGTAACCTTAGTGTTGAAAACTGAAAACGTTGGCCAGGTGTGGTGGCTGATGCCTGTAATCCCAGCAATTTGGGAGGCCGAGGTGGGCGGATCACCTGAGGTCAGGAGTTTGAGACCACCCTGGCCAACATGGTGAAATCCCATCTGTACAAAAAATACAAAAATTAGCTGGGTGTGGTGGCCAGCACCTGTAATCCCAGCTACTCAGAGGACTGAGGCAGAAGAATCACTTGAACGCAGGAGGCAGAGGTTGCAGTGAGCCGAGATCATGCCATTGCACTCCAGCTGAGGGGACAGAGCAAGACTCCGTCTCAAAAAAAAAAAAAACTGAAAACGTCATGTAGGGACTGAGGAATGGAGGGAGAAGTGAGAGGCACTGGGCCAAGTGTTTGAGGTGGGGTTGGGGTCACAGGGGCCAGGCCTGAGTTTTCTGGAACAGGTCGGCAGCAGTGAGGAGAGAGGCCTGGGGACGGGGACCCCCATTTGGGGTTCTTGTAGCTCACATGAGAGCTGAGCCTAGGCAGAGACAGTAAAGCAGTTGGACATGTCTTTGGTGCTCCAGAGGTGCCAGGCGGTCTTCCCAAATTGCGAGGCCAAGTGGTGAACCAAAGTGAGGACCTGGAGCCAGGCAGCTGGGCTGAAGTCCTGGCTCTGCTACCGGGGCAGGCTTCTGGACCTTCCCAGCACCTCCATCCTTCCAGAGCGTGGATAGACAGAGATGAGGGCCAAGACTTGGGGTGGCTGAGAAGCAAAGAGGTGTGGCCAGCACAGGGCCCGTTGCTGGTAAGGGTGTCAGATGGGGTGGAAGTGAGCAGACCCTTCAAGAAGTGGGTTCAGGGCACCCCAAGCACACACAGTACAGCGAGCTTGTGTATAGGATTCTCACTGCTTCCTGGTACGCACAGCATGAGGAACTGTGGGAATGAGAATTAAGGGCCAAGAAAGCAGAATGCAAGTGTATCCGTCCTGGGGCTTATTACAGTGATGGCTGATGAAGCTGAAAATGCACAAGATCCCGAGTGGCTTGGAGAAAAGATGGGGTGGGCAGCCAGGCATGTCTGTCCGTGCTGACTGTCCTACCAAAACACCATGGTTTGCATATGGCAGATGTATACTACTCACAGCTCTGGAGGCTGGAAGTCTAAGATCAAGCCCTGGCAGATTTGGTGTCTGGTGAGGGCGCTTCCTGGTTCACAGATGACGCCCTCTCACTGCGTCTTCATATGGTGAAAGGGGCGAGGGTTCCTTTATAACACTAATCCCATCGTGGCAGCACTGCCCTCCTGACCTAGTCACCTCCCAAAGCCCCCGCCTCCTAACGTCATCACACTGGGCGTTAGGATTTCAACCTATGAACTTGTGGGGGCATAGGGCAGAATTTTTGGACCCCAGCATAGGCTTGGCCCAAGGCCCTTATGTGAGCCAGCAGGTGAGAAGGAAGAGGAGGAGGAGACACTGGCTTGGGAACAGGAGAGCTCAGCACCTTGAGAGCCAGCTTGGGAACAGATGGGGTGAGCAGCCAGAACCCTTGAGGTAGTTTTGCAAAGGGGGGTGAGTCCTAGGGTAGGGTAGCAAGGTCAAGGACTAGAAACGCCCCATATGAGAAAAAGGAAAGAATGTGGCTGGGGCTGTCAGCCTCTGGCAAGAGGCTGCCCACCTACCATGAGGGCTCACGCTCATTGGAGGGCATTGAGTTCCCTCATTCACCAGGCAGATTTCAGTTTGTCCCCATTGTCTTTGAGGAGGGGACAGGGTGTCAGGTGCAAAAGGGCAGGCTTCTGTGACAGGACTCATGTCTCATGGTCCTGCCTGGCCTCTCCCTCAGGCGAAGCTGGAGAAGTCGCTGGAGCACCTCCGGAAGCAGATGCAGGATGCGTTGCTGTTCCAAGCCCAGGCGGATGAGACCTGCGTCTTGTGGCAGGCAGGTGCTGGGGCTCCCAGGGTCCTGGGTGGCAGGGAAGGGGGTGAAGGTCCTGTATAGGAGACCCTAGGGGGCGATGCTGGCCAGGCACACTTGCCCTTGGTGCCCCAGGACCAGTCACTGCTTCAGCCTGGCCCCACCCAGCCCACTGAAGGGCTGGTGCTTTCCCATGTGCACCTGTCCTGCCAGGTCGCGGGCGTGAGCTGCCATACCGCTAGGGCCCCATCCAGCATGCTTGGGTGGCAACTCTCAGGTGTATTTAGGGTCTGGGCCCTGGAGGTGAATTTGGAGGTTTTGAGGGACTAGGTCATAGATGTGGTATTCAGCCATCCCGAGGAGTAGATTTGGGATCTGTCCAGCTCTGGGGTAGATTTGGGGTCTGGGAGGCCCTGGATGGTGGATTTGGGATCTGGGCAGCCCCAGGGGAGAATTTGGAGGTCAGGAGGGACCCTGGGTGGTAGATTTGTGGTCCAGCTGGCTCCAGGTGGTAGATGCAGGGTTCTACTAAGCCAAGGGGTGGATTTGGAAGTTGGGGAGGGTCTAGATAGTGGATTTGGGATCTAGTCGGCCCTGGATTTAGATTTGGGGTCTAGCCAGTCCTGCGTGGTAGAATGGGATTTGGCTGTCCCTGAGTGGTGGATTTGGGGTTTGGGAGGTGCCACAGGTGGGTTTGGGGTCTGGCCAGCACCAGGTGGTAGGTTTGGGGTCCTGCCATACCTGGTGCTGTGCTTTGGGTTTAGCAGGCCCCGGGGGTGGGGTTGGGTGCGGCCAGGCCTCTGGGTGGGCTTGGGGTCTGACCATACTTGGGGTCCGGCTGGGCCTGGGATCTGGCCTCAGCTATCCTTCTCCCTGGGCCCCACAGAAGATGGTGGAGAGCCAGCGGCAGAACGTGCTGGGCGAGTTTGAGCGTCTTCGCCGTTTGCTGGCAGAGGAGGAACAGCAGCTGCTGCAGAGGCTGGAGGAGGAGGAGCTGGAGGTGCTGCCCCGGCTGCGGGAGGGTGCAGCCCGCCTAGGCCAGCAGAGCGCCCACCTAGCTGAGCTCATTGCCGAGCTCGAGGGCCGCTGCCAGCTGCCTGCACTGGGGCTGCTGCAGGTGAGCTGGGTGGGGAGCAGCCATGGTGGCCACATGGGCATGGCCTGACCACACTGGGGGAGGGAGAACCAGAAAGTGCAAGAAGCAGGGGCAGAGAGGTTATCTGGGCTGAGAGGTGAATGGCATGGCTGGATGTGCCTGGCTCTTGCCTGTGAAACACTGAGTCAGCAGCAGGACAGATGTCCCACCCCCAAACCCATGTGCCGAGAAAGGGAAAATCAATTTTCCTCTGTAGATGTAAACAGGTGGTATTGCTTAAGTGCTTACGTAAGGTCACTCCATCTCGGCCTGACTGACATTGCTGTTCCCTGTGGGCACAGCAGAGTGGGCGTGTGCTCACTGGGACCACCTTGGGCCTCCCATAGGACTCCCGCCATGGTGTCCCCAGCAGGAAGTCCTCACCCTTCACTCTGTCTTTGCCCCACCGGCACACCCCATGCATCTCCATTATGGGGGGGCAGTCTCCTCCTCCTCTGCTTCCAGAAGAGTCTTTCCCCATGTGTGGGCTCCATTCCTCAAGCCGGCCCCCTGGGCCTGGGCTTTCCTTGGTGCGCCCCCAAACCGGAACCAGTGGGCGCCCTGGCCTCTGGCCTGGTGGCAGGTCAGGCGGCCTGGAGTCAGCTCTCCCCGCTTGGCAAGCGTGTGCTGATGAGGACTGACGCCACTCCCATGCTGAGAGGCCCCGTGTGGGCTGGGAGTGTCTGCTGTCATCTTCCTGTGGGGTTCAGCTGGGTGTTTGTCCCACAAAATGGAGAATGCGTTCCATGCCCAGCATGGTGTAGACCCAAGGGGCCCCAAGATTCAGAGGGAAATGGGCCCCTGGGCAGTTCTGGCTCCCACAGAGGAGAGAAGCCGTGTGTGAGTGAATTCAGCCACTGGTGGGGCAGGGCTGCCAGACCCAGGTGGAGCCCACAATGCTGCAGATGTGGGCTGGACGGCTTTGCACAGGGGGTGGCCTGCTGCCGGCCTCTGGAGCCCAGCAGAACATCAGTCCAGGCACCGGCTCCTGGTTTCGTTTGTCATTTCTGTTGTAAGCTTTTTTCTGTATTTTTTTTTCTTTCTTTCTTTTTTTTTTTTTTTTTTGTAGATTTAAGGGGTACAAGTGCAGTCAGAGTGTAGCCATCACCCGAATGGTGCACATTGTACCCAGTAGGTAGTTTCCCCCACCTCCCACCTCCTACCTCTGAGTCTGCAGCATCTGCTCCTCCACTCCATGTGCCGTGTGCATCAGGTTGGACATCAACTGGCTTTGAGCCTGGGAAGCAGGAAGGACGCTTGGCTAGCGTCTGTAGGAAGACTGAGGAATGTTAGGAGAGGGTCCTGTGGTCAGTAAATTTCAGGCTGGGGAGGTACCCAGAAGACTGAGGAGGAGCCCTGAGGGAGGGCAGAGAGGACAGGTGTTGGAGAAGCCAGGAAGGGTTTAGAAGGAAGGTGAGTTGACCTGGAAATGGGGACCCACAGGGTTTGTGTGAAGATGCAATTTGAGCTTTCAGCTGAGACATTGTGGCATGTGGGCGGGTGGGTGGGTGTTAGGTCTCGTACACCCATCTGCATTCACCCCGCTCAGTGGCCCACCTGTCCATGCCTTGGCCAAGCTCCCTGCCCAGGTTTGGCCTGGCTACAAGGCTTCAGGGAGGTCCCTCCCGTCCCCGCAACCTGCCAGCACAGAGTTGCCCTGGCCTGCATGCTGTGGGGGTCTGCCCACATGGGGGTTGCAGGAGAGCAGCACCAGCAGCTCTGTGTTGATGTGAGCTGTGTGCTGGTTTGAGAGGGAGAGGTGGAGATGGCTTTGTACCCTTGGCCCCCAGTTAGGTTGGGGAACCCAACCCGGGTTCCCAGCACCCAGGCCGAATGGACAGGGGTTGCACAGTGGAGGTAAGGGCTTGAGTGACTCCCAGGAATCCACCCGCTGGGGCCCTGGCTGCTGTGGACTCTGGGGCCCTGGATGCTATGGACTCTGGGATCCTGGCTGCCCCCTTCAGCAGGCCCTGCATGTAGCCGCAGAGTGGTTTTGTTCAAGTCAGTGCTGCGCCTGGAGGGCCCATGTTCTGCCCAGAGACCAAACCCCCTCGTCGAGGCCAAGGTTCTCCTCTACCCCTAAGCCCTTCTCCTGCCGCCCCTGCACCCGGCCTGGTGACAGCCACCACCTGTTTTCCAAATGACACCGGGGTGGGCCGCCCACCCCAGGTAGAATAACCAAGGTGGAGCTGCTCCCAGCTGCCTTGCTCACATCGGCACCATCTGCCCCTGCCCTGTGCATGCCCCTCCTCACCCTGCACACTCCCCCTGTGTCTACCAACAAATTCTTCTTGGGCTTCAGAACCCTACCAAGAGTCTCCTCTTTATTTATTTATTTATGAATTATTTATTGAGACAGGGTCTCACTCTGTTGCCCAGGCTGGAGTACAGTGATGTGATTATGACTGCAGCCTCGACGTCCTGGGGTCAAGCGATCCTTCCGCCTCAGCCTCCTGAGTAGGTGGGACTGTAGGCACACACCACCAAGCTCAGCTAATTTGTTAAATTTTTTTTAGAGATGGGACCTTGCTATGTTGCCCAGGCTGGTCTTGAACTCCTGGACTCAAGTGATCTGCCTGCCTTGGCCTCGCAAAGTGCTGGCCTCCTTTTTAAAAAATTTTTGGGGCCTAGAGTTTGTTGTTGTCCCCCTAGACAGAATTAACTACCCGTATATGTGGACATCTTCCTTTGCCATTTCTCCTACATGTAGGGAAACCCTTGTCTGGGATTCTGTCTTACTGACCTCTGCATCCTGGCCTGGTAGCTGGCACCATGTGTGTTAGAATGAACATGGTGTGGGATCATCTATTTGACAGTGTGAGTTAAATCCCTGCAGTGCACTGAAGACTGCTCTAAGAGATACAAGACCATGCCTCCTAGGAGCTGATATTCCAATACCTGGGTGTATCATGCCAACTCGGGCTGCCACGTTGAGTACCACCTGCCAGGAGGCTTCCCCAGCAGAGACTGATTGTCTCCCAGTCCTGCACACTGGAAGACTGAGATCAAAGCTGGTTCCCCCTGAGGCCTCTCTCTTGGGCCTGTAGATGCCTTTTCTTCCCTGTATCCTCACAGGGTCTTCCCTCTGTGGGTGTCTGTGCCCTAGTCGCCCCTTCTTATGAGACTCAAGTTATTTTGGATTGCAGCCCACCTAATGGCCTCATTTTACTATGATTTCCTCTTTTAAAGCCCTTTTTTCTAATAGTCAAGTTCTGAAGTCCTGAAGTTTCTGGCTTCAACATACGGATTTGGCGGGATGGACACAATTTGGGCCCTAACATGGAGTCAGATGCTATCATGTATCAGGCAGTGACACAGGAAGAACGCACGCCCAGGAGTGGGGCTGAGCTGGGAGCCCGCAAGGCAGGCGGAGGTGGGAGAGGGAGCAGTGCAACCGCAGTGTTGGACTCCGGCTGGGGTGGAGGCACCCCTACGCTGAAGGCTGGGATGCATGCCTGTCCTGTCCTTGGCACCCAGGGGCGCCCACTTGGGGCTCTGGGTGAGTGAGCTGACAGCCAGATGCCCTACATCCAAGTGTCAGGCAGAAGTGGGGCTTGGTCCGCAGGGCTGGGCTGCACCCCATTGGTGATGCCTCCTGGCACACATGCCAGAGCCTCTGTCCAGCATTCCTGTGTGTCTGAGCCTTGCTGCAGGTGGTTTATGGCCCCCTGTGTGTGTTTTTGCTGCCTGAGGCTCAAATGTAGGAGAGGAGGACGGGGCGAGGCTCCAGGGGCGGGGAGGGGACTCCGGGAGCAGGCGATGGTCACTGACACCGAGTGTGCTGTTTCTCCTCCCCACATAGGACATCAAGGATGCCCTGCGCAGGTACGAGCCCAGCCTCTCCTGGGGGAGCGGGAGGGAGTGGGGTGGGACCCAGCTGTTGGCCATGGCGACAACACCTGGGTTGTCCCCTCTAGGGTCCAGGACGTGAAGCTGCAGCCCCCAGAAGTTGTGCCTATGGAGCTGAGAACCGTGTGCAGGGTCCCGGGACTGGTAGAGACTCTGCGGAGGTTTCGAGGTGGGTGTGGAGGCCCCAGGTGGGGAGATGACTCCAGGAGGGGACCCGCCAAGGACCTGGGCAGCCAGCCACATGTTCTGTGCCCTGCCACTGCCAGCTCCAAACTCACAGTGTCATGGTGGTGGGTTGTTGGGAAAACGTCCTCTGCTCATACTTCTGACATCAGTTGTGTGGGTATTTTCATACCAAACAATTCTTCAACTTCTGGAAATGAATTGGGTATCCAAGGATTCCATTCAGCATTGAACAGAATTGCCAATGCTGACACTACAGGAGTTAATACAGACCCCACAGATTAAGGGCTCAGTCCCATAAGACTGCCCCCACTTCAGATGCCAGTCACAACTTCCAGGGGCTGCCCATACTTCTGTTCCCTCAGCCCCTCTGCAGATGTGAGCATTCGCTAGCATAGCCCACGGAACTCAGGAGAGCACTTTACTTACTGTTATTGGTTTATTGTGAAGGATACCACTCAGGAAGAGACACATGGGCAGAGCCTGGGGAAGGGCACAGAGCTTCCCTGCCCTCCCTGGGTGCACCCTCCCAGCACCTCAGTGTGCTCACCAACCTGGAAACTCCCCGAGCCCCAAGAGCTGTTTAGGTGTCTTTGTGGAGGTTCCATTACATGGTTATGATTGATTAAATCATTGGTCATTGGTGATGGGGCTCAACCTCAGACCCCTTTCCCCTTCCTGAGGTCAGGGGCTGGGGCTGAGCGTTCCCACCCTCTACTGACAGGATTGGTCTTTCTGGTGGCTGGCCCTACGCTGGGCTCTCTCAGATCCCCACCTCAGCCACTGCAGTGGCGTCAACTTAGGTGTGATGGAAAGGGGCATCTTATGATAACACAAGATGCTTCTATCACTCAGGAAATTCCCAGGGTTCTTTGAGCTCTGTGCCAGGAACTGGGGACAAAACCCAAATCTGAGTCTTGTATCACAGTCACCCAAAGGAAGTACTATCCTCAGCTCTTGCTAGCAGGTCAGGAGCCTGTTGTGTAGGAACTGTGTGCAGGCCTCCAGAGGTGGATAGATCTGAAATCGGAGTGGTCAGGGTTGGGATAGCTGCCCTAATTCACATCCTTCATTTGGGGATTGAAAGAAAAAACGGGCTGGATGCATTGGCTCACATCTGTAATCCCAGCACTTTGAGAGGCTCAGGCGGGAGGATTGCTTGAGACCATCAGTTCAAGGCCAGCCCGGGAAACATAGCAAGACTCCCATCTCTACAAATAAAAAAAATGAGCCAGCCATGGTGGCACACGCCTGTAATCCCAGCAGCTTGGGAGGCTGAGGCGGGAGGATCATTTGAGCCCAGGAGATCAAGGCTGCAGTGAGCCATGATCGCACCACTGCACTGCAGCCTGGGGCCACAGAGCAAGACCCTGCCTCTTAAAAAAAAAAAAAAAAAAAAGCAACCAAGATTCCCTCTTGATATCTGAAGGCAAAACATGGACCAATTTCTAGGACATTGTAAGTTGCAATTGGACGTAGCTAGGTGGGGAGAGGATGTCCACTTGGAGACAGTTACTCCAGGAGGTTGTGAGGCTACAGGACTCCGGGGCAGAGAGCCAGGCCATCCGACTGGGAGGATCGTACCCACGTGCCCAGGACATGGGCAGGTGGCCCCAGCTTGCCTGTGGCTGTGCCTGGGTGACCTTGGGCCTCTCTCTGCAGGGGACGTGACCTTGGACCCGGACACCGCCAACCCTGAGCTGATCCTGTCTGAAGACAGGCGGAGCGTGCAGCGGGGGGACCTGCGGCAGGCCCTGCCGGACAGCCCGGAGCGCTTCGACCCCGGCCCCTGTGTGCTGGGCCAGGAGCGCTTCACCTCAGGCCGCCACTACTGGGAGGTGGAGGTTGGGGACCGCACCAGCTGGGCCCTGGGGGTGTGCAGGGAGAACGTGAACAGGAAGGAGAAGGGCGAGCTGTCCGCGGGCAACGGCTTCTGGATCCTGGTCTTCCTAGGGAGCTATTACAATTCCTCGGAACGGGCCTTGGCTCCACTCCGGGACCCACCCAGGCGCGTGGGGATCTTTCTGGACTATGAGGCCGGACATCTCTCTTTCTACAGCGCCACCGATGGGTCGCTGCTCTTCATCTTCCCCGAGATCCCCTTCTCGGGGACACTGCGGCCCCTCTTCTCGCCCCTGTCCAGCAGCCCGACCCCGATGACTATCTGCCGGCCGAAAGGTGGGTCCGGGGACACCCTGGCTCCCCAGTGACTCGGGCCCTCCTGGAGGAGTCCTGTTGCCTCTCCTGCCCCTCCAGGCCACTGAGTATTTTGGCCACTTGGAGGACCTGGGAGGAGGGAGCGTGTCCTTTGAGAAAGAGGAGGAACTCCTGGTGCCTTTCTGAGCCTGCGTGGGAGAACCCCAATTCTAGCACTCCAGGAAACTGTGGGAGGGTGTGGGGCAGGCTCCGTCCTCCCTGGGAGACCCCTCCAGCCACCGGGTGCCACTTAATGCCAACAGCCCTTACCAAAGCTGGGAGCCCCGTCACCCTGGCAGCTCTGGCCCGTGGTTCCAGAAGCCGAGAAAGCTCCACTGGGGCTTGCAGAATCCAGGGTTCGCCTAAGCTGCACAGTTCCTGCAGCATTGCCAGCCACCCGAAAGTCTTGTGTACCCCACCTCTGAAGATGCTGGGGGAGGCAGCTGGGATGGGAGCCAGCCCCATGCCTGTCTGTGACCCCACAGTGGGTGAGAGCCCATCACAGTCCTGGGTGTGGCTGCTCTGGCAGGATTAGGAGGCAGCCATAATAAGAGTCTTCAGAGAGATGATGGGAGGGGCCAGTGAGGACAGGAACAGAGAGTAGATGTCCCAGAATAAAGGGGCTTCTGGGAGGTGCCTGGGCACAGATGTCTGTTCAGCAGGTGTGTGGGCCTAGAGGAGAGAGCAGAGCCCAGAAATGTCTTCTGTAGGCCCACGTTCTGACTTGAAGCTTTCATGAGCATGAGGCCATTGGGTTTTGCCCTTGCAAAAGCTTCCCAGGTCTCCAGTGGCCCCTCAGGACCCAGGGTCCCAGCTGCTGCTTGGGGATGTGCACTGCTGGCCGCTGGCCTTGCAGTCTGCCTACCCTGGGGAGGAACAGTGGCTTCCCGGAGCCTGGGGCATACACAAGAAGGCAGGAGTTGATTTTTGTGTTGGGTTTGGGGTTTCTTTGTCCTCAAGGTACTGTTCTGTTTCTCTTTACCCCTCTGCTTTATTTATTGTAAGCATTCCCACGTTAAATAAACTTTGGCTGTTGTCTACAAGTCATTCTGCTGGTGCCTGCTTAGTTCAGGGACAATAGCGGGTGCCCCACTGTGCCCAGCAGAGGGCAGAGCCCCAGAGAGGCTGTTGATGGGGCAGGCGGGAAGCTCGGATAGAGTAAGGGATGGGCAGCCACTTCCCACACCCAGGCACAGATGGGCTCTCCACTTTCTTTGCTCAATATATATGTTCCTTATGTGGAGCTATTGCAGGAATGTTTTTCTGAGATATCCTGGTAAATGTTTCCTGTGTTCCATTGTGCTTAATGAGTAGAGTCTCCTGAATATCATTTATTCAGTCACTCTGCCATTCTTGTCTTTTTTTTGGCAGGGGCCTGGCGGGGGGAATTATGTAATACCATGTTGAACAAGATCAGCAGTTTCATTCAGCTGCAACAAAGAGAAGTCTGAGTGGAACCCAGGGGCCTGGGCATTTCTCTGTGTTGGGGTGGGGTTTTTGTTTGTTTGTTTGTTGTTTTTTGAGACAGGGTCACCCAGGCTGGAGTGCAGTGGTGCAATCACGGCTCACTCACTGCAGCCTCGACTTCCCAGGCTCAGGTGATCCTCACACCTCAGCCTTTCGGGTAGCTGGGACTACAGGTGCACGCTGCAGATGGGGCCATGCCCAGCTAATTTTTGTAAAGATGAGGTTTTGCCATGTTACACAAGCTGGTATTGAACTCCTGGGCTCAAGAGATCCTCCTGCCTCAGCCTCCCAAGTAGCTGGGAGGGACTACAGGCGCACACCATCATACCCAGCTAATTTTTTTTTTTTTTTTTTTGAGAGGTGGGAATCTCACTATTGCCCAGGCTGGTCTCAAACTCCTGGGCTCAAGCGATCTACCTGCCTTGGCCTCCAAAGTGCTGGGATTTCAGGCTGAGCCACCAGGCCTGGTGGGGTGAGTATTGCCGTAGCCTGTTTCCAAGCGGCTGTGTCCAGGGCTTCCCTCCAATTGAAGACTCCGGCTGCTGCGTTTGTGCCTCCTGGAGTGAGGCAGCCCCCGCCACCTTAAAATTGCTGATCTTGTTCAACATGGTATTATGTAATGCCACCCATCCCCCTACCAAAAAAAAGACAAGAATGGGAGAATGACTAAATAAATGATATTCAGGAGACTGTAGTGAAGCACAGTGGAACACAGGAAACATTTACCAGGTTATCTCAAAAAACAATTCCTTCAGCAGCTCCACATAAGGACCATACACCTGAGCAAAGAGCGGAGAGCCCATCTGGCTGGTGTAACAGCCGGGGGAAGCCTTGTGGGTGAGACCACAGGTGTGCACCCAGGATAGTTCTGGCCATAGCTGTAAAGTAAAGCTGCACACTCCATGACAGAAGGGCAGACTTCATGACTCATCTTTCCGGATGTCCCCCTGCTGAGTGCTGGGACCCTGTGGGTGTCACCCATGCTTCCAGGCAGTGGAGAGATGATGGGAACATGCAGGACCCTGAGCAGGGAGCTGGTCTCTCAGAGGGGCTGACAGTGAACGGCCTGAACAATTGTGTCCTGCACTATCAGGGAGCCCCACTGTGTGCAGCTTGCAGTTGACCAAATATTTAGGTTCCCCCAAATTCATATGTTGAAATCCTCACCGCAAGTTCATGTTATGAGGAGATGGGGCTTTGGGGATGCAATTAGTTCATGAAGGCGGTGCCCTCATGAATGAGATTAGGCCCTCTGCAATGGGACCAGGTCTGGGGGTCTGCACAGTACATCGCCAGTGCACTGTCAAGCATGGTCCAAAAACAGGGTCGTTGTGCAGGCTACCCATTGCATGTTCTCCTCCACACCTGCCATGCCCACCTGACAGTAGCTGGCCACCCTCAGAGTGCCCACAATGTTCTGAGAGCTGCAGGACATTGTCGTGCCGTGGGCTGCATGGAGGGTGCCCAGCACCACCTGTGCAGCACCCATCTGTCCTGGTGCCCCCCGCGCCCTCGAGCCCCCTGCACCCCAGTGCCCATCTTGCATGCTGTACCCTCCCCATCTCACCCTTGCCCACCACATGCCCCCCCGTGTGCCCAATGCCCCCCTCCTGCACCTGTAGCCTCCCAGTGAGCTCAGACCCCCCAGGGCCCATGGGTCACCCGTGCGCCCTAGATCCCCTTATGCCCTGGGTGGCCACGGAGCCCAGTGCCTCCCATGTTAGCAGTGCCCAGAGCTTCTGGTCACCCCACACCCAGCCCTGTGCACTCCAGGCACCCAGAGAAGCCCCGCACACCCTGTTTGCTTCCATGCCTCCCATGTCCTGTCCCTTCCCAGGCGCCCTGTGTTCGCAGGGGCAACCCTGCCATCTGGAGGAAGGCCTCCTGGTGCTGGTGTGGAGCTCTGTCTCCACCGTGCCCTGGACCCCTGTGTTCTCCCTGCCCTACCCTGCCCTTCCCAGCCCGGAGTCACCTCTTCCGACCACCCTGACTTTTTGTAACAACTTAATTGTGGTATAGTTTTCACACGGTAAAATTCAGCTATTTCAAGTGTACCATTAAAATGATTTTTACTAAATCCACCGTCATCATGATTCAATTTTAGAACATTTTCATTACCTCAAAAAGATGCCTCTGGCCTATTTCTAGTCTCCTAATATAGCACATTTCATTATCTGCTTTTCCACCACTGAACCAGTCTTAGGTTCCTGGGGTAAATCCCACTTGGTCCTTTTACTGTCTTGCTCTATGCAGTTCGCTAATACTTCAAGATTTTTACACCTATACTCGTGAGGGATATTGCTCTGCAGTTTTCTAAAAGGACAGGGTCTCACTATGTTTCCCAGAGGTCTCGAACCCCCAGCCTCAAGTGATCCTCCCGCCCAACTCCCCGGTTGCTGGGACTACAGGCCTGAGCCACCCGCTGGGCTGTGGTCCATAGTGTTTTCGTGGTGTCTTTGTGTGGCTTTGGTACCAGGGTGATGCTGGACTCCTGAGTTAGGAAGCACCCTCCCCCACTGTCCTGAAAGAATTTGAGAGGGTCGCTTTCTCCCTTTATTTAATGCTCTGTAAAATCCAGTGAAGCCGTGTGATCCCAGCCTTTCCCTTGTAGTGGATTTTAAATTACTAGCTCAATTGCTTTAATTGTTATGGGACTGGTCAGATAGTTCATTTATTATGTCAGTTTTGGTAACTTTTGTCTTTCTAGATATTTGCTTATTTTCTCTTGGTCAGTAAAACTAACGTTTGGTCACAAATTGATTTTTTTTTTTTTTTTTGAAACAGTCTTGCTCTGTTGCCCAGGCTGGAGTGTAGTGCCACAATCTCGGCACACGGCAACCACCGCCTCCCAGCTTCAAGCAATTCTTCTTCCTCAGCCTCTCAAGTAGCTGGGACTACAGGCATGTGCCACCATGCCTGGCTAATTTTTGCATTTTTAGTAGAGACAGGATTTCTCCATATTGCCAGGCTGGCCTCGAACTCCTGACCTCGTGATCTGCCCACCTCGGCCTCCCAAAGTGCTGGGATTACAGGCGTGAGCCACTGCACACGGCCACAACTTTTTATTTCATTTAATTTTCTCTATTATGTTTCTGTTTTTTATTTCAATAATTTCCACCTTCCTTTTTATTGTTTTCTTTCTTTTTTGTGCTTTTAGTTTGCTTCTCTTTTTTATGAGATAGCATCTCATTCTGTAGCCCAGGCTGGAGTGCAGTGGCATGATCTCAGCTCACTGCAAGTCTCAGTCTGCGGCCACTGCCAGTCTCAATCTGCAGCAGGCTCAAGCAGCCTTCCCACCTCAGCCTCCTAAGTAGCTAGGACCACCAGTGCACACCAGCATGCCCAGCTAATTTTTAAATTTTTTTGTAGAGACAAAGTCTCCCTGTGTTGCCCAGGCTGGTTTCAAACTCCTGGACTCAAGTAATCCTCCCTCCTCGGCCTCCCCAAAATGTTGGCATTACAGGTGTGAGTCACTGTGCCCAGCCTCTTTTTTTGGGGGGGGGATACAGGGTCTCTTTCTGTTGCCCAGGCTGGAGTCTAGTGGCATGATCAAAGCTCACTGCAACTTCTATCTGCTAGGCTCAAGCAATCCTCCCACCTCAGCCTCCCAAAGCACTGGGATTGAAGACATGAACCACAGCACCCAGCCTTTTTCTGCTTTCTTAAAATTGAAGCTTAGACCAGGCACGGTGGCTCATGCCTGTAATCCCAGCACTTTGGGAGGCCCAGGCAAGTGGATCACGAGGTCAGGAGATTGAGACCATCCTAGCCAATATGGTGAAACCTGGTCTCTACTAAAATACAAAAAATTAGCCAGGCGTGGTGGCACGTGCCTGTAATCCCAGCTACTCGGGAGGCTGAGGCAGGGGAATCACTTGAACCTGGGAGGCGGAGATTGCAGCGAGCCAAGATCACACCACTGCACTCCAGCCTGGCGACAGAGGGAGACTGTCTCAAAAAAAAAAAAAAAAAAGAAGCTTAGGTTATTGATTTCTGATCTTTCTTCTTTTGTATTTATTTATTTTTGAGGTGGAGTCTCACTCTTGTCGCCCAGGTTGGAGTGCAGTGGTGCAATCTGGGCTCACTGCAACCACTGCCTCCTGGGTTCAAGTGAGTCTCCTGCCTCAGCCTCCTGAGTAGCTGGGATTACAGGTGTGCACCACCACACCCAGCTAATTTTTGTATTTTTAGTAGAGATGGAGTTCCGCCATGTTGGCCAGGCTGGTCTTGAACTCCTGATCTCAGGGGATCCACCTGCCTCGGCCTCCCAAAGTGTTGGGATTACAGGCATGAGCCAACAGACCCAACCCTTTCTTCTTTTCTTTTTCTTTCTTTTTTTTTTTTTTTTTTGAGATGGAGTTTTGCTCTTGTCACCCAGGCTGTAGGGCAATGGCACGATCTCTGCTCACTACAACCTCTGCCTCCCAGGTTCAAGCAATTCTTCTGCCTCAGCTTCCCAAGCAGCTGGGATTACAGGTGCCTGCCACCATACCCAGCTAGTTTTTGTATTTTGTAGAGACGGGTTTTCACCACATTGGCTGGGCTGGTCTCAAACCCCTGACCTCAAGTGATCCACCCGCCTTGGCCTCCCAAAGTGCTGGGATTACAGGTGTAAGCCGCCCAGCCTCTTCTTTTCTAATGCAGGAATTTATGGCTATACATTTCCCTTTAGGCACTACTTGAGCTGCATCCCATGATTTTCAGTACGCCATTTTCATTTTCATTTGGCCAAAATACTTCCTAATTGTGTTTGAGATTTCTTCTTTGACAGTTTATTTTAAAGTGCATTGTTTAATTTTCAAATATTTGTAAATTTTCCAAGTTTCCTTCTATTGTTGACTTTAATTAAACTCCATTTTGGTCAGAAAATGTTCTTTGTGTGGTGTCAGCTGAGACCGGTTTTACAGCCTAGCGGATTGCCAATCCTGAGAAGGCTCCACGTGCATTGGGAAGAACATGCATTCTGCTGTTACCCACTGGAGGGTTCTGTTCTGTCCATGACTATACCCACGAGAGTTTAATTTATGGAGATGACTGAATGACAACATGGAGAGCCTAATGTTATTGAAAGAAGAATTTATGGCCGGGCATTGTGGCTCACACCTGTAATCCCAGCATTTTGGGAGGCCGAGGCAGGCAGATCACTTGAGGTCAGGAGTTTGAGACTAGCCTGGCTAACATGGTGAAACCCTGTCTCTACTAAAAATACAAAAATTAGTCTGGCGTGGTGGCACACACTTATAATCTCAGCTACTCAGGAGGCAGGGAAATCACTTGAACCTGGGAGGCAGAGGTTGCAGTGAGCCACGATCACATCATGCACTCCAGCCTAGGTGAAAGAGCGAGCTCCATCTCAAAAAGAGAAAAAAAAAAAAAAAAAGAAAGAAAGAAGAATTTATCACTTACATTTCCCAAGAGAAGGAGCATGCCAGGACACCAGGGCCACACGAGGAAACACCAGGGTCAGCCAGGGGGTATAAAGGAGCAGGGGCAAGCCTGGGCCAGAACCTTTGATGGGATTTCTGCGGGAAAGACAAGGCAGGACAGGGTAACACTTACGACTGGTGACTTTCTATAATTCTGGTGGGCTTTGGGCACAGAGACTGTCCCTAGCTGCCAGGTGCCTGGCCCTGGGTTAATTTAGGCATATTGGCTTGTGCTGAGGGTTTGATAAGGAGCTTGTTGGGATCTGGGCTCTGGATTGGTTAGTCTGGAGGTTAAAGCTGCGGTCCTGGGCAAGCCCTCTGGCTGTCTCTAAGAAATGGCCTGCCCTGGGAGGAGGAGGCTGTCTCTCTCCTGCCATCTAGGCCACATGTTCAGAGCAACAAGAATATAGAAAATAAAAATATATAGTGAATACAGTTGGCACTGTGATGACAGGTTGCCAAACAGACAAATCTAGAATGTTAGAACACACAGTTGTGGCCAGGCATGATGGCTCACACCTGTAATTCCAGCACTTTGGGAGGCCGAGGCAGGCAGATTGCCTGAGCCCAGAAGTTCCAGACCAGCCTGACCAACATAGTGAAATCCCATCTCTACTAAATACAAAAAATTAGCCAGGAATGGTGGTGCGTGCCTGTAATCCCAGCTACTAGGGAGGCTAAGGCAGGAGAATTGCTTGAACCTGGGAGGCAGAGGTTGCAGTAAGCCAAGAACATGCCATTGCACTCCAGCCTGGGCAACAAGAGCGAAAATCCGTCTCAAAAAAAAAAAAAGAAAAGAAAACACAGAACATTTATGGATGTCAGTTTTGCCCAATTGGCTGATAGTGTTTTGTAAGTCTTCTATATTCTTGGTCATTTTTTCTAGTTATTTTGTTCATTATTGAGGAAGTGCTATTGGAATCACTAACCATTATTGTTGAATTGTCCATTTTTCCCTTTAGTTCTGATAGCTTTTGCCTCATGGATTTTGAGACTCTGTTGTCAGGTGTGTGTATGTTTATAAGGTGATTCCAATCTTCCTAAATTTATTAATACTTGTTTTGTGGCCCAGCGTGGTTTATCTTGAGAATGTTCCCTATGTGCTTGAGAAGAATGCGTCTTCTGCTGTTGTTAGGTAGAATATTTGTATGTGTCTTTTAGATCCAATTGGTGTATAATGTTGTTCAAGTTTTCTGTTTCCTTATTGATCTTCTGGTTGTTCTATTCATTATTGGAAGTAGGGTATTGAAATCTCTTACTATTATTGTGTTATTGTTTCTTCCTTTAGTTCTGTTCATGTTTGCTCGGCTGTTAGGTGGGAAAATGCCATTTTGCATTTCTTGTAAGGAAGGTTTAGTGGTGATGAACTCCCTCAGCTTTTGTTTGTCTGGGAAAGTCTTCATCTTGCCTTTATTTTCAAATGAAAGCTTTGCTAGGAGTAAGATTCTTGGTTAGCAATTTTTTTTCCTTCAGCACTTTGAAACTATTATCCCCCTCTCTTTCGGCCTGCAGGGTTTCTACTGAGAAGTCCCCCAGTAATCCGATTGGAGCTCCCATGTATGTCACTTTCCTCATGCTGCTTTCAAAATTCTCTTTTTGTCTTTGACTTTGGCAATCTGATTATAATGTGTCTTAGTGTAGACTTCTTTGGTTTATCATATTGGGGGCCGTTTAGACTTCACAAATCTAGATGTTCATTTGCCTCCCCAGATTTGGGGAGTTTTAAGGCATTATTTCTTTTTTGGGTTTTAGGGCATTATTTCTTTAAATAAGCATTCTGCCCCTTTCTCTCTCTGTTCTAGGATTCCCTTAGGCTTTCTTTATTCCTTTTTATTATTATTTTTTTGCTCCACTAACTGGATAATTTTAAATGACCTGTCTTTGAGTTTGCCAATTTTTCTGTTCGATCAAGTCTACTCTTGAATTCCTCTAGTGAACTTTTCAGTCCACTTACTGTATTCTTCAGCTGAATTCCTGTTTGATTCATTTTTGTATCCCACAAATTTTGACATAGTTTGTTTTCATTCTCATTCAGTCTCCTTTGTCATTTCTTCTCTGACTCATGGATTACTTGGAAGTGTATTGTTTATGTCAAACACTTGGAGATTTTTCAGATATATTTAACTGGTTACTGGTTTTCAATTTAATTATGTTATGGGCAGATAACATACTCTAAATTATGCAGTTGCCTCAAATGTATGCATCTATGTAACTATCTTTGTATATCTATCTCTACATCTCTATCTTCTGTATCTCTGTATATCTATCATGTCTATTCTGTTACATCTACCTATCATCTAACTGTCTCTATCTTCTATCTCTATACCTATCTCTTCTATCTGTAGTATTTATATCCATCCATCCATATCTCTATCTAGCATATCTATCTACCTATCTGTGTCTATCTTCTATCTCTATCAATCCATTGATCTATATGTGTAGATATCTATCTTCTATAGCTCTATTATCCATTTTTCAATATATCTTTGCCTCTATCTCTACCTATATCATCTATTTATCTTCTCTGTCTTCTAGATCTCTATCATATCATCTATCATTTCTATATTTATCTGCCTCTATCTGTATCTTTATATCTCTATTATATATTTATATCTGTGTATATCTATCTATCTATCTTATCTCTTAGCCCAGTTGCCCAAGGTACCAGTATCCTTATCTGCAGGTGAGCATGAGGACATCTGTGTTGAAGACACACCAACCTTTGGATAAAGAATGCAGGGTCTCAGGAGCTAGGCCAATTATTTGCATTCTGAATGCTATTTGTTTCTGTACCATATGGTAGTAAAAATTTGCATGGTATGATTTTAAAAACTTGAATTTTTAACTTAATGTTCTATGTTCTGTAGTAGTCTCATTT
The DNA here is from genome assembly GCF_009828535.3 of Hylobates moloch. Taxonomy (NCBI): domain Eukaryota; kingdom Metazoa; phylum Chordata; class Mammalia; order Primates; family Hylobatidae; genus Hylobates; species Hylobates moloch. The sequence goes on along the minus strand of NW_026652293.1, from coordinate 61,200,304 downwards.
TCATGTTACCAAAGGAAACCTGTTATGACCAGAATAAATTATTTTCTCAACATTGAACTAAGAATTCCTAGAGCTGGGGAAATAAAGGAATGTCCTTTGCTGCCAGCCTCCTTCCTTCCTCCTTAGGATACCTCTTTAAAATTAATTATTAGTTTGGTTTTCCTATTTAATGGAGAAATTATTTAGGATGTTTTCTAAAATGTCCAAGTGGCTAGCTATAACTTGCTGTTTATTCTTTGATTGACAGTGACTAATGTCATTTCACAATGGCCAGGAAATGTGGGCTGTATAATCTCCACTTTGAGAGGATTTTGACCTAATGCCTGGTCATTTATGTGGCTGGCCTCTGGATATCTGAAAGTAATATGAATCCTTCATTTGCTGGTTTCAAAGTACTATCTACCTATCTTCCTATCACATAAATGTTTCCAGTGATGCCATCAATAGTTACAGAAATTGATTTATTTTTATATATCTGACCTATTGATTTCTAAACACAATATATTAAAATTTTCTACGATTACCAATGCGCCAGTTATCAATTTTGCCTTTTATTGCCATAGCTTTCTGTTTCCTAGATACTAAGTTATTGTGATTTTATATAGATAGATAGATAGATAGATAGATAGATAGATAGATAGATAGATTGATTGATTTTCACCCACAGTTACTGGCTCATAACTCATAAAATCCTTGGGATTGCCAAAGTGTTTTCTTTAGAATGCCTTTTGTCTGATAGATTCCAGGGTGGGGCTGGTCCCTGGAAAGACAAAGGCAGGAGTAGAGAGTTGGGACTTTCGGCCCCACACCCGATCTCCAGGGAAGGGATAGGGGCTGAAGGTCAAGTTGTTCACCAATGGCCAATGGTTGAATCAATCATGCCTATGTAACGAAGCTTCCATAACCCAAAAGGACGGGGTTCAGAGAGCTTCCGGATAGCTGAACATGTGGAGGTTCCTGGGAAATGGTACGCCCAGGGAGGGCAGGGTGGCTCCGCGCCTCTTCCTTCATACTTTGCCCTATGCGTCTGTATCCTTTGTAACATCCTTCTTAATAAAGCAGTAAACATAAGTAAGTGTTTCACTGAGTTCTGTGAGCCACTGTAACATATTAATGGAACCCAGACAGGGGTTTGTGGGAACCCCAAATTGAAGCCAGTTGGTCAGATGTTCCAGAGGCCTGGACTTTTGACTGGTGTCTGTGTTGGGGGCAGTCTTGGGAAGTGAGCCCCAATCCTGTGGGGTCTATCTCCAGGTAGACAGTGTTGGAATTGGAGTGAGGACACCCAGCTGGTGTCTGCTGCTTGGTGGTGGGAAGAAACCTCACAGGTTTGGCCACGGAATCTTCTTCTGTATTGATTGCTGCTGTGGTGTGAGAGCAGAGGAGAAACGCCATTTAAGACAGCTTTTCCCTTGTACAGTTCTGATATATTAGGATAATATGAGTAATTTCCCTGCGGTAATGCCTAAAGCATAACAGGCACTATAAATGGTGTTAAGCCCTGTTGTTAATGTTAATTGTTATTATTCACCATCATTTTGGTTGGTTGGTGCCGGGGCTATGTTGTATTTGTCCTTACTGGAAAGTTACTTGGGACAAGAGACACAGACCTAATCCATCCTATGTGTCCAGTGTTCTGGTCCTTGAGGGGTTTCAGATTCAGACCATGTTTATTTCACACATAACTCTCTGAGTGGACGGTCCAGCAACTCCTATGGCAACTCATGCTCATTCCTACGGTTCTTGCTCTGGTTCAAACACATTTTGTCCTTCCTCATCCACTGTGATTTTCTGACTTCCCCAATATGAGTGAGACCTGTGAGCAATAAAACAGCCCTGAGAACTATTCGGGAACTCCTGATCAGTCTGAATGTTGGCACTGCACAGCCTAGTCTCGCGGTCAAGCAAAACCACCATGGATGAACCTGGAAGACACTATGCTAAGTGAGATAAGCTGGTCACAGAAGGAAAATACCATAGCATTCTACTTACGTGAGGTATCAAAGGAAGTAAGTTCATAATGACAGAAAGTAGAATGGGGGCTACCCTGGCCCGGGAGAAGGGAGAATGGATTTTAATGAGGACAGAGTTTCAGTTTTGCAAGATGAAGCGTTCTGGAGATGGATGATGATGATGGTTGCACCACATGTGAATATAATTAACAATACAGAACTGTACACTTGGCTGGGCATGGTGGATCATGCCTGTAATCCCAGCATTTTGGGAGGCCGAAGCGGGCAGATCACCTGAGGTCAGGAGTTTGAGAACCACCTGGGCAACATGGAGAAACCCTGCCTCTACCAAAAATACAAAAAATTAGTCGGGTTTGGTGGCACATGCCTGTAGTCCCAGCTACTTGGGAGGCTGAGGCAGGAGAATTGCTTGAACCCAGGAGGCGGAGGTTGCAGTGAGCTGAGATTGTGCCACTGCACTCCAGCCTGGGCAACAGAGTAAGACTCTGTCTCAAAAAAAAAAAAAAGAACTGTACACTTGAAAATGGTTGAATGATAAATGTTATGTGTATTTTATCACAGCTTAAAACTTTTTTTTAACAACTTTTGCTCCATGAAAGACCCTGTTAAGGTGAGGTGGCTCATGCCTGTAATCCAGCACTTTGGGAGGCTGAGGCGGGAAAATCTCTTGAGCCCAGGAGTTTGAGACCAGCCTGGGCAACATAGTGAGACCCCATCTCTAAAAAAAGTAAATGAGCCAGGTGTGATGGCATACACCTTTAGTTCCAGCTACTCAGGAGCTTGAGGTAGGAGGATTTCTTGAGCCCAGGAGTTCAAGACTGCAATGAGCCATGGTTGCGCCACTGCACTCCAGCCTGGGCAACAGACTGAGATGCTGCCTCAAAAAAGAAAAAAGCCTCTGTTAGGAGGAAGAAAAGACAAGCCCAAGCCCAAAAGTGGGAGAACATATTTGAAAACCACATATATGGCAAATGGCTGGTCTCCAGAATATACACAGAACTCTTCATCCTCAACATTAAGTAAACAAACCATCCGGTTAGAAAATGGGCAAAAGACATGAATGGATATTTCACCCATGAGGATATAAAGCCGGCCAATGAAATGACAACACAGTGCAGCCATTGCATTCTTGGGCATTTATCCCAGAGTAATGAAGACTTACAGTCACACAGCAACCTGTGTACATGAATGATTATAGCAGCATTATTTGTAATTGCCCAAAACTGGGAATGACTCAAATGTCCTTCAATGGATAAGTGGTTAAACAAACAGTGGTGCATCCATAATATGGAATATTCTGCAGCAATCAAAAGGAATGAACTATTGACACATGCAGCAGCCTTCATGAATTTCCAGAGATGCCAGGCAAAAGATACCACATACAGGATTATTCCATTTATAGAACGTTCCTAAAATGACAAAGTTATATTAGTGCAGAACAAATTGTTGGGTGCCAGGGTTAAGGAGTGTTACTGTGGGAGGAAAGTGGGTGTGGTTATTTTTATGCCTTTTTGGGCAGCATAAGGGATTCCTCAAGATGGAAATGTTCTCTGTCTTGACTGTACCAGTCTTAATGGTCGTCGTACTGTACTACAGTTTTGTGAGATGTCAGTGATGGGGCTCAGAATGCAATACCCCAAAATATGGCACCTTGGCATGCTGAGTATCTCAAGCTGAAGGAAATTGTCTCCCTCTGACCTTCTCCTGCTTTTCTCCCTTGAAGGAAGCCATAAGAGAATTCTCTGACCTACCTCCCCCAAAAGCGGGTCATAGGATCCTCATTCCAGAGGCCAAGAAGAATCTGAACAAACAGGCCTTGGCAAGTTGCCCCCAGTTTATTATCATTAAGTTGCACCTGCTTTTTGTCTAAGCATATTTTTACATGACTGTTCATTCTTCATCAAACCCAAGCATAAAAAATAGACAGATTTGCCTGTTTCTTTGGGTTTTTGTTTCTGAAGGCTCACTTGTCACATAAAACCTTTTGTTAAATAGGTGTGTGTTGTGCTTTATCTTGTTAACCTGTCTTTGTGATTGGGGCCATACATGCAAGGTTCATCCATGCGCCTTGCAATGGGTGAGGAAAAGATACTACCTTTCCCCCCACCGCGCCCTGACATCAATGTTGTGGGAAAGTGAGTGCACGGTGCCTGTGCCCTTTGTGATGCATTGAGTGGTGACATGCTGACTCTCAGGACGTCATAAAGGAGGAGGAAGGTAAAGTCAGAGGCAGTGTGGGGGCAGAGGGAGTGAGGGCAGTCAGTTCAAGTTAGAAGATGTTTGGATTTGTTTTCTTTTTAGAGACAGGGTCTTGCTCTGTGGTCCAGGCTGGAGTGCAGTGGCACAATCACAGCTCACTGCAGCCTTGACCTCTGGGCTCACCTCCCGAGTAGCTGGTACCATGCTGGTGGCATGCACCACCACGCCAAGCTAATTTTTTTGTTTTTTGTAGAGATAAGAGTCTCCCTATTGTTGCCCAGGCTGGTCTTGAACTCCTGGGCTCAAGTGATCCTCCTACCTCAGCCTCCCAAAGTGCTGGGATTACAGGTGTGAGCCACTGTGCCTGGCTGAAGCTTGGATTTTAATTCAAAGTGTCCTGGGCTCAGTAAGATTTCAGGGGAGGTGTTCAGCATTTGGACATTGCAGAACGGACCCATCAGCATGTGGTCGTCATTGGGCCCCTGGGATGAGGAGAATCAGGAGGGTAGAGACTGCCGTCTACACCCTGCAGCCCCAGGCCCCCAGGAACGAAGCTGTCGTCCAACAAGTCAGCCTTGTTGCTGGGGACCGTGGAGAACATATCCCCACCCCGGGAACCGTGGGGCTGCTCAAGAAGAGGATGCTATGAAGAGCTGACTGTTTTGGTGATTGAAAGGAGTGTTTAAAACAACGGGGCCTCATTCTGGGTTGCATGCTGTCAGAGAGAGCCAGGACAACTCCATCACTGGATGTCCCCATAAATCTAAGCTGGCCAGGAATCAGCAGGACCCATTTTAGCCAAGAGGGGTCGGTTAGCCTCCTCTCCATCTGTGCTTAGACATAGGTATGAGGGGCCTGGTCTTGTGTCTGAGGGACCTCTGCAAAAGGTTTCATGTGCAAGAGGAGAAGGCCCTCCCTGCCAGCTCCCAGGTCTCCTGGGCTGCACCTGTCTCAAGTTCCCTTTCCCACGTCAAAGAAGAGTAGGAGAAAGGACATTCAGGAGCGTTTGAGAGACAACACGCGCACCCCACGGCCCAGGCTTCTTGTACTCCTGGCAAGGGGCAGGGCGGGGCTCGGCCAGCGCAGTCATTGCCCGTGGAATCTCAAAACACTGGGTTGCTTTTCACCGAGGCCACGCGCCAGCGACTCTGAAGCCTCCTCTCCGCCAGCGGATCGTGGCCCGCGGCTCCCTGCCCTCGCTTGCACGCTTTGCCCAAGAACTCTTCCTGGGGCAGAGAAGTTCTGGAAACAAGCGGCTGGCCCGACGGCGGAGAGAAAACGGGCTGCGGGGCTGGAGGTCAGCGTGATGCAGGAGAGGAAGGCGCACGGCGGGTGGAATAAACGCGCACGGGTGTGAGGATGGAGACGCCCCGCGGGGCTGAACGCGCGGAGCATCGACCCCTAAGGACGCCCTCTAAGGAGCTCGCAGGCCCAGACACAGCAGGGCAGGCTGATCGGCGCCCCAGCCAGAAAGGCGGGGACAGAGCCCTCACTCCCTCCCCTCCCCAAAAGAAAATAATGCAACGAGACGGAAGACTTCTCGCCCGGCTGTGCGTTTTTATTTGCGCGTCTGCAGCGAGCCCCAGTGGGGAGACCGAGGAGTGCGGCCGGGGCGACCCTCAGCGCACCTGGGCCAGGTTGTGCCTCTTGTACAGCAGCGCCCGTCTCTTCTCGCGATTGCGCACGAAGACGCGCAGCCGCACGGTAGGGAAGGTCACGGGCGCGGGCCGCGAACAGGCCGGGCCCTCCTCTGTTAGCCACGGGCACTGCAGGCAGCTGGACGCGCAGGGCCGGCCCCTGGGACGGACATAGGCTCAGCACGTGGCCCAGCGGCGGGAGGGGTGTGGGGAAGGCGAGTGGAAAAGGGGAGAGGGGGAGGGGAGAGGACGTAGGGGAAAAGGAGTGGCGGGGCGGGGCGGGGCGGGGCGGAAGGAGGAGGGGGCGGGGAGAAGGAGGAGGAGAGGGGCGCGGTTTACCAGGGCTGGGCGCACAGAGTGCTGCGCAGGAAAGCCACGGCGCCCCCGGACAGCCCCGCGTAGCAGCGGCTCAGCTGAACCAGCCCCTTGCGCAGTCCTCTCTGCAGGTCGCGTGCACCGTCGCTGCTCACCGGGTACTCGGCGCTCAGCCTGCGCAGGTGGCGGGTGCATGGGCCCTGAGGTCACCCTCCTCGGGTAGACCAGAGCGGAGGGGGAGGGGATGCAGGAGCACTGAGGTCACCCTCGGGTGGCCGGTGCAGGGGCCGTGAGGTCACTCTCGGGTGGACGGGAGTACAGGGGCCGTGAAGTCACCCTCGAGTATCGGGGCGCAGGGGCCGTGAGGTCACCCTCGGGTGGACGGGGGTGCAGGGGCCCTGATGTCACCCTCGGGTGGAGGGGGGAGAGTGCCCCGCCCACCTAGCAACGCCCAGACAGGTTGGAGGACTCACATGATGAAGGCTGTCACACCGATGGCCCAGATGTCTGTCTGTGGAACAGCCCCCTGGCCCTCCAGGAGCTCTGGAGCTGGGAGGGGCACATGTGGTTGGGCTCAGGTGGAGGGACACAGGTGGTAGCCATGAGTGAGTGGTCCCAGGTGGGATAGGTGGGGGCACAGGTGTGTGGGCCAGGTGTGCGGCTGAGTGGGTGGCAGTGGAGCTGGGAGAGGGGACAGCACTGGAGGAGGGGGGCTTCTTCCTGTCCCTCACCCCAAGTGAGGTCCCCCCAACTGTCCACACACGTACCCATGGTCTCTAGGTAGTCCTTGAACTTCTCCGAGGGCAGCACCTTCTCCTGGCTGAGGCTCTGTGCATTGCCCAGGTCCACGACCTTGAGCAGGTTGTATTCGGTGATGATCATGTTCTCGGACCTCAGGTCCAGGTGCAGGATGTGCTGGGTGTGCAGGTACTGGGTGGCGCTCAGCATCTGCCACAGGTAGTCCTTCACCTCGGATTCTGAGTAGGAGGCCCTGGGGGGCAGAAGCTGCTTAGCCCAGGCTCCGGGGTGGGGGCCACCAGGGCCAGGGCTGAGACTACTCCCCGTGGACTGGGAGGGGCACTGGCTGTGCAGAGGGGCCTGGTCCTCCAGCCCCACCCCAAAGGCCTGCGTCCATCAGTCCATCAGTCCGTCCATCAGCTCAACCACGCCACCTCAGGCCACCCTCACCTCTCGGCCAGGCAGGGGAGCAGCTCAGGCCCAGAGCACAGCTCCAAGATGAGCACCAGGTGCCGGGGGCTGAGGTAGGCTGCGTGCAGCTGGGCCAGGTGCGGGTGGCGCAGGCCCTTGAGGGCCTCGTATTCGCGCAGCACTGCTGTCTTGTCCTTGGGGCGGTAGGGGATGATCTTGGCGGCCAGCGCCCGCCCGCTGGCCTTCTCCCAGCACTGCCGCACCACGCTGAAGCGGCCCCTGCTCAAGGGGACAGCGGTCAGGCTGGTGGGTGGTCCCCTCCCATTCCCCGACTCGCAACACTCAGAGCAGCAGGAGCCCAGCTCAGCGAGAAGATGGGTGTGGGAGCATGGGTGGCCAGCAAGGGGGCGGTCCAGGCCCTGGCCCCACCCGCCTGCAGCCCCTGAGGCCACTGCACCTCCGGATCTGTGTCTGGAATGCGAAGGTCTTTGTGCTGGGCAGGGGTTGGGCTGACCGCCCCTGGCTCTCCTCCTCAGAGGCTGTGGGAGGAGAAGCAGGTGATAAGAGGGGGCGAAGAGGGCATCCCCACAGCCCCAGCTCTCCCCACCTCTCCCATCACCCCTTCCCAGGCACCCTGACAACTGGGGCTTTGAGCTACGCACTCCCACCTCTTGTTCCTCAGGTTCTGGGGGTATGGGGACAGGGAGGGGGTACAGCAAGCAGTGAGAGGCAACCTGAGTGAGGGTGTGAGGGCTGCAGGGGCATTTGAGAATGGACCACCCATAGCAATCATGCCCTCTCTTCCTCTCTTGAGCCCAGGGCAGCCATTACTAATCAACCCCAGCATTCCTCCACCAAAGCTAGAGGCAGCCCAGGCCAGTCACTACCAACACTCAGCATGAAGCAGAATGGACTTGTGTGCTCGTCAACAAGTGTCTGGGAGTGTAGCTGAGTGAAGGGGGGACCTGGGGGTGAGGCGGCCCCTAAAGTGTGTAGGCCTCGAATGCCAAGCCCAGGAGCAGCTGTCTCCCCAGAAGGAAGTGGACAGCTATGGAGACCCTGCACAGGAGGGAGCGTAATCTGGGTCTTCTAGCTGCTATTCCCACCCTCCAAGCCCCGAGTGTGGTGTGGCTCACCCAGGTGGCTGGGCCCTCCCAGGAGGACTTGCTCCGAGGGGCTGCTGTAGGGGCCCATTCCTGCCTTGCTGACACATGCCGTGCGGAAAGTGTAGGTACCGCCCCGGGAGAGCTTGCTGGTCAGGTAGCAGCAGTCAAAGATGTCGGAGGCCAGTGTGGTCCAGCTGCCGCCTGGCCACATAGGAGCACGTGAGGGGCCACTGAGGCCTCCGCGCACCACGTCAGTGGGGGTGGAGAAACCCTTCCCTGAGGCCACCCATGGGAACAGAGCAGGCTAGGCATCTCCCCAAGGGCCCCTCGACATGGCCCCCGGGAGGGGTGGCCGGAGCCTCGGGCACAGGGGCCACGTCATACCTTCTAGGCTGCACTGCACAATGTAGGTCACAGGGCCATAGGATTCCACGGGCTTCCAGACCAGCAGCACCCCATCCGCGTACACCTCCCCGATATCCGGGCATGGCGAGGATGAGGGGCGCTCTGCAAGGCACTGCCCAATGGTCAGTGACTCCAGGGTGGGCACCCAGCCTCCAGGGGCCAATATCTGGCTGACGCCTGCCTCACCCTGCAGCTACCAGGGCTCTGGAGCCCACCCTCCCTGGTCCTGTTCATTCAGGGTCCAGTCACAGTGAGGACTGGTAGGAGGGGCCTCTCCTGGCGAGGGGCTGGGGAGGTGTCTGCCCTGCCAGACCCCACTCCTGGGCTGGCCCATTCACCTGGGTGTGACCAGAACCCTGTGCAGGGGCCCAGGGTCTGGTCAGAGGGGCCCTGGTGGGGCTGCTGGGCTTCACTGGGTTGCCCTGCACAGGTTCAAGCAGGCCGGCCCACTCTGGGCATTGGGCCAGGGGTCCCAGAGCTAGGCCTGTAGCCCCCATCCTGACCACCTCAGAAACACGCCCCAGGGAACTGTGTTGTGCTTGTAACTCGACTTTGAGGTATGGAACGGGAAGCAGCCCACTCCTGCATGGGCTGGAGGGATGGGTGTGGAAGGAATGTGGGAAGATGGTGCGATGGGTCATGCGCCCGAGAAACTCAGTTCTCCCGGCAAGTGGCCAATGGGATGGGCTTTCTCCCTGGCAGGGAGCGTGGATGAACAGGCTTCCTTCCAAGCCCTGTAACGTCAGCAGCTGCGTCCGGCCATCCTTCCCAAGGCTGGTTGTTTCTGCTGGGACCAGCTCAGGGCCTCCTGCCAGCCCAGGGCAGCCCGGGTGGTCAGAACTCTGTGTTGACCTTCTCAGGCCTCCTGCAGCCCTGGCCGTGTGTGGTGCCTGGCCCCACAGGGATGTGGGCTGCTCAGGGTCAGGGAGCGGATGCCTCGGCGGCCAATGCACGGGCCCGGAAGGATTCCACGCAGGATGAGGCTTCCCAGCAGGCCCAGCCCAGCCTCCCTGGCCTGGTGGGACCCCCATTGTGGCCCACGCACCTGCCTTCCGGAGGACGCCCGTGGTGGTCGCTGTCCCCAGCGCATTGCTCACGCTGCAGGTGTACACACCCAGATCCTCAGCCACCACCACCAGGATGGTCAGAAGCTGGAAGTTCTTGAGTGTGGTGGAGATGAGGACACGGCTGCTGCTCTCCAGGGGGGCTCCGTCTGCAAAAGGACAGAGCAAGCCTCATGCCACAGCCAGGCCTCACACCTCTCCCTGGGCCTCAGTTTCCCTCCGGACTGCGAGGCATCCTGTGGGGCCAGCTCACAGGATGGCCACTCACCTGATTTCACCCAGCCCCCAGCCCCTGGGACAGCTTCTTACCTTTGCTCCAGGTGGCCTGGGCAGCTGGCTGGGCTGACACCTGGCAGGCCAGTGTCACTGACTGGCCCAGGACCACAGTCTCATCTGAGAGCTCCCTTAGGAATGTCGGTGCTGAGGAGGGAGGGTGAGGTCAGCCTTCAGGGATGACCTCCAGGCCCCAGAGCATGGCCTGGACCCTGCAGTGGGAACACCAGGAGGAGCCCTGCCCCACCACCCCCAACTCCCCAGCCTGGCCCATCTGCACCACCACCACCTCCTCCAGGAAGTCTTCCAAGACTGCTCAGTTCACCACACCTATCAGGACCCCTCATCTGTTCCCGCACCCCTGTGAGTGCAAGCTTGCTTCCCACCAGTCTGGCCACGCTGGTGGGACCCTGAGAGGCAGTGGGGCCTGGTCTCTGTTGGGCCTGCTCACCTCGGTCCCAGCTCTTCAGACCTGAGAGCCGGAAGGAAGCAAGGCCTGGCTTCTTCCTGGGGGGCCCCTCCTTCTCCAGACCTGCAGGAGGAAGGGGGCCAATGAAGGTCATGGTCAGGAGGCCTGGCCCCTCTGGGTAGCACCAGCCGCCTCTGGCTGCAAGGACCCGGAGCAGCTGGGACAGGAAGAAATTGGGGTCGGCCGGCCCACTGCCCACTCCCCAGACTTCCAGGCCACAGAGGACAGAGGAAACATGAAGACCAAGCACCCTTCCCACCTCCAGGCACGGGGTCAACAGGGTCCAGGGCCAGGGAGGACTATGTGGTCAGGGAGAACTATTGGGTTGTGAAGGGTTTTGGGGTCAGGAAGGGTTTTGGGGTCAGGGAGGGCCTGAGGTCAGGAGGGTCTGGGGTCACGTAGAGTATGGAGTTGGGGAGGGTCTGGGGTAAGGTAGGGTCTGGGGTCAGAGAGGACTATGGGGTCAAGGAGGACTCAGGAGGATCTGGGGTTAGGAGGGTCTGCAGTCAGGCAGGATCTGGGGTTGGGAGAGTGCAGCGTTGGGGTGTCTGGGGTCAGGGAGGGTCTGGGGCTGGTTGGGAGGACTCTGGGGTAAAGGAGGATTATGGTTCAGGAAGACTCTGACCCCTTCAAATGCTTTCCCCAGGGGCATACCACCTACAGCCTCCCCAGACCTCCACAGCTATGTTAGGTCCCAGGGCTGGGTCTCAGCTGCCCTGTGGGGAGGGTTGTCAGGGCTGGAGAGGTGACCCCAAGATTCAGAGGCCTGAGGCAGGGACAGGAGGTGTGGGCAGCATCTGGACACCGGCGGGGGGCCCCTGGGAGCCTCCTGCCATCACCTGGAGTGCAGTAACCTTAGGTACGAATGGGGTCCCCTGGACGTGCAGGATGCCTGGGGTGGGGTGGGGGTTCACCTTCCGGCCTGCCCTTCAGGATCCGGGAGATGTGCTCCACGGAGGCCTTCACTCTCTCACGCAGCCCCAGCTCTGCAGGCTCGTCCAGTGGCGGGTGCCTCCCAGGGAAGTGGAAGAGGCTGCGTGACGGCGAGGACCACTTGCGCTTCCTGCCCACGGCAGCCTCCGCCAGCAGTGCGTCCATGTCCTCTGGCTCCTCTGTGATCTCCAGGCCTGCGTGGGGGCCCAGTTCACCTGGCCAGGGCCACGTGGGCTCTGGGAACTCGTCCAGCTCCTCCTCAGCCATGGGGGAGGGCGGCTCTGGCTGAGCAGGCTTGGGGACTTTCCTGAAGATCATAAACTCGAATGGGAGGTACTTGATGTCGTATAGGTCTGAGAGGTTGAGGTAGGCAGGGTCCACCTCAGAAATGTCCAGGGATATTGTGTCAGCCGCCTCCGCATCACCTGACAGGTCCCGGATCTGCACCAGGGAGACCTGCCCGACATCCTCCCATGGGGTGGGCTCTGGAGAGGTCCTGGAGGGAGCCCTGCCGACCTCAGGCACAGGACTTGCACTGACCTGGGGCAGCGGGCTCTCAGCCCTGGCCTCCTCCTGCTCCTCCGACGATTGGGACACAGCCCAGGCTATCCTGGCCCACATGGGCCCCTGCCCCAGCATGCCCCCCGCATCTCCACCAAAGGCAAAGGTGCCATAGCCAGCTACGCCTGCGTAGCCCCCACGACACCCCAGGGAGAACTTCCGCGTGGTCGCCTGTTCCTGAGGCCGCTGCAGGGTGGGTGTGGAGTCGGACAGATCCTCAGCCTCCTGGGACCAGCCCTCAGCGTCCAGGGAGGGGCCAGGCTCTGTGCCCACCCGGCAGGAGCCCACCCTGAGGGAGCTCACTTGGGAAGAGGTCGCCTGGGAGGCTGACCCTGGGGAACTGCAGGGGCCGGGTTTTGGCCTCCCAGGAAGAGAGATGTCTCCAGGCCCCATCTTAGAGTCTAGTGGGGGGCTTGCTTTGGCAGGGGCAGGGGGTGCCTGGGGCTGTCCCAAGAAGGGGCTTGAGGGTACTAAGGGGGCCTCTTTGCAAGATCCTGGAGGGAGGGAGCCAGGAGGGCATGGGGCAACTGCTGGTTGGGGGCTGCAGCCCTCCTGAGGGGCAGAACCCTGCTTGGGGTGACAGAAAGGGGCTGGCTGCCCCCAAGGGCTGTCCGGGGATGGTCTCTCTGGCTGAGCAGTGCCTGGGTGGCCACCACTGGATGGAAGCTGCTTGGAGCCCTGAGGGTGCCCCGTGTCCCTGATAGGGGCCCCCCCAGAAGGGGCTGAAGGCAGTCGCTGTGCCTCACAGCAGGCCTCCGGGGAGGGGCGGGGGGTGCCTGGAGGGTCATGTTCCAGGGAGTGGCTGCGGCCAGGGGCCAAGTGGGTGCCAGAGGCAGGCAGCCGGAGGGCAGTCTCGGAGGAGGGGGCTTTGGCCAGGAGGGTGGCCTGCTCCTCCCTGGCGGCCTCCTCCTCCAGCACGCGGTGCTCCATCAGTGGCTCTCGCAGGCCAGGCAGCGCCCCCGCAATGTACCCGCCCTTCAGCAGGTGCCGCCGCCGGGCCGGGTGCCGCCTGCTCCCCGGGGCCAGGGCCCCGCTTTCAGGGCTCTCACCCCCCTGCTGGTAGAACAGACTGCGGATGACGCTGTGCCGGGGCACGCAGCCTTGGGCGGCTGGTGGCCCAGCACCCTCGGGAGATGCAGGCGGAGCTGGGGCCTCGGTGGAGCGCTCACTGGCCTCGGCCTCCTCAGGCAGGCTGGCCGAGGGCCGCAGGAAGCCCCGGGGGTGCAGCAGTGGCGAATGTGTCACCGGGGAGGGTGGCAGTGACTTAGCCCGGGCGAATGGGGCGAGCTCATTGTCAGAAGAGGAGGAGGAACTGGAGGAGCCACCAGTGTCCCTGCAGAGGTGCCGGGCCACGCCGAGGGAGGGGCTGTCGGGTGGGCCCCGCAGCAGCTCAGGGATGGAGCGCATCACCAGGATGGACTTGTAGCTCATCAGGGAACGCTGGAACCGCATGGGGGCAGCAGGCATCAGGTGGGGAGACCCAGGAGCTCTGGGGTCCTCTGCCCCCAGGGTGCAGTCATTCCGCCCTCCTGCCCTGTGGGACTGTGTGCACCCACCCCCGCTGTGCCCAGCAGATGACTCCCGTCTCCTTTCAGCATGCTCTAAGGAGCCCAGCCCCGCTTCCCTGCACTCCTAGGTGCGCAGCTGGCCCTGTGGGGCCTCAGTTTCCCCTTCACTGGTCCCTACTCAGGTGGTCACGGCTCACCTGCCAGCGACTTCGGGCCAGGAGGAACTTGAGCTGCTTGGTGTTGATGAAGTGGGCCTCCTCCGCAGGCATGGATTTCTGGGAGACCGAGGTGGGCAGCCACATGGCAGGGAGACCATGGTGCCCTGATAGGGGCCCTCCCATGATGGAAGCCCTTCTGGGCAGCCCCAGCCCTGGGATTCCCTAGATCCAGGACACCACAGCCCTCACCCAAGATGTCCAGGTGGGACAGATGGCAAAGGCCAGAGGTCAGAGGTGACAGCGACCCCTGTCCCTGAGCTCCTTGCAGTTCTCCCTGCCTCCTGCTGGGGGTTGGGGGCTGGGGCACTGAAATGTGGTTCCAGCCTGAGGTTCCCACAGCCCTCTCACTAATGCACAGGGACAAACATCCTCTGGGCTGGGCAGAGGCCGGGCCACAGCCACAGTTCTGTGCTCACACGCCCTGTTGCCCAGAGGCCCTGCCCCTGTTGGCCTCAGGCTCCCCCTGCATAGCGTAGGGCTGACCCCGATACTCACCAGGAACCAGGGGTGGGAGAGGCACTGGGCCGCACTAGGCCGGGCCCTGCAGGGAGAGGAAGGCTCAGGAGGGGCCAGGTGGTCAGCTGCCCCCGGGGCAGGGCTGACTGGCCCCAGGCAGGAGAAGCCTGAGGGTGCACTCACTGAGGGGCTCTCTGCAGCGTAGCCTTGATGAAGTCTTTGGCGTCTTCACTGAGGTGGGCAGCCATGGGGTTGCTCCATGACACGCGCCCCTCCAGGACATTCAGGAGGGTGGCACGGTCACTCTCGCCGGCAAATGGGGACGAGCAGGTCAGGCTGAAGGCAGAGGGAGGGCGCAGCCCTCAGGTGAGGCCCTGACTGCAGATGGGCTCTTAGTCCCACTCCCATCTAGCTCTGAGAATCCCAGCAGGTTTCTCTGATTTGCCCAGCGAGATCCAGGCTCAGCTTGGAACAGGGACCCAGACCGAGCCTGGGGTGAGTATCTGGGCTCAAGTAGCAGAAGGGATCTAGGGTCAACTTGAGTGGGCACCAGCTTAGTCTGAGGTAGGGATCCAGGCTCAGGCTGGGGCAGGGATGTAGGGTCAGCCTGGGTAGGCACCAGCCTTAGTCTAAGATGAGGATCCAGGCTCAGGCTGGGTCAGGCATCTAGAATCAGCCTGGGTGGCATCAGCCTTAGTCTGAAATGGGGATCCAGGCTTAGTCTGGGGCAGGGATCAAGATCAACCTGCTGAGGAGGTCCAGGTTTAGTCTATACCACCATCATTCTCAGGGCAGCAATGGCTGTTATGAGTGGCTGCCGGACAACCCCCAGCCCTGCAGGGCAGTGGTTTGGCTGCCTCGTGACCCAGCACAGCCGTCTGATGACAGGGTGTTTGTGAGACACTCCGGGCAGGAACCTCTTATCAGGGTTGGCTGACCGCCTGTTCCCAAGATAGTAGCCCCTTGGGTCTCGGGTTTCTGATCTGGGGAGCAGCCAGCAGTGCACATGCCCTCGGTGGGCCTACAAGGGAGGGGTCTCAGGTCAGCTTTGGAGGAGGCAGCTGATGGGGCAGGGCTCTGCCCACCTGAGGTAGGAGATGACACCCATGGCCCTGCAAGACAAAACAACACACTGTGCGTCACCCCAGGCCTGGCCCTCAGGTAAGAGGCACACACACAGGGAAGGGGGGAGCCCAGGGCTGCAGGAGGAGACAGGTTCAGGGAGGACCCCTTGGCTGACCAGTAGGCTGCCTGCTGCCCCCCGGGGGCAGAGGAGAGGGCCCAGCCATCTGTGGGAACTGGCTTCCTGGAGAAGTTGGCCAACAGACCCAGACCTGTTGGCCCAGCCACCCACTCACCAGATGTCGGAGGCCTCGCTGACAGGGTTCTGCTGGATGATCTCGGGGGAGACGAACTCAGGGGAGCCGTACTGGCTGAACTGCAGCTCTGTTGGGGTGATGTTCTGGGCAAAGCCGAAGTCGCAGATTTTAATGTCTTCCCGGGCAGGATGCACCATCAGGATGTTAGAGGGCTGTTGGGGAGAGTTGGGAGTGGGTGAGAGCCGTGCCCTAAGGGGGTGACTCCTGGAGCGGATGGACCTGGTGGGGACACCCAGAGGCCCGGGGGCAGGGTGGGGCAGTGGGGAGCACCCGGCGCAGCCATTTGGGGACAGCCTCTGCTCCACCAGAGCCATGCCCCACCTGAAAGGGCTGCCTGGAGGTGGTGAGCTCCCTGTCCCTGGAGGCAAGCAAGTCTTCTCAATGAGGCTGGGAGTGGTGGGCCTGCCCCACCCGGCCTGTAGGCCCCAGGCTCTGGGGTGCAGGGGTGAGGACATACGAACCTTTATGTCCAGGTGGAGAACGCCACGGCTGTGCAGGTAGTGCAGCCCCTCCACCAGCTGCTGGATGTAGACCTTGACCTGCGGCAAGGGCTGCTGTTCAGGCGGGAGCCCAGCCCCAGCCTCCCTCTCCACTTCAAGCCCAGCCTCCTCCTGGCTTCAGCAGCTGATAATGCAAAGCCCTCCTGGGCCCTGTGTGCCCCTAAGCCAGGAGATCCCTCAAAGGTGGGGAGGACACGATGGACTTGTGAACCTCAGTGGGGGAGGGGCAGGCAGGGCTGGTCAGCTGGCCAGGTGAGGTGGGGTGGCAGGCTGTGTAGAGCCCGACAAGGGGTCAACACCCCCTGGAGGCCCTGGGGAGCCCCAGAGGCCCCTGAGCTAGAGAGGGCTGTGGCTGGGACTGTATCTGCAGGGGCCCGATGTCTGAGCAGGGGCTGGGGCAGGGTGTGTGGCTGGGGCAGTGGCGGGCGGCGGCCCAGTCACCTCGGCCTCCGTCACCATGCCCTTCCGGAACAGGCGGTCCAGCAGCTCCTCGGACGAGCACCTGGGATCCCATCAAGGAAAAGGAGGTTTGGGAGGCTGAGACCCGCCTGCCCCCAGAAACCCACACTCACAATGAGGCGGCCAGGACTATGGGCACATCTGATCTCTGGGGGCAGCAGGGGGGTGAGGCTCAGGGTTGAGGGTGGAGCAGGGACCCCTCTGAACCCCAGATGGCACCCAGCTCTGAGGAGAGGGAGGGGCTGCAGGCTGACCCTGGGGACCGAGGCCACTCACTGCAGTGGCACGGTGGGAGGGGGCATCCTGTCCCCTCTATAGAGAGCCCATCCAGCACCCTCTCCCTGCAAAGAGGACACCGACTTGGGGCAGGGGGCCATGTGTCCAGCTGAAGCCCTGTCAAGAGCACCAGAGGAGACCCCCAAGACAGGGCCACGGGGGTGGCAGGGTGAGCCCCAGAGTAGCCAGGCCAGGCAGCTCCTTTCTCAGAGGCCATCTACAGAGTGGGAGCAGACCCCCGCCATCCCTGCCGAGGGCATCAGGTCATCAGGGCCAGCTAGCCACCAGTACCCCCTGGGGACTCCAGTCACTGCCCTGTGGAACAGAAGACTCCCCACCCAAATTCCTGGCTGGGTGGCTGTTGCCACTACCCAGCCAGGCAGGGGACACTGTGCACATGGCTCCTCTGAGCCCCGGCCTGGCCCTCCCTGCCCCTCCTCAAGCCATCTCGGGCTGAGGGCAGGATACAGCTCCAGGATGAGGATGAGGGTCTTGCGGGTCTCAAACTGGTCCAGCAGCCCCGTGACCAGCGGGTGGCTCAGCGCGGCCAGGATGTCTCGCTCCCTGTATGCCTGGGCCCGAGTTCTGCTCCGTAGGGGGATGAACTTGGCAGCGCACAAGATTTTGTTTCCTTTGTGCTGCACTCTTTTCACGAAGCCAAACACGCCCCTAGGAAGGAGGGAGTGAGGGGAGCCCAGGTGGCCTGGGGAAAGGAGCCATCCGGCAGTCCAGGGCAAAGGGGGCTGGGTGCTACCTTCCAATCTCCTCCTTGACCTCATAGAAGGAGTGCAGCTTCCTCCGGTGGCTTTGCTTCTCTGAGTCTGGCTCATTGTCCCCTAAGGAGTGGGAAGCAGCTGATATGGGCAAAGGTGACCACCCTGATCCCCACGGCACCCAAGACTATGGAACCACACCCACACAGGTACCACACCCACACAGGTACCACACCCACACAGGTACCACCATGGGAAGAGAGGTTGCCCCATGGAGCCAAGACCTATACCCGGCCAGCCCGGCTGCAGAGCCTGGGGCCCAGGAGGGGTCGACCAACTCACCCCCAAGTACCAACAGCTCTGCCTTGCAGAGCACCTGGCCACCAGCGTTTTGGGCCAGGCAGGTGTAAACACCGGCATCCTTCGAGGACACATGCCTCAGCACCAGGGAGTATGTGGTGCCTTCTTGCTGCTGGCTAAGCTGCGTACTGTCCACCAGCTGGACGCTGTCCTGGAGGCATAGGACCGGCAGGGCTGCTATCAGCCCACTCTGGGGGACCCCGTCACCCCACCCTTCACTGAGCAGTGCTTCTGACACCTGCTGTGTGTCCAGTCTCGGGGGGGATGTGGGGGAAGTGCACGGTGTGGACTGCACCCATCTCCCGTGGGCCCCCCAGCTCCTGGGCCCATCCCGGAATCTCACCCACCTGGACCTGCGTGCCTACCTTGTACCAGGTCACCAAGGGCTGTGGGTCGCCCTCAATGATAGCCTTGAATTGGGCCGTTCCACCTGTCTGTGCCTGCACATCCTCAATGGTTACCTGCATGGATGGGGGCCCTAGGAGGGCAGGGAGGGAACCATGGAGACCACCTCCCCAGCCACACACTCCTGGGGGCCAGCCACAGCCCACCATGCCTGGGTGGTTGGTGAGACCCTGAGATACACTGTGGGCAACTGAACGTTCCCCACAGCCCAAGCAACAGCACCCCATCCTGACCGCCCAGGTTTCTGACAGTTAGGGGTGCTCCTTCAATGGAACCACTGCCGCTCCCACTCTGACCTCAGCTGGCCAGGTGATCAGGAGGAGTTGGTGGGGGCCAGTGGAGCTCACTAACTTGGCTACCACTCTCAGGGACAGGGTCCTATGGACACCAAGTTCACCGCCACCTGCCTCTCCCCAGTGGAGGGTTCTGGCCCCTCTGAGGGGACACGGTGAGTAGAATGTGGGGGTCCCAGGCTGGGGCAGGGCTGGGACAGGCTGGGTGGCCTTTGCAGATGTGCAAAGGCCCCCCAGCCCTGGGCAGGGGGCATGGGGATCACACTCATAACCCCGCTGGGCCCAACCCCGTACGTGCGGTGTGTGTGTCGATGGCCTGGTATGTGTAGGTCCTCTGCGTGGTCTCCGTGACCACGTGGCTGTGGATGTCCCAGAGCAGCTCCCCTGTGCCTGCCCCGGGCCAGGCTGCACCCTCCATCCTGGGGTTAGGAAGTGGGGTGAGGCTCTGCTGGGCCCCCACACGTTCTGAGCAGCCAAGCCTCCCGATGAGATAGGGGATCCCTGCTCACCACTACTTGGAAGAGGCTGCAGCAAAGCCTCTCTGGGATGAGGTGTACAGACGGGGGCCCAACCCTTAGTATGGAGGGGGCCCCCCAACACCTCTCTTCCCAAGGGTGGTCTCTCCTCCCCGCCCTGCCCTGCCCGGGATGGCTGCTGTCAAGGAGTGGAGTGAGGGCTGTGAGGCCACCGCGGTAACCCGTGCCCTGCCCTGCCTGCCCTGGGATGTTCCCTGGGGGTTGGCCCCCACTGCAGGACCCAGCAGTCTGGGGAGGTTACCGAATGGGCACAGTCCATTCCTGGGCTCTGGCGATGGCCTCCGGCTCCTGCTCTGGGCCTTCGTGGAGGAGGGGCTGTGGCACCTTCGGGGGCACGGCTGCTGGGAGACGAGGGCCTCATAAGATGGAGCCCAGGTGGTACCCGCAACAGGTCCCCACGTTCCCACGCTAGGCAAGCCAAGGCAGAGCTTTGGGGTCCGGGGGCCCTGGGCCATGGATGAGATCCTGGCAAGGCCCTGGGCCCCAAACCCAGTCCCCAGCCCACAGCTCAAGCATGTGCAGTTAGCCACCTTGCAGAGCCCAGGTCCCAAGCACCCTCCATATCCGGCTTGGCGCCACCAGCCCCGAGGCTCCCCTGCCCACCCGCCAGGCTGACCACTGGGTGCAGTGGCCTCTGCTCCTCTAGAACACTCTCTGACAGCCAGACAGGACAGGCAGCTCTGTCTCAGCACTGTGCGTGCCAGGAGCATTCAAAAGTTCCTAGCATGCAAGCGATGGTGGGCAGGATCCAGAGGGCCAGGGTGTCACCCCATGGGGCAGCCCAGAGGTCACAGGTAGGGCCCTTGATACCGCTCCACCCAGCTGTGAGGAGAGGACAGGAGAGACCCAGGGCAGACTGGGTAGAGGAGTGGGGCTTGGGACAGCCCCGGCCGGTGGCACAGGCAGCGCAGGCAGGGCAGGTGGCTGTAGGAGTTGGGTACACGTCAGCTTCAAGCAGGTGGACGAGTGGGAAGGGTGCCCGCCACAGGCAGGGCGGGTGGGGTCATGACCAGAGCAGGCCAACCCATGCCCACTCTGCAGAGGCATCGGGCAGAGTGAATGAGCGTCAGGCCTGCGAAGAAGCCCGAGATCTGCCCAGGACGGGCCAAGCAGCACCTGGGGCAGGTTTGTCTGCTCAGCCACTGTGGCCCTGGCACACAGCCCATTGGATGTGGCGGGGTGCACTCCACCCACGAGGCAGAGTGAGAGTGAGGGCCAGGGCCAGTCCTCCCAGACCCCCGCCCCAGCCTCAACCTGTCCTTCCCTTGCAGACACCAGCCTTTGATCACTGCGGGGGGAAGGGTGACAGGCCAGAAGAATGAGAAGAGACCACTTCCCAGGGTGACAGGGATGCTGTGCCCCTTCTCCTGGGCCAGGCCCTGCACCCAGCCAGCCCTGTGATAGGCGCACGGAGCAAAGGTACACCAAGGTGGGGCCTAGAGTGATGCCCCTTGGCCCTAGGTGGCCCCAGGGTGCCCAGGCAGCTAGAGGGAGGAGCCTGAGCTCATTGAAGGCCTGGGGGCTTCCGTGCCTGTTGGGAAGCAGACTCGAGGGGCTGGCCCTCTCATCTCATGGGGGAAGGCCGCCTGCTTGCCCCGAACCCTATGCCCCCTGGCCCTGTGGGAGGCCACAGAAGCAGCACAGGGACTGTGGGACTGTTGGAAACACTGGCTGGAGCATGTGTTCAGGGAATTAAGCGTGAGACTATGGTGGGGGGCTGTCTCGTGCAGTCCTTGGGGAGGGCACTGTGCCCTGGAGGTCTCATGTGCTTGGCTCCAGTCTGATGGCCTTTCTCCAAAGTGATGGGACCAGATAGGGGTGGCTGGGGAGGATGCATCAGGGAAGGCCCTGCAAGATGAGGTGGGGTGACCAGAGTGGGTAGGCACACAGGACGCAAGGCCATGATGATCCTTTGTGTGAAGATAACCAAGGCAGGGTCTGGGCCAAACAAGGAGAAGGAGAAGGGCATGGACCCGAGAAGCCCACACAAGCAGGATGCAGAGGATGCTGGACAGGGCAGGGGAGGACCCTGGCTGCCATCCTGCCCCAGCTCTGGCCTCGCTCCAGCCCCGTCCTCATGGCTCTCTGGACGCCTGACTCCAGGCCTCCCATCCACCTGCAGTGAGCAGCAGGGCCTGGGATGAGATTCCCCCAACCCAGGCCTCAGTTTCCCCAGATGCACCATCTGTCCCTTTAGGAAAAGGTCCTCGATCGGGGACCTAAGGACTGGGCTGGAGAGAGGCCAGGGCTCGAGCAGGTTGGCGGCCAGGCTCACACTTGTAATCCCAGCACTTTGGGAAGCTGAGGCAGGAGAATGGCTTGAGCCCAGGAGTTTGAGAGTAGCCTGGGCAACACAGCAATACCCCATCTCTACCCAAAAATAAAACAATTAGCCGGGCATGGTGCCATGCACCTGTAGTCCCAGCTACTCGGGAGGCTGAGGTGAGAGAATCGCTTAAACCCAGGAGGTTGAGGCTGCAGTGAGCTGTGGTCGCATCCCTGCACACTGCTCTCCAGCCTAGGTGACAGAGTGAGACCCCATTCCAAAGACAAAAAAAGAAGAAGCCGTTAAAGTGCTTCATAACAGGAGACCCCCAACACCTGCGGGAAGGGGCTTAGGTGATCATAACACCTGGGGGAAAGGGCTTGAGTGACCCACAGAGCTGGGCTCTTGTAGCAGCCAGTCTGGTCTGGTCTGTCTGGGGTACTGGCTGCTTCTGCCCCTCCCTCCTCCACCTCCTCCTCCTTCTCTGTCTTCTTCCCCCTTTGTCCCCCTCCTCCTCTCCCTCTTACTTCTCCCCTCTCCTCTCCTTTCTCACCCCCTGCTCCCCCTCCTCCCTGTCCACTGAGGAGCACAGGGCACCTGAATTGGCCATCACAGGCCAACCATGGGAAGCCTCTGGCTCCTGGAACAGATTCAGAGCAGGAGGAACCTTCCAGAACCCATTCTGTGCCAGATTCAGATGGGGAAACTGAGGCCAAGCAAGAGGTAGGTTTTGCCCAGGACCCCCAGTGCATGGAGCCACTGGGATTCCAAATCGGGGTCACTGGGGCCCGGCCAGTTAATGCCCATGGGATGGGCACCCCTCATGTTGCACAGCCAGGGTTGGGGTCAATCCCTGGGGGTCTTTGTGATCAGCATGCGTCTGGGCCTCACCAGGTGCCTCCGAAGTTCCGGTGACTGGGGGCTGGGAGCCAGTTTCCTGGAGTGCAGGTCCCCTCCCGGGGCAGGGGCCGGGGCCAGTGAGGTCCCCTGTGGAGGGGCCTGGCGCCTTAGGGTCCAGCAGTCTCTCCAGGACGGATGTGATCTCCTGGTCTGCTCGCTCCAGGGTGGTGTCTGTAGAAGGGGCAGATGAGTGCAGAGGGGGTGAGGCCCAGGGGTCTGGTATAGCTGCAGCCTGCGGAGGGGTCTCCAGGAACCCCGTCCCCCTCCTCAGAGACTGCCTAGGTGGGCCGACACTGGGCTCCTCCCCACCCACTCCCCTCTCAGGAGGCTGCCTGGAGGTGTAGGCCTGGGACACAGAGAGGAAAAAACCACAGACCCATGCTGCAGGCAGGCACTTCCTCCTCCTAGACCCCCTGGAGCTCAGGCTCTTCCTCCCCGGGAACCTTCGGGAGAGTGTCACCACCTCCAGGGAGCAGCTGGGCCTGGATACCCGCCCCAGGCCCTGGCTCTGCCACTGATCACAACCACCCCCACCAGGGCTGGCCTCTCCTCAAACCTGGGCACAGCCTGGTGCCAAGGCGAGAACCAGAGGAAGCTTGGGTTCAGTGAGTGTCCAGGCGGCCATGACCGTGGACCCCTCCCTGGGGATGGGCCTTCCCTCCCAGGGCAGCCCCTGCCTGCACCCGCCTGTCAGGCGTCTTTCTCTCCTCCACCTGTGACCCAAATCTGCCCTCCCCTCCGCCTGCAACCCCGGCCCCGGCCGCCCCACCTGGCCCCTTGCTGGCTGCAAGAGACTCCTGCAGAGCCCTGCTGGGCATGGTCCCCACTGGCAGCTCCCCCTCAGCAGCCTCCCTGTCCACCTGGCCATCAGCCAGGCACCTCACATGCGGGTCCAGCAGGTCACCTGCCCCAACCCTCCCGCCTTGTTTGTGTCTTCAAGCCCTTGCTGAGAGCCCCTGCTGCATCCCCAGTCGCCAGCCTGGAGAGGAGACCCGGGCTGCTCTCTACACTGCCAGGGCACCCTCCTCTCCACCCTCCTCACTCCAAGGCAGTCAGCAGGACCCCGGGCCAGCCTCGGGGCTGGAGGGCTTCAGGTTTTCCTCTAATGGTGCTGGGATCGTCCAGCCAGAGACAATGAAGTTGACCCCTGATGCTGAGATCCTGAGCCCCACAGGGTCACCACATCCCCACGTCTGCCATGACAACAGTCCCAGCTGCCCAGTGCTGGGGAAGGCCTGCCTGCACCCCGCATGCAAGGAAGGAGCATGACTGGCTGTTCTGGCCATGCCATGTGCCCCTGTGAGTGGCCCCTCCATGATGGGAACCAGCTGCTGCAAATCCACTCAGGGACCCCAGGGTAGGCCGGGACTCCACAGGCAGTGGCCAGCCAGGGGACCTCACAGTCAAGGGCAGATGAGGGTAGGGGCTCCCCTGAGGGCTGCAGGTGGAGGGGACCCAGGGCTGCCCAGTGGAGAGGCAAGGAGAGTCAGAGAGGTGCGCAGGAAGCTGCTTTATTCTTGCCGAGAGATGGGCTGCTGCCCACATACAGACCCTGTGTCCACCCTGCAGAGAAGGCCAGGAGGGCCTGCAGAGCTGGGAAGCGCCACCCAAGGGTCTCAGTCACCAAGACTGCAGGAGAGGCAAGGCCATGCCAGGCCTGGCAGCTGTGGCTGCGGCCAGGAGGGATGGACCAGGCCCATGTGGGAACGGGACAAATGCCCAAGGCCACTTCCTTCGTCCACAGTCCCGAGGCTCCTGCCAGGCTGACAGGAAACAGCCCAGAGCTGAGGTCTTTGAGCTGGTCATTCCAACATTGCAAACACCACCCAGTCCTCCTGGCTGAAGCTGAGTGAGGTAAGAACGGCCCGGGGCCAGGGACAGGGAGGCCCTCAGGAGGCTCCCAGGGGCTGCTGCTGAGGCCGGGCAGCGTCCTAGGCCTCAAGGACACTCCTTTCTCCCTGCTGCCCCAAGCCACCACGGCAGCAGCATCAGGGCTGTGCTGCCTCATCTCCATCCCTGTCTGGGCAGATGTGAAGGGTGACCGTCTCCCCCACTGTCCCAAAGTTGATGGTCTGGGTGGAAAGCTCTGTGGTGAAGCTGCTCTGGCCACTGTCCGCAGAACGCCGGATGCGGGTGCAGAAAGACTGCGTCCAGGGAGCACTGCCCACAGGCCGAGCTGGGGCCTCCCGCAAGAGGAAGGAGGTGCCCTCAAGGCTACGGACCTGGGGTCCCGGTGGCGACACCCCACGGGGCTCAGGCCTAAAGAGGCCGAGAGGGCCTCGGGGACCCAGTGCATGCCCCACGCTGAGCAGCACAGGCTGCCCCACCGTGGGCTCCCCAATCTCTCTTTGGATCACCGAGACCTCGCAGGGAGGGTCATCAGGGGTGCCGGGCCCAGGGCCACCACAGTGGAAGGTCTCCCCTTCCCCAGGCACGTAATCCTCCAGGTCAGCCAGTGTCAGCACGCGGCCGTTGTGCGTGAGGATCTTGGGGTCACGATCCCCAAGGCTGTGTGTGTCCTGGGACTCCTCCGTCACAAAGGCGTCTCCGTCTTCCCCCTCTTCCTCTCCCGCCTCCTCCATGGTGCACTCCTCCTCCAGGGTGACGCCAGTCTCCCCCAGCTCCAGGCTGCCCATGCCAGAAGCAGCCCAGTCCACACTGCCTCTGTTATCCACGCGGAAGACGAGGGGCTCTCTGACGCTGACCATGGCTGTGCCCTGGGCCCAGGCCTCCTGGGCCAGCAGCTTGTTGTTGGAGTTGTTGGAATTGGGGTCCCCTCCGGGGGTCGCACCAGGCAGTGTGAAGAGATGCCCCGATGAGCTCCTGGGCACCTCTGTGGTGGGAGACTCACCCTGCGGGCCCATCTTCTTCACCCGGACTTCAATGGTCTCCTCCACCTCCACCCACTTGGGCTGGGGCCCCGAGAGTCCGGGCAGAGCTGGAGAGTGAGCCTCAGCCTCCGTCACATACAGTGTGGGCACCACGGGCTTCTGGCCTGGTTCTGCCTCGGGCCTGCGGGGCTGGCCAGCCCCTGGCAGGTACAGCAGGTCGGGGGCCAGTAGGCCGGGCCTCAGCGGGCTGGCAGAGCAGCGGGAAGGTGAGCGGGAGGGGGACTTGCTGAGGGACTGTCGTTGGCCACGTGGGCTCTTCACCACAGTGGTGATGGTCTCTTCTCTGGGGGAGGGAGGAGAGGGCCCGAGAAAAGATGGGCACAGCGCCCAGGATTGCCAGGGCAGCGTGAGAGCTCAGGTTATTGTACCAGCAAGCGAGCGGTGAGAGTGCACAAAGAACTCTTACACATGCATGTGAGCCCAACCTGCCGAGTCCCCCACCCCCTGCCACAGAACCAGAGAAACAAAGCACAAGGTCCCATGTGGCCAACCTCAGTCTCTGGTGTGCAGATCTGAAAACAAGAGGTGAGGTACGTGGGGAGGCCCGTGCCGCACTGCATAGGCAAGCGCCTCCAAAATCCGGGTCACATCCTGATTGCAGTGGCTCCGGTGCCAGTCTCCCCTCCAGGTCCATCCCACCAGCAGGCTTTGTGGTTTGTATCATGGGGGATGGTGCGTGGCCAACTCTCAGAGGGCAGGGCCTGCACACCCTGAAAATCCTCAGCCAGGGACGGGCTGGACAGCTCATGCCGCGGGGGTGGGGTGGGGGCTGAGCTCAGACCTGTTCTCCTGGCCTTCGGGTCTGAAAGTGTGAGGCCCAGAAAGGCTTTAGGCAGGCCAAGGGAGAAACCTGGCTGGATACGTGGCCCCAGACTTGGCTTGGCCATCAAGAGCCGTGTGACGTCAGACAAGCCCCTCCTCCTGCCTGGCTCCATCTCCCAAAATGGGACTGGGGAGGAGTGACGGAGGCAGAATACAAGGTCGGCTGTATGTGGCTGTGCATGGGGCACTGGCTGGGAACCTTGCAAGCTGTCTTGTCTGACTCTGCAGTAACCTGGGAGAGGGTCTGATCCCACTTTATAGGGGACAGAGAGGGTCAAAGAGGCTCGAAATCTGCCTGGGGCCAAGAGGGAGAAGCACAGCAGTCAGCCCAGGTCCTCTGGTGCCCGATGCCCCTGACCTTGCGGAGCACTGAGAGCAAACTGAGTTAACAGGTAGGGAAGCAGACCGTGCTGAGTAACACACAACACATACCAGTTCCCTGCCTGTTACTCATTTTGCCCTCAGCCCTGCACTTCCCTCAGGCTCAAGGCAAGGGATGTGGCATGTATGAGGTGACAAAGTTGTCCCCAAGTGAGCTCCTGCCAGCTGTCTGCTTTGTCCAAGGTACTGTCTCTCTCTCGTTTAGTTTTGCTTTCGTCTAACTCAGGGCTCCATCTGGAAACAGTTGCTCCCAGGGATGAGCCCAGAGATGTGTGACCACCCCTTGGGGTGCACAGCAATGACAGGTCCTGCCTCCTCCAGCCCTCAGCTATTAAGGAGGGAGTGATATATTCCACTTAACTGAAGGGGAAGCTGAGGCCCAGAGATGTGGCCCACTTGTGCCCACAGGCCTGATTTCCTGCCTCACACCCAGGCTCTAGGGCAGTAGGCTTGTTGCTGAGAGCCTGGGCCAGACCCCATCTGCTCACCTCATGTTGCCTGACCTGCTGATGCAGGGTAGTAAGTTGAGTGCAGCCCAACAGGTGGATTGGGACTCCTAAATATCCCCCAAATGCTGGACTCACTGCCACCCCCACAAGGACACATGGGCATCCTGCACTGAGACTGCAAGCACAGCATATGGGGTCTGTCTCCAAGCCCTGTTTCCTTCTCAGGTCTACTGCCTCCCCGGTGCCTCTCCCTGTGTGGTCCACCCTTGGGTTCAGTGCTATGCCTGTGCAGTTGGCTCCCTCCATTCCTCAAGCTGAGTGGGTAAATTATTCTTTGCAGAGTGAGGGTTGCCACCTTCCTAAGCCTGGAACAGACTGGACTTGTATGCTTGTAAATCACCTGGTCCTCCCTTCCCTAGGCATGAGTGGCCTCTGAAGCTTTGCCAGTGGGGCATTCTGGCTCCATCTGTGCTCCTCCCTTTTCTTATCCATAAAAGGTAGATAATAATAGTGCTCCCAAAGGGACAAAATGTAGACCTAATCTATGTGAGGCTCTGGCACCATTGCATACCTCCAGGAGTGGGGTGCTCACCAGCATCCAGGTAGCCCCATCTATTGTGGGGTGGCATCATAGGAGCAACTTGCTTTAGGGGAGGAGGGAGAAAGCCAAGGAAGGGTTAACCCAGGATCTCAACAAATGTCTGGCAATGGGATTTTCCCACAATACGGCCAACTGAAGGCCTCTTTAGGAGGCTGTAGGCCCCTGAGAACTAAGAGTTTTCCCATCCTGGAGCTTCTCAGCCATCTGGCCTTAGGAAACCACAGTCTTTCCTGCCTCCTGGCTTTTGGAAGCTCGTCCATCACTCCAACCTGCACACACCTTCTATTGGAAGTCCTCTCAGATTATTCAGGTCAAAACCAACCCTACATTTATGGGTTCACCCAGTTCTGGTCCTCTTGTGTTACCCCATCAGCAGCAGCATCATGTGTGATTTTCCTAAATCCTTGAGGAACTGAAGGATGAAGAAAGGGACAGTGGGCGTGGCACTGGGGAAGTAGGATCTCCACTGGCTTCCAGTCATTAGCCACCCAGAGCTAACCTCCTCTCTTCCCTGAACTTCAGTTTCCCCATCGTCCAAATGTGAAAATCGGGCTTGGGGACCTCTAAGGGCCCTAAGGCTGTGCTGTCCACTATGGGTGCACTATGTAAATTAAATGAACAAAAATTAAAATTTAAAATTTGTCCTTCAATCACACTGGACAACATTCCAGATGCTTCAACAGACGCAAGTGGCTAGTGGCTACTGTGGTGGACAGGGGAGATATAGAACATTTCTTTTTGTTTTTTTTGAGACAGAGCTTGGTCTATTACCCAGGCTGGAGTGCAGTGGCGTGATCTTGGCTCACTGCAACCTCTGCCTCCCGGGTTCAAGCAATTCTCCTGCCTCAGCCTCCCGAGTGGCTGGGAACACAGGGGCCCGCCACCACACCTGGCTAATTTTTGTATTTTTAGCAGAGATGGGGTTTCACCACGTTGGCCAGGCTGGTCTCGAACTCCTGACCTCAGGTGATCCACTCGCCTTGGCCTCCCAAAGTGCTGTGATTACAGGCCTGCGCCACTGCGCCTGGCTGATATAGAACATTTCTATTACCACAGAAAGTTCTGTTGGACAACACTGTTGTAAATCCCAGGGTGCTGAGGATTAGAATTCTGTCTCTGGCCCACTGAGGAAAGCAGCTCTCAGGCCTAGCTCCTGATGAACCCCTGGATGAACCACTGTGAAGTGTGTGGAATAAGTCTACTCTGCTGAAACAGTGGGACCACGGAGTGTACTGAGGCCCTGGAAGAGAGAGCTGTGAAGTGTGGAGGTAATCGAGGCCCCAGGGGAAGGTGCCTATGCAAGGTAACTGCAAGTACCTGTAAGGTGCTGGCAGAGGGTGCATGTTATGTGAGCAGACAGGCAGCAAGCAGGTGGCTGGGCCACACAGGCATGATCCAGGCAGGTCAGTGGCATGCAGGAGGCACTGCAGTCAGAAGGAAGGTTAGGAACACGCCTGCACTTACATGATGACGGTTTTCTTGGGGACTTTAGTCTCTTGCTCAGTGACTACAAAGAAAACAGTCGGAATAGCGAGGGTTACAGACCAGCCAGTGCTGGAGGCTGAGCTATCTGAGTGGCACAGCATTGTAGTCACCTGCTAAGCTGCCCCTGGGCAGGCTGTCTACTCAGAGCCCCAGTTCCCTGGCCTCTGACATGGAGGTGAGGGTGCCTGTCCTGAGTGGCTGCGGAGTGAGGGCTGAGGATAATGTGTCCCCTCGTGAAGGCAGGACCTACTGTCCCTCTCAAGGGTCTTGCAGGGGCTGGGGGGAGAATGAGGACCCTACCTATGCTCCCTGCACAGAAATCCCAGCTTCTCCTTCAACCCATGTGCCAAGGGAGCCCCGTGAATTTGTCAGACCTATAATCCTACTTCTCAGACATAGAAACCGAGTCCTAGAAGGGAATAAATGGCCTGTGGCTGCACAGGGATCCAGCGGCCACACTGAGGCTGAGGCAGCTGGGGACTCTGTTACAAAAAAATCCTCAGGAGAGAGGGACTCTGGAATCCTGAAAGTGGCACAACTGAGCTTTGTGGCACAAAGCCACAGAAGTCCTACCAAGAACAGCCCCAGGGGATGCCTGGGCAGGGTGCTGAGCTCCGAGTGAGCGTCAGCCCAAATCTCCCTATAGGAGCATCCTCAGTCCACACACTCCATAGTCTCTCCAGGTTTTGCTAGCTGCCTCCCTCTCCAGAGCCAGCAGGATGGGGCCTGTGGTTCTGGCGATTGGATGGGATGCATCTGGGATCAGGCAGCTCCTCCTTCCAGTCACCTCAAGGACTCCTCCCCTGCAGCTCCCAGGCAGAATCATCAGGGCACAAAGATGGCCCCCTCCCAGCCCTAGCCAGCTGGCCAGCGGGCAGCCCACGGGCCACTCAGCACCTTCACATCTCAGTGACCCTCCCCAGCACCCTGAGGGAAAAAAACGAGCAGGAGGCCCAGAAGTCAAGTGACGTGGCCTGGGGCACATGGCCTCACAGCTCTGGGTTAGGGGGTGGGACACCATCTGCTTTGCTAGACGGCCATGTGGAGAAAGGCTTTACACCTGTCTCAGATGAGGAGCACGTGAATTTCAGGGATTACCTGCGTCTATATGTGCACTTGGGAGCCACACGTACTGTGCATTTCTGTGCACACACGTGCAAGTGTGTGTGCACAGATGTATGTGCATGCATATGTGTGTGCATGCACACGTATACATATGTGTAGGTGTGTATTTCACAGGCTCCCCCTGGAGAGAGGAGAGCCCATGTGAGGAGAGAATGAGATCCAACCAAAAGGCTCTGTGTGTTTTGACTAAGCTGACCCCAGAGAAAGCCAATGTGTCCACCGCCTGCAGGCCAGTGATGGGAACTGCACAGAGTGATGGGGAAAACCCGGGGCCTCCCCACTCATCCTCCCTGCACTTGGGGCTGACAGCCAGGCACCTCTGGGCCCATACACTCTCTGGCACCTTCATTCATGGACCTAAACTGTCACCTGATTGGCTGTGGGCCAGAGTGAGTATTTGCGACTACAGGAGGGGTGCAGCCGTGCACAGCGTGATTCACAAGTGAGGGGGCAGCGCCCACCCCGCAGAGGCCTGCCAGGGCCTGTTCAGGATGCAGAGCTGCTGGGTTAAAGATGAAGCAGCAGGATAGGAGTTAGAAGCGGGGAGGCGTTGGCTCCAGCTCCAGGCTCTTCAAGGACCTGCGTTCTCACCTCGCTGAGGCGCTGACACCCTGTCCAGCACTGGTGGCCTCTCTCCCCTGCCACCCCCTCCTCCAGACCCAGAGAGAGACTTGTTGTGACAGCCAGGTGAACGACTGTGGAGGACGCTTCTATCACCAGCAAGAGGCAGCCCTGGGTGTCCCAGCTGGGCACCTCCCTGGCCATGAGACACGAGACTCATGGGAGGCTGAGGTGCTGGCGGCTCCAGACGCAGTTCTGTGTGGTGCTGTGGCCACCAGTTGTGGGGCTGACGGAGGTCACAGGGCCCCCAGAGACACGTCAGACATGGGGCACTCACAGTCGGAGGTTGGCCAGTGCCAGTGGCACTGTGTGGGCTGAGGAACAAGGACCTCTGCCCAGCAAGGGAGGGGTCTCCCTGAGGGTCATGGAGGGTATCAAAGATGGCCCAGCTCTGTGGGGTCCAGATGGGCAACTGACTTTCAGACACTGGGCACTGGGAGAGACAGTTGAGGTGGGCTTGCAGGAGCCAATGTTTAAGACCTGGAGGACACGTACTCCAACCCATCCCACAGTGGCAGCTGCAGCTCTGCCAGGTATTGGACCAGCCTCCACTTGCATGTCTCCAGGGATGGAATGCTCAAAGCCTGTCCAGACAGGCAGCTCCAACTGGGAGCCCAAGACGGATGCCCGATGACCCTCTTCCTATCCTGGCCGCCCCTGCCCTGAACAAAGCATCCGGGAGCCTGGAGGAATGAGGTGATGTGCCCCACCTCTCCCTCCACCCCTTACCTTTCATCCCTAGTGAAGTCATTCTGCAGCCCAAGGCCCTCCCAGGACCCCAGGAGTAGCCCCAGACCAGGCCAGGTATTTCCACAGCCAGCCCTACCCTGAATAAAGGGGCCAGGCCCCTGACACTTGCCCCTTCTCCTGGGAGCCAAGCTGGGGTCCAGCAGTCTGGCCCTCTGCAGAGACATCCTTCTTACTGTTCTGCTGCGACCTCCCCACTGCCTTCTGCCCACTGCCTCCTTCTGCCCACTGCCTCCTTCTGCCCACTGCCTCCTGTCTGCCCACTGCCTCCTTCTGCCCACTGCCTCCTTCTGCCCACTGCCTCCTGTCTGCCCACTGCCTCCTGTCTGCCCACTGCCTCCTGTCTGCCACCGGCGAGCTGCCCTGGGTGTAGGCCTGGCCTCTGTGCACAGGCTTCCCCTCTCCGGAATGCAGCAGGGCTTTGGGAACCCCGCCCACCCAGAGTGGCCTCTCCAGCCTCCACCCAGGCTCTGGGCTCAGGGGCTACCCTCCACCAGCCCACACAGGTGCTGCCTCCAGCCGGGGGCTGGGACCTGTGCCTGGCCCGCAGCAGCCTCCTTGCCTCCCATCTGTGGGGAGACAAGGGCTCTCCCTGCCCCACGATGCCAGCCCAGCCCCTCCTCCAGGGTCCTCCAGGCAGCAGACCCTGACTGGGAAGGGTGAGAGTCTTGTCCTCCTGGACACAGCCAGGCCTGTGAGGGTCCAGCCTGGGTCTGGGCCGTGGGGAGCCGCCTTAGTGGGGAGGACAGGGTTGGGACTTACCTTCCACTGCAGCCACGAGCTGCTCCCTGTGGCACTGCTCCCGGGCCTGCAGCGTGGGGCTCTGAATGTGCAGCTCCACACTAGCCCGCGCAGAGCCCAGCCGATTCACCAGCTGCAAGGACGGCAGGGCCGGCTCAGAGCCCAAGGCTCCCCATGGGTAGGGCCCTCTCTCTGTGGCCATGTTGGGAGCATGGGCAGCCCCCATCCTGGTGTGTCTCCCACAAGGGGAAGGGCCCCAGCCCCGCCACAGCATCCCTGGGGGACCCACACGGCCTTAGGGCCCCCTGCAGTGATGAGGATGCTCTCCGTCTGCCCTGTCCACATGCAGCTCTGAGCATGGGACATGGGGCCAGAGCAGCCAGGGAACTGAATCTTTAAATGAACTGAACTTCATTTTATGTATTTTTTAAAGCTGGGTCTCGCTCTGTGACCCAGGCTGGAGTGCAATGGCACGATCTCAACTCACTGCAGCCTTCACCTCCTGGGCTCAAGGGATCCTCCCACCTCAACCTTCTGAGTAGTTGGGACCACAAGTGTGCACCACTGTGCCTAGCTAATTTTTTAGTTTTTTTTTCAGAGACAGGGTTTCAATATGTTGGCCAAGCTGGTCTCAAACTCCAGGGCTCAAGCTATTTTCCTGCCTTGGCTTCCCAAATTGTTGAGATTACTGGCGTGAGCCACAGCACCTAGCTTTGGATTTAACTTTAGTTGATTTAAATTTAAATTTAAATCCCCATGTGTGGCTAGTGATGGTATTAGACAGTGCAAATCAAGAGCTCACTTGGGTCTCTGGCTTCCCCAGCCAGAGTGGTGTGGGGCAGCCTCCCCACAGGCTCACAGCAGCAGCCACAGGGTGGGAGGTGGTGGCCGGACAAGTGCCCCTGGAGGAGCTGGACAGAGGCCAGCGCCTGGAGCCTGGGGCACCCACAGTTGGCACACAGCCACCACGACCACTGCAGGCTTTGAAGGACCGGAGGGCTGGGACTGGGCCCCACCCTGAGGAGCCCTTGCCCTGGTCCTGCAGACACAGTGGCTGGAGCAGAAGGCAGCTCTGTCCACTCGTAGGCTGGACATCTCCACAGGTAAAAGGTACCTGAGCAGGGCCAGGCTACACTGGATGACTGACACTCCATTTGACATGAATGACAAAATTCATGAGGCTACACCAGGCCCCCCAAAGGCAAAAACCAAGCGGCATCCTTGAAATGGCCAGGGAAGCCAAGGAAGGTGTCCAGATTGACATGGGAGCAGAGAAGAGGCTTCGAGACAGAGGAAGAATAAGGCCAGGGCATGGGGCGGTGGTGTGGCTAGGGATAACAGTGACAGTGCCATGGTGGCCCCCTGCCTGTGGTGGGGGGGGTGACAGTGGCCTGGTGGCCCCTGGCCTGTCATCAAGGAAGAGTGTAGCAGTGGGTATGGTGTCCCCTGGTCTCTGCCGAGTGCCCCCCACCTGGAGGACAGACAGG
Organism: Hylobates moloch; assembly: GCF_009828535.3. NCBI lineage: Eukaryota > Metazoa > Chordata > Mammalia > Primates > Hylobatidae > Hylobates > Hylobates moloch. The sequence continues at coordinate 61,166,601 of NW_026652293.1, read as the reverse complement.
GCCTGGGCTCTTAAGCCCCTCCACGATCAGATCCCAGAGGACGGCTGGCAAGGATGGCCCGGGCCCCGAGGCCGGTCCCCATTCCTGCACCGCTCACCTCACACTCGTAGAGCCCCAGGTCCTCCTTGCCGGCCACCCGGATCACCAGCACTAGCAGGCCGCTGCGAGGCTCACTCAGTGTCTGGAACTTGCTGCCAGGGGTCAGCAGGGCCCCATCCTTGTGCCACCTGGAATCCACCCAGAGGGCACGTGAGGCAGGACTCACGTGAGGCAGGACGTGAGGTAGGGCCATGCTCTACCCCGCTGGCGACATCCTCCTATGTCCTACCTCAGGGCCACGCCCGGCTGTGCTACCTGTGCTCACGACCCGGCTGCCCTGCCCTCAGACCCCAGGGGTCCTCAGAGAGCCCACCCTTCCAGAAGCCAAGACACAGCCTGGCCGTGTCCTCCCGGCTGAGGGGGGCCACACATCCAGAATGAACCAGAGCCCCATGAAGCCCATTCTCAGCTGAAGGCCAGTGGCCATGTCTAGCCCACCCTGACATGGGAACACATAGCCCGTGCCCCATGCTCCAGGTGGGAGCCAACCCCCTCATGCCCCATCCCCAGGCAGGCCTGGGCCCCACCTGATCTGCGGGTACGGGGCGCCTTCAATGGTGCAGGTGAACTGGGCGTCCTCTCCCTCCACAAAGGGCGAGGCCCGAATCTTGTTCACGAACCGTGGTGGGACTGTGGGGTTGTGGAGGGAAGAGACAAAGAGAGAGACAGATAGAAACATTAGAGACAGAGACAGAGAGACAATGACAGACATACAGACAGAGATAGAAAGACTTACAAAGAAAGAGACACAGAGACAGAAAGATAGAGATGGAGAAACAGAGAGACAGAGATAAAGATACAGAGATGGAGAGACAGAGAGAAATAATAGAGATAGAGACAGAGAGAAATAGATAGAGACAAAGAGACAGAGATGGAAAAACAGAGACAGAGAAAGAGAAATTGAGACAGAGATAGAGACAGAAAGAGACAGAGACATAGACATGGAGACAGAGATAAAGAAACAGACAGAGAGACAGAGATGGAGAAACAGAGAGACACATAGAGATGGAGAGAGACAGAAAAAGACATACAGAGACAGGGTGACAGAGACAGAGATCAAAGGACAAAGACAGAGATAGAGACATACAGACAGGGAGAGACAAAGAAAGAGATAGATACAGTGCATCAGACACAGAGACATACAGAGAGACAGACAGATGCCATGATGGAGCTGAGGGTGATGCCAGGGAAGGGGCTGCAGGATCCCCACCCCTCCCAGTGCCCTCTATGTGTCCCCAGTGATCCCCTCAGAACATGGTCGGATGTCCACCCCACTGTCCCACCACCCCGCGGCAGGTGAGCCTGCCATGGTGGCAGGGTCAGGGCGGCTCCTCCCCCAGGAAGGCCTCCGGGCTAACCTTGCACCAGGATCTTGCCCAGGGTACTGCAGTTGCCAGCGGCGCTGGCCGCGAAGCACATGTACTGGCCAGAGTCCACACCGGTCAGGCTGTCCAGGATGAGGGCACACGAGCCATCAGGGTCTTCAATGACGATGTGGTGGGGGTCCACCTGCACTGGTTTCCCATCTGGAAAGGACGAGCGGGGGCCATCACCCAGGTGGGGACCCAAGGGCTTACCCCATCAGCGGGGAGAAGCTGGGCCTGGCCTGGGGACTGCAGTCATGGTCGGGGAGGGGACGGAGGGGCCATACTTGTAGCAGAAGGGCCAGGCACGGGCTCCTTGCCAGGTCCAGCTTCCAGGCTGACCTGCAACCCTGGAGGGAGAGGCTGACACGAGCTCCCCTTCTCTCTGTGTCTCTGCCTCTTTATCTCCATCTTTCTTTGTCTCTCTGTCTCAGACTCAACTTCTTTCTTTGTCTCTATCTCTGTGTCTGTTTCTATTTTCTGTCTCTATCTCTCTTTCTGTCTCGTTGTCTCTGCCTTTGTATCTCTATCTGACTCCATGTCTCTGTCTTTGTCTGTTTTTCTGTCTGTGCCTTTTGCACCTTTCTGTCTCTGTGTCTGTCTCTGTCTCTCTGTCTCTCACTGTCTGTCTCTTTCTCTGTCCACTTTGGACACTAGCTAGAGGCAGGGGGCAGGACAAGGGACCTAAGCCCCACAGAGGATATCCTCTATGGGCAGCTGAGTCCTTGGTCACCCCAGCTCTCAGCAGTCCTGCGATGCTCTGAGGACCTCTAATGCACTGACTGCACCCCAGCTCACAGCACCTTGATCCCCTCTTCACCCCTGCCTGCCCAGCCTAGGGCCTACAGCCCCTTCTCAAAATCACTGCCCACAAGCCCTCCATGCCTCCTCTCCCTGCATCTGCCCCTGCAGAGGACACAGCAGCCCAAAGTCTCACCCCCAACTCCACTCTCCTCTCCCAGGCCACATCCTCATGCCTCCAAATGCACGGCTTTCTAATACGAATAACTGAAGACTGAAGAATGTGAAGTAAATCACCCTGGTATGAACATACAACTGACTACACCTCTCTGGCCAAGGCATGCTTCCTTCCCGGGTGAGGGATGGGAAGGCACGGCCTCTCACTGTGGAGAACTCCTTCCCACATAATGTCTAAATACACAAAATGGCATCGATTCGCATTCCAATAGTGCTGGGTGTGCCCCACAGATTGCTTAAATCACAAAGGTCACAATCAGCACTGACTTATGATTTGTACAGAACTATAAGATATATATACATATATATATACACACACACACACATATAGACATATATATTTGTAGAGACGGAGTCTTGCTCTGTTGCCTAGGCTGGAGTGCAGTGGGGCGATCACAGCTCACTGCAGCCTCGACCTTCTGGGCAAAAAGTGATCCTCCCGCCTCAGGTGCACCACCATGCCTGGCTAATTTTTTAACTTTCTGTAGAGACAGGGCCTCACTCTGTTGCCCATGCTGGCCTCAAACTTCTGGGCTCAAGCGATCCTCCCACCTTGGCCTCCTGAGTAGCTGGGACTATAGGTGTGAGCCACCCCACCCAGCTCAGAAATAATTTTAAATAATTTTTTTCAGAAACCTAGTTACCGCCTCAGATCTCCACACTCCTTTATGGCAACTCCAGAAAGGAGCTGTGCTCACGCCCTCCAAGGCGTCTCTTCCCATCCCCACTGGACTCCACTTCTCTCCCCCAAAGCTCCTGTCAGGGCCGCCACGCTACCAGCAGCTCTGTCCTCATCTTGCTGTGAGAAAACAATTCTCCTTGGAATTCAGATTCCACATTTCAACCCTCTGAGCAAAGGCACTCACAGCCAGGTTTAGAATAGAATAAGAAGAGAGTAGAGTAGAAAGTAAGGAGAGTGAAGCAGAAGATGCCCATCTGCCTGGCTGTGTTCCACGACAACAGAGACAAAACCCTTCCATTCCTTTCCTGGGAGACATTTCTGCACCCCAGGGTAGGAAGTCACCCACTATCTCTGGAATGAAGCATGGGCAGATGTACCAGCAGCCCCATAAAAAGAGCTCCATGTCTCCTAAGATTCAGGGTTTCTCTCTCGTGGGGCAACCCCTGCAAGCACCTAACACGTAGCTCCATCACCTCCTCACAGAAACGGGTGGGGGCAATGATGAGAGACACTGAGGCACTGCTGGTAAAAAGTCTTTGTCTCTGACCCATGAGTCTTGTGTCTTTTGTCTATTTCTGGCTGGCAGGCTGGCTTGCAAGATTGCAAGTGGGGTAAAATTTTGGGTCCTTCACAGTTTTTGATTTACAGTTTTTGATTTACAATTTTGGGGACAGGGAAGTGACACTGTTAGAGGCATGGCCTTCTGGAAGGGAAAGAAGAAGGGGCCCTGTGGATCTCTTTCTCTACTTTGTTGCCCTGCTAAGGAGAGAAACTAGGCAGGTAGTTGCAGTCTGAGCACTGAGAGTGGGTTCAAACACAGACACCTGGGCGGTGCCTTGGTTGGCACTCTTTCTCTAATCCCTGCCAGGGACTTTGCTGGTTCAGCCTCAGTTCAGCCACTTCACAATAAATGCCAGAGCCAGTGCTGGATCTGAGGAAGATTCCAACCCTGTTCAGACCACAGCCACGGACACTCATGCCTGAACTGAGTGCTCGGGGAGGGCCACCAGCAGCCACGATGGGCAGGGGCAGGAGAGGGCTCAGACCATCTAGGTCTGGCTGGTTTGGAGGGGAGAGGATGGGCACCGAGCCTGCACTCAGGAAGAACGGCCACAGCTTGGGCATCTTGTGGAGCAGCCTCCTGCATCCACCATACTGGCCTTCCATTCTTCCGGGGGTGACAGTAGAGGATCTATGTGTTTGCGGTAGAGACGGGGTCCTACCTCCATGGTTGGCTGAGCCACAGAGGTGTGCCTTGTTCTGTCATTGTCCTCTGACCCCTTCCATCTCCTCTATACCACAGATCCTTTCCTGGCTCAAGCAATTTCCCCCAGACGACAAACTCCCCCAAGGGAAGACAGAGGGGACACGGCAGGGAGTGCATGGACTCCTCTCGCCACGGCCTGCCAAGCAGCCAGGATCACAGTCATGCGACACCATGCCAGGATCAGAGATAATTTTAAATAGGCTGGCAAGTTAAAGACACCTCTTCCTGAGGCAATGAACAATGAAGTGAATCAAGGCTGCTGATGGGGACACCCCAGCCAGACCGCCAAGGCTCCTGTGCAGAGAGCCCCCAGGACACCACATCGCTGAGCCCCACCACAGGCAGGGCACAGATGCAGAATCTACATCACATGTCAGACTGGGGACATCCTGGAGAGACATCTCAAGCCTACAGGAGAGGAGGACACATTGCACATGGTGAACCCACTCTCCATCCTGGCATACTGCTCCTATGAACCCAGTGTTGGGGCTCAGAAAACAAGACCCCAAAATGAGGGCCTCCCAAGCAGCCTCAGAAGCAAAATTTTATCTCTGACCTTCTCCTCCCCTCCTGTCTCTAGCCCCTCATTCTCCTCCCAGGCTGACATAGAAACTAGAATCCCTCTTCCCCAAGGTGGGTCATAGAAACCAGGACACCTTTTTCTCTAAAGCCAGCCAGAAAGCCTAAAAATAGGACTCCAATTTTCTCTCCATCTTTCTGTGTAAAACCTGGCCATGAAGAAATGATCTGACCTACTTTGTTTGGCTGTAGATCCAAGACCCCCATTCCAGCAAGGGTCCTGCTTCTCACCCAGAAGAAAAGGGCACTGCTCAGAAGGCCAAGAAGAATCCAGACAGACAGGCCTAGCGGGGTGTCCCCACTCAGTCTGTTCTCACTAGATCCAACCCTATTTGCCCAATCCTATTTCCACACAGTTGTCCATACTTTATGGAACCTAAGCATTAAAATGGACAGCTTCTTCTGGGTCTTTGGGTCTTCATTCTGAAGGATCCAGTGTCTACACATTCAATAAATGTGTCTGCCTTTCCTCCTATCTGTCTGCCTTTTGCAAGTGATTGTTTAGCGAACCTGCAGAGGGCCGAGGGGAATGTTCTCCATGGCCCTTAGGCCAGCTGTCCCTCTCCAGGCTCTCTGTGGAGCCTACCTGCTGTGAGGCTGCTTTGGGTCTCCAGCCACACCATGAAGGCGTGTGGCTAACATGAGCCACGTGTGCCACACACACATCCTGCAGTTTGATGTCCTATGACATCTATCACAAGAGCCACTCAGCAAGGGGATGGCGGTCTGACTGCGCCCACCTCCTCTTGGCCTGTGGACCTTTGGAAGGCAGTCCGGTCACCAAGTGCAGCTGTCCCCAGAGAGGAGCTCTCTCCTGCAAGCTGCCTACTGGGCTGGTGGTTAGGAAGCAAGGGACAGGGGAGGGCCTCCATCCACAGGGAAACCCAGGCTCTGCCATGACCACCCCTTGGTGGCAGCCTGGCCCAAAGGGAGAGGGGCTCAGGGAATTCAACTGGCTTCTGGCAGGCTTTGATAAAGAAGCTTTTGTTCCTCTTGAACCTAACCTCCCGGAGGAGAGGTCTGGACAGGTGGCAGGAGGGGAGCTCCTAAGACCCCAGGGAGCAGGCGTTAATGACCCACCCGAGCCTTCCTCCAGAAATATCCCAGGGCAGCCCTCCAAGCCAGTGTTCATCAGCTCTGACCAGTGGACACCAGGATGGCCCATCCCACACACCCCGGCAAAACTCCCTAGAGTCCCTCCTCTCCAACCCCGTCCTCAGTCATGGGCAGACCTGCGGGCCTGGCTGCTGTGGACAGGGAGAACAGGAAGGGCTGAGTGCCCAGATGGTGCCTGCAACACCAGGACAGCACTCGGTTATAAGGACTGAACTGCGGGCTTGGAGGCCCGTCAGCCAGGCCAGATGAGGTTCACCTGACAGCCCAGGTGACCCCCTGGGGGGTCATCTGGGAGGTACCATCAATCAGTACTGATGTGTGCCTTCCTAGGAGCCCCCAAATTGTAAACAATAACTGTGTTCTCAAGACTTCCTGTGTGGGAGCCACACATATGTTGGCTGGTGCCTTGGGGTGGTCCAGGGCAGTCCCACAGGTTGGCATCTCGCTTGCTCAGAGGCTTGATTAAATGCAGCCTGAGTCAGACCGGAAGGACGGCATACCAGCCAGCGTCAGTCAGATTAGCCAGGATGGCTGAGGGCTGGGCACAAGTGTGGGAAAATCCCCCAGGGGCTGGAACCTGTGGAAATAGGGTGGAGCTGGGTCTCTTGGGGCACAGTGCCCCACGGTTGGCCAGCCCAGATGCTCCAGACAGCAGCGCTCACACAAGGAGACATTCCAGGACAGTGGAGCAGAGATGCCTCCCTCCCTGGAGACACCCGAGGTGCTGAGATGCAGCCCCTGAAATCCATGGTGCAGCGCATGCGTGTGCAGGTTTCTCCCACACCACCCCTGAGAGCTGCGGCAAGAGCCTGTCCTGGCTGCTGCCTCATGTTGAGTGATGAACCATTTCTATCTTGGACCCACAGGTCTTGTGTCTTCTGTGTGTGTGCAAGTAACTATACATGTATATATGTGTATATGTAGCATTTGTGCATGTTTACATGCAGATATGTGTGTAGTACATATGCCTGTGTGTACCTATGTATATGGTGGGTCTGTGTATATATGTGTACTGTGTATGTATGCATGCACACGAGTGTGTAGTATTTATGAATATACATGTGTGGTGTCTATGTGTGTAGCATGTTTGTGTGTTGCATGTATCTGTGCATGTGTATTGTGTATGGTATGTGGCTATGTACATATGTGTATGTGTGCAGTATTATCTATGTGTGCACATATGTGTGGTCTCTAATATGTATATTTATATATGTGTACAGTGTGTGCATATATGTACATGTGTAGCTGTGTATAAAGTGTGTGTGCATATGTAAAGTATGTACTTGTGTGTATAATGTGCATGTATCTGTGTATGTGTATAGTGCATGTTTGCATGTATCTGTGTATATATCTACGTAGTTGTATAGGCACATGTAGTGTGCACTTGTGCATGATGCATGTGCACGTGGTATGTGTGCATATATGTGTACCTGTATAATGTGTCTCTATGTACATATTCATGTGTGTGGTATTTGCGTATATGTATTGTATACTACGCATGTGTATCTATATGTGTGACGTGCATCTATGTATATTACACATATAGTGCTAATGTACATGTGCGTGTAATGCATATATATGTGGTGTGTATGTGCATATGCATGAGTGTGTAGCATGTATCTCTGTATGTGTCTCTATGTATGTGTGTGTACAAGTGTGTGAAATGTGTATGTGTGTAAACCGTGACAGGCTGACTTGCACATGTGTGAGGGGTAGAATGGGAGATTCCACAGTTCTGGGGACCCTGGCAGCCCTGGACGCCCCCTGCCCACTCCCCGTTGGCCTCTCCCTGGCTGGCTTCCTGGGCCCCCACCTCCCTAGCCACTCCTCCCCCTGGGCTCGCGTCCCCTCATCTCTGCAGACTCTGGAAGTGGGGGCTCTCAAGCCTGGGTGCTTGGGCCTCACCCCTCCACACGCACTCTGTGTCTGCATCGACTGGCAGGTCAGACACTCTGTGAGCTGACGACATTCCATTCATTGTCTCCGGCCACATCCCTCTCCTGAGCCCTATTTGTACTTCTCCAACCACCCCTCGGCCCCTCCGCCTGCATCCCTGCAGGCACCTCGACTCTGCAGGGTCCTCCCAGGCCTGGTGCTTCCTCCTCCCACCAGCCCTGTTTGCACATCACCCTGCCTCTCCCCAGCCTTCCACCTTTGTAAAAGGAACCACCCTGGTGGACGACCAGCCCCAACTGTGTGAGCATCTGGATGCCAAGCTCTTTCCACACAGCCAGCCACCCCATCAGCAAATCGGGCCAGTTCAGCCTTCAGCACGCCCCTGGAATCCACAGCCACCCCTGAGCCCGGGTCCCCAGCTCCAGCATGGTGGCTCCCAGGCTGGTGTCCCAGGTCCCCTCTTGGCCCTCCCCAGCAGGTTCCTGGCATTACAGCCAAGGTGACAGATGACAGAGCCGAACTGTGTCCCTCTGCTGCTCAAACCCAACACGGCTCCAGCACAAGGGAGGATCGATGCTCCCCAGGGAGAGGCCCCCAGCTCCTGGGAGGTGATCTCAGGCCCTTGGGATATCCTGCCTGGTAAAAGCATCTGTTCTCCTTCGGAGCCCTGGGCCACATGGAATCATCTATGCTGACCGTGAGATTTCTGAGATTCCTGGGGGTCCCTGAGCCATGCAGCATCAACTTGGCCTCCAGAAGGGCTGGAGCCCAAGGCCCACCACAGAGCAGTGAGTCACGATTCCACAGCTGAGCCTGCAAAACCCTGGACACCATGGCCAGGGAAGCACCTGGTTGGCACCACCCTGTGCATGTCATCATGTGCTGTCACTGGGAGAAATGATTCCCCCCGGGAGGGGACAACTAGAAGTTCATGCCTAGTGCCGCCTGGACCTCTCCCTAGGTGGCTCTCCCAGCAGCTACTTTAACCTGGGTCCTTTGGCCGCAATCAGCCCTGACTATGGGACTAGCAGCTTTGCAGAGCCGAGTCCCCACACTGAACTCCCTCTTCTCCAAGCCTCGGCATCTCGGTGTCACCAACCATGCTGTCTTTGATTCAGAAGGCGGGTGGCAAGTGAACATATAAGGCCTGTCCTTCATGCCCCAGACTCCCAGCCAAATCCCATATTGGGTCCCCAGCCCTCACAGCCCGTTTCTCTCAGGCAGCTCTGTTGCAGGGCCTGCATCCTGCACAGGAAGGCCACAGCCCCTGGACCTGGGGTTTACCTTTGTACCAGCTGATGACAGGCTTGGGTGTGCCCGTCACGCGGCAGGCCAGCTTGACTGTCTCGCCCAGCTCGGCTGTGCAGTCGGCCAGCTCCTCTTCAAAGTCCGGGGGCCCTGAGGACACACACGGCCCTGAGTGCTCTGTGGGGGGACATCGGGCTGCGGCACCCCCAGGTGCACCTGGCAGGTCACCTGCCCTGCACCATAAGCCCCACATCTGATGGTGTGGCTGCTTTGGGGACTGTCCCATGTCACCCCTCATCCAAGGTCCCCATCTGGAGTCAGGTGAGTGAGGCAGGCGCGTGTTAAACGGAGAGCAGTGGGGGCTCAGGGGAAGATTCTGTTCTGGTTGAGGAAGCAGACCCCGGGCTGCCAGACCCTTCACAGCCCCTGACATGATCCAGATGGGTGCCTTGAGCTTGGGGCCCCCATGGTATCCCCGACCTTGGATCAGGGCCAACCCAACACCCACCCAGCCCAGGGGCTCCCCATAAGGCTGTAGCCGTCACATGCCACAGGCTGGCTGAGCCGTCTGTTCCAGGAACAAGCCCACCCCTCACACCCACCCAGGCAGGGACCTGTGTGACTGCAAGAATAGGCTCGGGTGCCCCATCCTGGCTCAGCCACCTGGGCCCCCAGGGAGGTGGCCACTCACGCCACACAGGCAGGGCCAAACGCTGCTGGATGCCGCAGATCTCCTTCACCCACGAGCTCTTGATAATGGCTGTCCGCGCCTGCAGCAGGTACTTGCGCACCGAGTCCTCCCGCTCCTGCCATATCTCGAAGGCGCGGTCATCCCCCTCCACCTGGTCGTTGAGGTCGATGCTGCTCAGCTGTGGGTGAGGGAGGGTGTCAGCACAGGGAGGGGGACACGGGCTGACCATCTTCAACAGATGTGGGACCCGACAAGGAAACATTCAGGCCACCCTGGACCAGCGGCTGCAGGTGTGGCCACTGGCATCCACCCCGGGGGCTGAGGGACAGGGAGCCCCACCCAGCAGCCCGGAGTCCGCAGACCTTCATCATGTTCCGGAACACGTAGCTGAAGGTATCGGTGTGGGAGTCTCGCCGGGGCTTGCAGATTACCAGGTGGTTGCGGAAGAGGAACACGTGACGGTTGTGGCCCTTCCAGGGCATGCGGGCCCCCGGCGCGCCCTCCCACACGATGAAGTGGCCCTGGGGGAGGGTGTGGGCTGCGGTCAGCCTGTGGTGGGCCAGATGGCCCAGCAGTGCAGGCCCCACAGCCACCCAGGTACCCAGTGCCCTGCCCAACTCACGCACCCACCCCCACCTCCTGGCAGCCCCAGACACAAGCCCCCAGCACCCCAATACCCACCCACATCACATGCGTCTCCCGGCCCCGGACCCTGCCCCTCCCCAACCTGGCGGATGGGCTCGCCCAGGGCCTCCAGGGTGCCTGGGTAGTTCTCTATGAGGGACACGTGCAGCTTGTTCTCGGCGCGCTGCGGCAGGGCAGACACCACGGCATAGGCCTGCTCCAGCAGCGCGCAGTTCTGTCTGTTCCGCGCCTTGTTGCGGATCAGCTCCTGGGGCCGAGGCAAAGGTCAGGGCTCAGACTGCTCCACAGGCTGGACCCCAAGAGACCCAGCCTGGGCAGAGGAGGTGGGGCAGGGGAGGTGGTGCCCACCTTCAGCAAGGCCTGGTAGCGCTGCACCCGCTCCACTGGCTGCTCCAGGTAGTGCTGCAGAGGTGGCGGCGGGGGCTGAGAGGGGTCCCCTGCCGACAGGGCCTCCTCCGCGTATTTCTGTGGGAACCAGGAGGGTGGGTTTTAGGGCAGGAATGCAAGGCCCCCTGATGGCTGTGTCCCTGAGAGCTGGAGGGTGGGTCCCCAGGATGCACACAGCCTGCACCCCAGGTGACAGCTGTCATCACCTCCTGACAGGTGACAAGCATATGACTTGGGCTGCTGAAGTGGCCTTCCCAGAAGCACAGGGCTGCAAAAGCAGCTCCACCCGCATTTCTGAACTGAGGCCCAAGGGGGCTGCAGGGAGGCTGTGGGCAGTGGCGAGGTCAGGGAAGATGAGCACAGGCTCTGATGTGGGCAGGCCAGGATGAACCTTGGAGGATGCCTGGGCTCAGTGAGCCTTCAGAGGGAGCCAAGGGCAGGCACTGAGGTTCAGGAGCCCATGAGTTCAGGCATGGGCACCTTGTAGAACTCCTGGACGGCCGTGCTGACAACCACCGACTCAGCCTGCACACGCCCCACCAGGAACTCCAGGTACTGCTCAAAGGCCGCCTGGTTCTTGATGAAGCACATGGCCACGTCGTCGTCTGTGTCGCACTGCTGCAGCTCTTGCAGGAAGCTGCCGTGAAGGGGGATGGCATCAGGACTCAGCCTGCGCCCCATAGCCTGGCCCTGAGCCCCCACCTCTAGGAGGAAGCTGGCCCCTGCACAAGGGCTGGGGCCCTGTGGCTCCTGGGGTCTGTGAGAGTGTGCGTGCAGACATGTGTGGGCATGCAAAGAAGGGCTTGTGTGCCATGTATGAAAGCTCACATGAATATTACATGTGTACATGTATGTGGGCATGCACATTTGTGGAAGCATGTAAATGTGTATGAGCACACATGTGGCTGCATACACAGGCAGGTGGTGGGGGAAGGAGGTGTTGTATGCTATATGCATGTGTGCATGTATTAAATTGTGCAGATGAAAGGGTGTGCATGTACATGCTGGGTGTGCACATGTGTGCAGAAGTGCATATGCATAGATGTGCAGAAATAGTGTGGGGACATGTACATATGTGTGTCCATGTGTATAACATGTATACAGGCATATGTGTGTGCACATGTCTATAGGTATGCACTGTGTGCACATAGGTGATGTGCACGTGTATGTGGGTGTATGTGTGTACTGTGTGCATGTGTGTGCATTTACAGATGGGCACATGCGCCATGCACATGGGTGTATGCTGTTAAAGGCTGCACCTGTACACATGTATGTGTTCACGTGTGCACACGTGTGAGGGTGTGCATGCACTTGGGTCTGCGCACATGCCAATTAGCAGTTGGTGCACCGCAGACCTTCCCATGAGTAAGCCAGGTACACACGTCTGGGTTTCTGAGGGGAGGGGTGCTGAGGGATAAATCAAATCAGCACAGGTTCTCTCCTCCCTTGGCTCCAACACACCTGCAGGAGGCCTGGCCCTACAGTGCGTCCATGCATGGGTGTGTGTGTGTGTGTGGCCCCACCCACCCACCTGCTGTGGAAGCGGCCGATGTCCCGCACATTACGGAAGATGACTGTCTTCTGGCCGGCCACAGCTGCGGGCACGTGGGGGCAGCGCTCCAGGTGCTGCAGGTGGTGGCTCTGCAGGAACTGCAGCTCTTCCACGAAGGCCTGCTCAGAACTCAGCAGCTCCTGGATCACAGAGCTGGGCACGAGGGGGCCACCGTAAGGGACCACGGAGCTCCTGCTTCCCGTGCAGGGACTGCAGGCCACGAGGCCCCTGCTCCCTCAGCTGCTAGATGGGAGTGCCTCCTGCCACGCACCCTGTTGCCTGCTCGCAGGAAGCGGGAGAGCAGGTGGAGAGAGGCTCCCTCTCGGACAAGGCTGACCCCAACACCAGGAAGCCACCCAGATGGGTCCTGCCAGCACGAGGCTAGGAGGGCAGCTGCGGGAACCCAGGCAGCTCTGGGCCTGCTCTGCTGTCCTCGGCCCCCACCCGTCCCTGACAGGCTCACACAGGAGCGCTGTTTCAGAGGCCCCTGCAGAGGAATCAGCATGGCCATGACCCCAAGACCTCCAGGCTTAGGGCCTGGACCCAGAGCCAGGGCAAGCGGCCAGCTTCTTTGGGGGACTGTCCAGCCGGTGGGATGCCAGTGCCACCACCTCCAGCCCGGCAGCCACTCACCTCAGCCTTGACTTGTATTCATCTTCAGACACAGCCTCCCCAGGGAACTCAGGGGCCTCAGCGGCCCCCCACTCAGGTGACAGCTGGTGAGGGACAGGAATTTTCGGTCAGGGTGCTGAGCTCTGGCCCTGCCCCGTGGGGATCAGGCTCTTGCCCCTCAAATTGGGACGACCCTCCTAGGGGCCTCCGGGACCCCTCCTGCCTGGCCATTCAGATACCTTGAGCCTCCTGTCCAGGTAGGCTGGTGACACCCAGCCCTGCCGTGAGGGGCTGGACTTGGTGGGCTTGGTGCGGACAAGCCAGCGCAGTGGGTGAGCTGCATCCAGGACCTCCACGTACTGGCCTTCCCGCAGCGCGATGGCATCCTGCTCAGCCCCTAGGGGCAGGTAGTCGGCGGTGACCACGTAGATGTCAAAGATCTGAGAGAGGGGTGGGGGTGCTGAAGTGGTGAGACCCAGGAGGTGCCAGCCAGGCCTGCCGAGATCCCAAGCCACAGGGCAGGGATCCCCAGAGTCAGCGTGCACACACTCAGTTCCCCCTCCATGCAGAACAGCGGGAATGTGGGAGACCTCCCCTGCCCCACCCCCAACCTTAGAGGTCACCACAGTCCCAGGGTCTCCAGGCCTGGACTGCCTACACTCAGTTACTTGTTTACCTTCTCCTTATCTCCACACCCACCCCAAGCCCTAAGAGGGTGCCTGGTACACTGAGGCCTGAGGCACATTCTCCAATGAAGGAATGAAGGAGTGAATGAATGAACAAAACATGGCTCTCCCAGAAGGCAAGTCTCTGCAGGGCCCCGTGTGGAGAAGACCCTGTTCTCACCAGTTCCTGCCTCCTATGCATCTTGGTGGGGGTCCCACCTCCCTAGAGTCCCATGGGGGTCCTGCCTCCTGAGCCCCTCTCCACCCTGCACCTTCTCTTCAGGAAGGTCAGGGCCTCTCCCTGCCCTGCTCCCAGAGGGTTCCAGCCGCCCACCTCGCCTCGGGCATCGCCGTCCTCTGACTCTGAGGAAGACTCCTGGATGCTGGAGGATGGCCGTGATCGGCCATGGCGGGGGGAGGCGGATGGTGTCTTGGAGTCCTCATCGCTGTCACCTCCAGGCACCTGCAGCTTGGCTGGGGGTGCAAGGATCATGACACCCTGGCCTGCCTCTGGCTCTCCAGGGCTCAGGGGAAGGACAAACACCCCAGACACACCCCAGGGACCCTGGCACACGGGCCGCTGCCCCTCACCCTGCGCGATCTTGGCCGATACCATCTCGGTGATCTGGGAGGTCAGTTTCTGCAGGAACTCCTCTGTGCCCACCTCAGCGAGGGACAGGTGGCCGAGGGCCTCCTCAGCAGCCAGAGGCTCTCCTGTGGATACAAATGCTCTGCTCAGGCAGCTGCGTGCCCCTCGGATGTATACCAGGCACCCCATGCCGTAGGCCCGTCTTGGGCCCTGGGAGCCGATGGTAAACAAAGAGCCAAGGCCTCCCCCACATGGTGCTGATGGCCAGCAGGGAGATGATGAGACTCAGTGGCCAGCACGGCGGGAGGCCAGTGGGAACTGGCCAGGATGAGGAGTCACTCTGGCTCATGAGCGTCAAGCCGAGGCGTGATCAAGGGGCTGAGAATGTCCAGAGACAGAGGGCACAGCAGGGGCCACCAGTGGACAGTGGACGAGGGGCACTGGGGACAGAGTCGGCAGAGGCCAGACCTGGGCATCAGGCTGCAGGAGCCGCCATGGGTCCAAAGCGGGGCTGTGCTGCCTCTGTTCTCAGTGCCCAGCACCTAGGAGTTCTACCCAGACTCAGGTATCTACACAGCCCACTGGATGTGAGCTCTGTGCCCAGGGCTGGCCCAGGGACCCCACAGGCTCCCGGATCCATGGGGATCAGACATGGTTCTGACACTAACCAAGCCTCAAGTCCAGGCCTAAGAGAACATGGGTTGGTCTTGGCTGTGTGAGCAGGTGTCCCAGGGCTGTGCTGCTCAGGAGGGGCCTCTGAGGCCTGGAGCTACCCCCAGGCAGCCTCCTCCCTGCCCCCCAGTATCAGGGGATCAGCCACCCTGGCCCCTCACAGGCATGCACCCACCCTGACTGTACCTTTCCTCTGCCCACCAAGGTCAGCAAAACTCGCAGTTTCCAACCCCTGTGCTGAGACGGCTTGTGTGGTCCTAAACAGGTGAAGGGGGTGTCCTGAGAGGCCTGGGCTGGACCCCACCACCCTCTGTCCTTACGCAGAAGCTCCTGACAAAAAGAGGGTCTGGGGGCAACAAACCAAGATACCAGAGAAAGGGCCTCCATACCAGAGAGGCCCAACAGAAGCCCTCGCTTTACAATGGGGAAACTGAGGTGCAGAAAAGGAAGAGAGCTGGCCCAAACCACATGGCCTGCATGGGGCAGAGCCAGGACATGCTCCAGGATAGGTGCTCTCCCCAGGGGCAGCGCTGTCCCGTCCCCCACTCCTAAAGCGTCCTCCCTGGCCCTGACCGGACTGGCCTCCAGGGGCAACCCTCACTCACCCCTGCAGGAAAGTGGAAATCAGCGCTTCCTTCACTTTCTCCTGCTCCTCCACCTTAGGCACTGTCAGGAGGACCCGGCAAGCCCTCAGGACAGTGCTCCCAACCCCGGCATGTCTGATTCCAGATCTGGACTGGGTCCCTCCGAAGCCCTGAGCAGGGGCTGTGCCCAAGCTCACCTCCCCATCCCATTCTTGGCCCGTGGTCACCCCGACAGTGATGGGAGGAGAACAGGGGTTCTCCCGTCCTCAGAGGGGCTGAGCAAGGCCCAGGATGCAGGGGGCTTCAGGAAATGTCCCTGGAGCCAGCAGTGCAGAACCCACGGGGCCTGGGCCCAGAGGGGACTCTGAGGCTCAAAACCACCAGCACCACCAGGGCCTGACCCATTTTGGGGTCTCCCTGGTGCTGTCAGAGAATGAGAAGAGGAAGGAGGGGGTCCCATAGGGTCCCAGCCCAGATGGTGTTGATGGGCAGTGTGCCCCAAGGAGACCCCAAAGCCACCCAGCGCCCACCCCCCATGCCCCAGCCCCCCATCCCCCCGCCCCCAACTCACGGCCTGAGACATGCAGGCTGGCGGAGCAGAGGGCCTGGCCGGCAGCATTGCTGGCGATGCATGTGTAGGTGCCCTGGTGCTGCCGGCCCACGTCCAGCAGGACCAGGCTGTGCTGCTGCGCAGAGCTGGCCACGGTGTAGCCCGGCGTGTCAGGGCCAATCCACAGCACGCCCGTCTCAGCCTCCTCCCTGAGCCAGTGCACGGTGGGCGCCGGGCGTCCTAGGGGCAGGCAGGAGGTGGTGGGTGCACCGCACCAGGAGCGGGGTCTCTGGAGGTGAAGCCCTGCCACAGGCCCTCCCTTGGGATGATGTGAGTGGGGAGGGGGCACCTCTGTCCCATCCTCCAGGGGTGATCTTTCCATAGCTGAGGGCAGGAAACGCCTTACCTTCTACCTTCACGGAGAAGGTGATGCTGGAGCCTTTCTTCACTTTCTTGGGGGTGAACCTCTCCAGCATTCGGGGCGGCACCAGCTGCTCATGCACATCTAGGGGACACAGGCTGGCTGGCAGAGACCTCAGCACAGCCCCCACCGCCTGCCTCCTGGCCCCAGACGATGTCTGCAGGCCCCCAGGTGGCTCTCCACAACCAGCACCTGGACAGCACCACGCTGCCCCCTCGGCCAGGCTGTCTCCTTGCTGCGCCCTCCCTGAGCCAGCCCATGGCCACCCACACCTCCACTGCAGCCAGCCCTAGGCTCAGGCCCTCAGCACCCATGGCCACCTGGCCTCTCCCTGCCAGTCTGGGGCTGCCTCACCTGATGCAGGCTTCTCTTCTGGCTCATCGGGGCCTGAAAGAGGCACTAGAGTCAGACACCCAGCACACACAGGCCCCCGCCATGGCTCCTACCTGGTGCTGTGCGGGTGCCTGGCAGTTCTACCCCCTACAGTGAGGGAACCCAAGGACAGCGCTGCTCCCCAAGCAAACGCCCTAACCCCTGCCTGAAACCTGGGCCATGGAGCCCTGGAACTCACACACTTGGGTGACAGAGGCAACAGGCTGCATAGACCAGACCCGATGCCCCACCACCCACCCTCGCCCTGCCACAGACTCTGTGGCCCCACACTGGAATCAGCACACAACCAAATAATGCTGCCCAGAGCAGCAGAGGACTCACACCTGGGGACGCTGGGGAAAGCCGCAGCAGTGGCAGGACGGGTTTGGGTGAAACTTGGAATGAACTCTCAGTGATCAGAACTTTTTGAACAATAAGGAAGTAGGGTCCTCTAGTCCCAAGCTACCACCGGCTCTGGCTGTGTGTGGATCTACCTAGAGCCGCAGTGTTTACCCACTTTCCTGGGTCAACTTCAACCTCCAGCCTGCCCATCAGTCAGGACAGAGGGCTGCACAACCACTCCCTGAAGGGCCAACTTCCGGCCGCCTGTGCCGCTGTGTACCAAGGGGCAATGACCAAAGACCCTCGCTGAGGGCCTGATATGGCAGGGTGTGCAGGGGATGTCAGCCCTGGCCAGGATGCTGCCCAGGGCCCAAGTCTCTGCCCAGCCCCTCGGAGCACCCACCTCGAACCAGCAGCCGGGCAGACGAGTAGGCAGCACCCATGGCATTGCTGATGTAGGCTGCATACTGGCCAGAGTCCTCCCGGGTGACTGAGATGATCTCCAGGGTGTGCAGGGTCTTCTTGTCAGTCATGCGGATGTGGGCAGATGCAGTCAGGGGCTGGCCATCTTTGAACCAGTATAATCTGGGAGCAGGGTAGCCTGGGCCACGGGAGGGAGAGTGGTCAGCCTGGGCTACCATCCATGGGCACTGTGCCCTCCACATGGGAGACAGATGAAGGCCTGGAGAGAGGGTCCCCACACCACCAGTGACAGAGTGCCGGCCTCCTGCACCCAGGCAGCAGGGATGAGTGACTGCCTGACCCCGCTGCTGGGGTCTCCTTTCAATTGTGGCTGATGGGGTATGGCTCCTTGGCTTCCATCCTGCCATGGCCATGTCCCTACTCCCTCTCCTTCTCACCTTTCACCTTGAGCTGGAACTTGGCCAGGCGTGTGCCAGGGGCCACCTGGAGGTCTCTCAGCTCCTCCACCACCTGGGGCAGCTGGCCCTCGTCAGTGGTGGACTCTGTTCCCTCCTGCTCCCGGCTGGCAGGAGAACAGAAAAGGGGTCAGCCATAAAGCAGGGCAGCGAGGGGAGCAGGGCGGGAGGGGTGCTGAGGGGCTTGGGCATGGATGACGTTGGAAGCCCCTGTTTGCTGACTTAGTGGAGAGAGACCGCCAGGGCTTGGAGGAAGACTCCAGGATTGGATGCTGTCAGACCAAGCCCTGCCCTCACCCAGCAGCATCACTCCCCGAGAGGCCCTGTGGCGTCAGTCCGTGGGGCACAGCCCACCTCTGGCAGCCCCTACCTGGACAGGTAGCCTTGGGCACTGAAGTAGGATGAGGTCTCTGTGGCATCCGCTGCAGTGTCATAGTCTGTGCTTGTCACTGGGGAAGGAAAAGGGGAGCTGGAGCAAGGTCTGCCATCCCGTCTGCCCCAGCGTAAGCTCCTGCACCAGGATGGCCTCGGCCCTCAGAGGTCCTGACTACAGAGCCTTGCCTGGGAGCCACTTAGACTTGGGAGCTAGGAAGTCACAGGGGGAACAGCAACATTGTAGCCTCTCCACCCCAGGCTATTTCCAGCACCATTCTTCAAGGCCTATAACTAACTACAAACCTCTTTGACACAACAAACTAATACCGAATGATCCAGAGGCCTCAGAAGAAACAGTGATAGTGGTAGAACCTTCTAGTTCCATCCTACTAGGGAATAATGGGATGAAAAGATACAGGCCTCAAAACCAGAAGCTAGGACTTGTGTTTCTAGTCAAGATGGAGTGACTGAGGCTGGACTTACTCTCTCTTACGGACTAAATGTTGAGATGCCCCCCAAAGACCATATGCTGAAAATATTAACCCCCTATGGATGAAGAGGTGGGCCCTTGGGAGGTGATTAGGTGATGAGGGTGGAACTTCCATGGGACCCCAGAGAGCTCCCTCATCCTCTTTCTATCATGTCCTTGCATGATGTATTTTTTCTTCTGTAACAATTTTTTTTTTTTTTTTTTTTTTGAGATGCAGTCTCGCTCTGTCGCCCAGGCTGGAGTGCAGTGGCACGATCTTGGCTCACTGCAAGCTCTGCCTCCTGGGTTCACGCCTTTCTCCTGCCTCAGCCTCCCAAGTAGCTGGGACTACAGGTGCCTGCCACCATGCCCGGCTAATTTTTTTGTATATTTAGTAGAGACGGGGTTTCACCATGTTAGCCAGGATGGTCTTGATCTCCTGACCTCGTCATCCGCCCGCCTTGGCCTCCCAAAGTGCTGGGATTACAGGTGTGAGCCACCGCACCCGGCCTCTTCTGTAATACATTTGTACTCTTCTTCTCTACCTGCTATTAATCCTATCTATTGGATTTTTTTATCTCTGGAAGTTCTACTTGGGTTTTTAAAATATATTCTGTCTCAACATCACTAATCATCAGGGAAATGCGAATCAAAACCACAATGTGATACCACCTAACTTCTGCAAGGATGGTCATAATAAAAAAATTAAAAAACAGTAGATGTTGGTGTGGATGCAGTGATCAGGAAACACTTCTACACTGCTGGTGGGAATGTAAACTAGTACAGCCACTATGGTACAGTGTGGAGATTCTTTAAAGGACTAAAGGTAGAACTACCATTTGCTCCAGCAATCTCACTACTGGGTGTCTACCCAGAGGAAAATAAGTCATTATTTGAAAAAGACACTTGCATATGCATGTTTATAGCAGCACAATTCACAACTGCAAAATCATGGAACCAACCCCAAATGCCCATCAATCGAGTGGATAAATAAACTACTGTATATATATATGATGGAATACTACACAACCATAAAAAGGAATGGATTAACAGCATTTGCAGTGACCTGGATGAGATTGGAGATTATCATTCTAAGTAAGGTAACTCAGCAATGGAAAACTAAACATCATATGTTCTCACTGATATGTGGGAACTAAGTTATGAGGATGCAAAGGCATAAGAATGATACAATGGACTGGCCGGGCGCGGTGGCTCACGCTTGTAATCCCAGCATTTTGGGAGGCTGAGGTGGGTGGATCACAAGGTCAGGAGATCGAGACCATGGCAAAACCCCGTCTCTACTAAAAATACAAAAAATTAGCCTGGCATGGTTGCGGGAGCCTGTAGTCCCAGCTACTCAGGAGGCTGAGGCAAGAGAATGGCGTGAACCCAGGAGGCAGAGCTTACAGTGAGACGAGATCGCGCCACTGCACTCCAGCCTGGGTGACAGAGCGAGACTCTGTCTCACAAAAAAAAAGGAATGATACAATGGACTTTGGGGACTTGGGTGGAAGCGTGGGAGTGGGGGTGAGGGACTAAAAATATGGTGCAGTATATACGGTTCAGGTGATGGGTGCACAAAAATCTCACAAATCACCACTAAAGAACTTACTCATGTAACCAAATACCACCTATACCCCAATAACTTATGGGAAAAAAAAGAACTGAAAAATAAATCTTGACAGATAAAAACATTAAATAAAATATATTCTATGTCTCTACTTTTCTTTTTTTTTTTTTCTTTTTTTTGAGACAGAGTCTCACTCTGTCACCCAGGCTGGAGTGCAGTGGTGCAATCATAGCTCACTGCAGCCTCAACCTCCCAGGCTCAAGCGATCCTCTTGCCTTAGCTTCCCAAGTAGCTGGGACTACAGATGTACACCACCACGCCTGGCTAATTTTTTGTATTTTTTTGTAGAGACAGGGTCTCACTGTGTTGCCCAGGCTAGTCGTGAACTTCTAGGCTCAAGTGATCCTCCTGCCTAAGCCTCCCAAAATGCTGGGATTACAGTCATGAGCCAAAGTGCACCAGGCCAGGACAGCGATTTCTTAAACACAAGAATCAAAGATGAGCCCTATGGTTGCTCCAGTTTCCTGCCTTGAATTTGTAGGCTCAAGGAAGGGAAACTGAGGCAGGGCCCAGCAGACTCCTTGAGATGAGAAGATGGAGCTCAGAGTCCTAGGAGACTAAGGCAGCTAGAGTTCACAGACAAAGTACTGGAGAAAAGAAAGCTGTACAGAGAAAGGACCTGCCTCAAGGACTCAGCAGAATACTGATTAGTATCTGCATGTGAGGAAAGACCCACCTGAAAGGATTGGGGGAAACAGTACCAGGAATAGCTCCTGGTTCCACCAGTCAGACTAGAAAAATTCCTAACTCAAAGGGCATTGAGTAGAGCACTCAGGAAAGTTCTTGCCTCAGTAGTGGGAAATAATTAGCCCTAGACTGAGCACTTCTCTGGAGCCACCAAAGAAATCATAAAAGCTAGGCCCCAAAGAATAAAATCGCATCCAAGTATCTTCACTGTAACCCAGAACAAAGCTCAAGAAGATATGCAGAAATACAAAATATCCTAATAGGGTAAAGTTTACAATGTCAGGCACTCAATCAAAATCACCAGACATACCAAGAGACAGGAAAAGATGACCCATAAAATAGAAAATAATCAACTGAAACCAACTCAGAACTGATGCAGATGTTAGAACTGGTAGAGGAAATATGAAAACAGGTATTGGAATTGTATTCTCTGCATTCAAAACGTTAAGTAGAGATGTAGAATATATTTTAAAAGACTCAAGTAGAACTTACAGAGACTAATAATAAAATGAATGATATTCATAGGATGGATATTATAGAAGAAAAGATAGTGGACATAAAGGCACGAATAAAAACCATGCAAAATGAAAGATACAGCAATTTTTAAAAGTGAAAAGAGTATTAGTGAACTGTACACACTCCATGTGACTTAATATATAGGTAATTGAAGAAAAGAATATTTGAAGCAATAATAATAATATGGCTTAATATACGTGTAATTGAAGAAAATAATATTTGAAGCAATAATGGTCACAGAAATTCCAAACTTAATGAAATGAAAACTCTAAACCCACAGTTCTAAGAGGGTTAACAAAGTCCAACCTCAACAAACATGAAGAAAAGTACACCAAAGAAAATCATAATCAAATTCCTCATAACCAGTTATTTTTTTAAATCTTTAAAAATACCTAGAGAATTTTTGTGAAGAAAGTGATAAGCTGATCCTAAAATTCATATGAAAATGCAAGGCACCCAGAACAGGCAAAACAATCTTGAAAAAGAAGGAAGTTGGAGGACTTACCCTCCCAATTCCAAAACCCACTACAGAGCTACTGTAATCAGGACAGTGTGGTGCTGGCATAATGAAAGACATTTAGATCAATGAAACAGAATTTAGAGTCCATAAATAAACCCATACATTTAGAGAAAATCAAATTTTGACAAGAATTCCAAGACAATTCAATGGAGAAATAGTCTTTTCAACAAATGGTGCTGAGACAACTGGGTATCCACATTAAAAGAACAAACTTGGGCCCTTAATTCATATCATATACAAAAAAAAAAACCCCAGAAAAAGCTCAAAATGGACCAAAGACTTAAATACATGAGTTACTATAGGCATAGGTGTAACTCTTTATAACCCTGGAATAGGCAATAGTTTCTTAGAAATGACAGCTAAAGCCCAAGCAACCAAAGAACAAGTAGGTAAATTGTACTTTATTAAAATTGAAAACCTTTGTTGAGGCAGGAGGATCACTTGAGGCCAGGAGTTTGAGGTTACAGTGAGCTATGATTATACCACTGTCCTCCAGCCTGGGCAACATAGCAAGACCCTGCCTCTAAAAAAAAAAATTAAAAAATTAGCTGGGCATAATGGCACACACTTATGGTCCCAGCTACTTGGGAGGGTGAGGCAGGGGGATCACTTGAGCCCAGAGGTTCAAGACTGCAGTGAGCTAGGATCATGCCATTGCACTCTAGCCTAGGCAACAGAGTAAGACCTTATCTCAAAAAAAATTTAACACTTTTGTGCCTCAAAGAACACTCTCAAGAAAGTAAAAAGACACCCACAGAATGAGAACATATTTGAAAATCTTTTATCTGATAAGACTCTAGTATCAAGAATATATGAAGAACTCTTACAACTCAAAAATAAAAGACAAATTACCCAATTTAAAAATGTCCAAAGGATTTGAATAGACATTTCTCCAAAGATATACAAATGACCAACCATCACATGAAAAGTTGTTCAATATTGTTAGTCACTAGGGCAATGCAAATCAAAACTACAATGAGATACCACTTCATATCCATTAGGATGGTTATAATCAAAAAGATGAACAATAACAAGTGCTGGCAAGGATGTGGAGATATTGAAACCCTTGTACGTTGCTGATGGGAACGTAAAATGATGTAGCTACTGTGGAAAAGCTTGGTAGTCCCTCTAGGAGTTCAATCAAGTTGCCACATGACCAAGGAATTCCACTCCTAGGTGTATATACATGAGAGAATTAAAAACATGCTCACACAAACACTCATATACAAATGTTCACTGCAGCATTGTTCATAACAGCCAAAACAACCAATGGATAAATGCCACCTGATAAATGCACAAATACTCCACATACCATGGAATATTTTTCAGCCATAAAAATGTGTACGATAATGATATATGCCACTACATGGATGGACCTTGTAAACAGTATGCTCAGTGAAAGAAGGCAGACAGAAATGGACATGTATTGTAGGATTCTATTTATAGGAAATGTCCAGAATAGGTTATCCCATAGAGACGGAAAGTAGATTAGTTATTTCCAGGGGCTGGGGGAATGGGAGAATGGGGAGTAACTGCTAATGGTCTCTTTTCAGGCATGATGAAAATGTTCCAGAATTAGATATTCCAGAACATACTATTAGACAGAAGTGATGGTTGCACAGACCTTGTGAATATACTAAAACCCACTAAATTGAACATTGGTAAATGATGAATTTTATGGTGTGCAAATATGTAAAAAGTTTTAAATCCTTATACAAAGACAAATTATGTACAGAAAATCAACGATAAGAATGACATCCTAATTCTTATTGGAAACAATGCAAGCTAGAAGACAGTGGAGCAACATCTTTAAAATGTGGAAAGAAAAAAACTGTCCTAGGAACAACATCTTTCAAAAACAAAAGTGAAGTAAAGACATTTTCTGACACACAAAATCTGAAGGAATTCCAGCATACCCACACTATAAGAAATATTAAAAGATGTCCTCAGGCAGAAGGAAAATGGTATCAGATGGAAATCTAGATCTACACAATGGAATGAAGCACTCAGAAATGGAATGATATGGATAAATATATAAGTTCTTATTTAAGATCATTGACTTTTCTTTAATAGTTCCTTTTCCTTTTTATTTTGAAATAATTGTAAATTCACACGCAGTTCTAAGAAGCGATACAGAGATCCCATTTATTCTTCATCCACCTTCCTGCAATGTCAACATCTCACCAACTATAGTGCAATATCACAACTAGAAGACTGACATTGATGCAATCCATTGATTTTGTTGAGATTTCAAAAGTTTTACAAGAACACAATTGAGTGTATGTTTATATATTTAATTTTATGTAGTAAGACGCAATTTTATCACAGTTATTATATGTCAATAGTTCCTTTTTATGGCTGAGTAGCATTCCATAGAATAGTCGTACATAGGTGGTTTGTTTAACCATTTACCCATTGAAGGACATTTCGGGTGTTACCAGCCCCTGGCTCTGTTAGGAATAAAGGTGCTATGGACATTTGGGTGCAGGTTTGAGTTTGAATGCAATTTTTTCATTTCTCTGGTATAAATGCCAAAAAAAAAAAAAGAAATCATTGGGTTATATGGTAAGCACATGGTTAGTTTTGTAAGAAGCTGCCACAGTTTTCAGAGTGGCTGGCCCATTTTACTTTCCCACCAGCAATGTACGAGTGACCCAGTTTCTCTGTATCCTCACTTGCATTTGGTGCTATCACCATTTTTAATTTTAGCCATTCTGGTAGTTATGCAGTGATATCTCATTGGGGTTTTAACTTGAATATCTCTAATGGCTAATGATGTTGAACATCTTTCATATGCTTATTTACCTTCTGCATATCCTCTCCCATGAAATGACTGGATAGTCTTTTGCCCATGTTACAACTGGATTTTTAAAATTCTTTACTGCTTAATTTTGAGCATTCTTTATATTTATTTAGATAAAAGTCCCTTACAAGATACATAATTTGTGAACATGTTCTTCCAATCTGTAACATTTCATCCTCTACACAGGGTTTTTCTCAGAGCAAAAGTTTTCAATTTTGGTGAGATCCAGTTTACCAATTTTTCCTTTTATGGATGGTGCTTTAAGTGTCAAGTCTAAGAAGTCTTTTCGTAGCCTAAGATCCTAAAGATTCTCTGCCATTTTTTTCCCTAAAAGTTTTATATTTAAGGATGCAATTGATTTTGAGTTAATTTTCATATAAGGTGTGAGGTTTAGGTTAAGGGTCATTTTTTGCCTATGCATGTCCAAATTTCTCCAGCACCAAATTTGTTGAAATTCTATCCTTCCTCCATTTAATTGCTTTTGCACTTTTGTCAAAAATCACTTGGACATATTTGTATGAGTCTAAATCTGTATTCTCCATTTTGTCCCACTGATTTATATGTCAATCCCTCTACAAATTCCACACTGTCTTTAATACTTTAGCTAAATAGTAAATCTTAATATTAAGTAGAATGGTTCTTACCATTTTATTCTTGTTTTTCAAAATGGTTTTTAGCTATTTTAAGTTCTGTGCCTTCCCATATACATTTTAGAACAAGCGCATCTGTGTATATAAAAAAATCTTGTTGGGATTTTTATAGGAACTGCATTAAACCTACATATCAATTTGGCATCTTAGCTATGTTCAGTTCCAATCCATGAACATGATGTCTCTCCGCTTGTTTAGGTCCTTTCTGTTGTCTTTCATCAGCATTTTGTAATTTTCAGGATACAGATCCAGTAGATGTTTTGTTGTATTTATACCTAAGTTAAAAAATTTTTTTATTTGAAGCTATTATAAACATTATTGTGTTTTTAATTTTGGTTTCCACATGTTCATTTTAAGTATATACAAATACAACTGATTTTTGCATGTCAATCTTGTATCCTGTGATCTTGTTGAAACCATTTATTAGTTTTATCTTAGGGCCATCCCATGGCTGCACATCCAGCCCCAAAGCACCTCCAAAACTGTCTGCCTGGCCTGTGGCATCAGGCTCAACATGGAAGGGGATGGCAGGAGAGAGAAAAGAAATCTTCCTTTAGCATCTCACGGCCTGTACCAGCCAGAGGCTGGAGGACTCAGTGAGACTTTATCAGGCTGAAAGATACAGCACCCTTCTCCTGTCCCAACAACTGCCTTGCATACCAGCTAACAATTTGTGCTTAACTATGTAGCCAGCCTGTTCTACTAAATGTTTTACATGAATCAACTCACTTAACTCTCATAGCTATACCACAAGACAGTTTCCATGATCTCCATTTTCCAGATGAGGAGGCTGAGGCATTGAGTGATAAAGTCACTTCTCCCAGATCACATAGCTGGTAAGTGGCAGAGCCAAGATTTTACCCAACTCTGTGGCTCCACAGTCTGTGCCTGAGCTGTTTTCACTCACAACACATCTGATGCCAACTGGATGTACAACACATCCATTCAATTCTGATGTTAACTGCCCAAAGTTAGCACAGACCCTAAACATTAACATAATCAATCTCACAAGTATGTTCTCACTTTAGATGCCAGCTGTAAGTCCCAGATTTCCACCCATACTTTTGACTGAATGGCTGTAAATTGGAGGTTCCTACAACCCTCTTCCTTGTGTTTGATAATTTGCAACAATGGCTCGCAGAACTCAGAAAAGTTTTTTACTTATTACTAACGGTTTACTATAAAGGATGTAACTCAGGAATAGCCTCATGGAAAAGATACATAGGGCAAGGTGTGAGGGAGAGGAGCGGCACTTTGCACAACTATCCTGGCACCTCCATGTGTTCACCAACCCGAAAGCTACCCAAACATCTTAGTTTATGGGTTTGTATAGAGGCTGTATCACACAGGCATGATAAATTACTTAATCTCCAGCATCCCCATCCTCCTGAGAGGATGGAGGTAGTGCTGAAAGTTTTGGGCTTCTAATAAAGGCTTAGTCTTTCTGGAAACCACCCCTCATCCTGAAGCTAACTGAGGGCCCACCAAGAGTCACCTTACTAGAAAAAAAGATGCTCCTATCACCCAGGAAATTCCAAGGGATTTAGAAGCTCTGTGTCAAGAACTGAGGACAAAGGTCAAATAAATATTTCTCATAATGCCACAGTGCCACGAACAATTCACCATGCCCTTGAGCTTCTCCTGAGAAGCTTCTTGATCAAGCCATCTGACAGCCTTCAAAAGGGACCTCAAGGGAGTGGTTGGGGTATGCTGGACTCACCCTTCTTGACCCCCTCACCTTACTCCACGAAGTCCACTTCCAAATCATCCTGAGCCTCTGTCCCAGCCAGGATGCCTCTCACAGAGATGAGATCCCTCAACCCCTTACCCCAAGGGGCTCCAGACTGGGGGCCTGTCTTGGCCCTAGCTCCCAGAGAGCTTTCCATCAGCCACAAGACACTGAGGCCCCAAATCCTGCCTGGCCTGAGATGAACGCTCTCTGAACCATCCTCAAGACCAACTCAGGAGCCCCTACACCACCCACCCTGGAGACACCAAACCAGATGCAGTACTCACAGTCCACACGGAGCTCAGCTTTGGTGGAGGAGACACCCAGGCTGTTCTCGGCCAGGCAGCGGTAGACGCCCATGTCTGCTGGTACTACGGCTGTGATGATGAGCTGATGGCCACCCTGTTGGTCTTCATTAATCATGTAGTGGTCATCCTCCTCCAACAACTTCCCATCCTTGAACCAGCGCACACTGGGCATGGGCTGACCTGTCACCACGCAGTCAAAGCTCACAGGATACCCATCCTGCACTTCTTGGTTCTGCAACTCGGTCAGGAACACTGGGGCTGGGACAGATGGGTGAGTTAACCCCAGGGAACAATGATCACGTCCGGCTGCCACATACATGCAAGTTGCCACCAGATGAATGGTTTGACACATACGATGTACAGAACAATCATTCCTATGGGAGCATTCACAGACCCTGACAGCTAAACAGAATGGTATCTTTGCCTGCTAACCCTCTCTCTCTTCCTTGTTCTCTAAGAATTCTGTTTGGCAGCTTGGTTCCCAAGCTACTTTGAGGCAAAAGGGATAAAGGGCTGGAAACAGGGAGGAAAAGGGAGGTAAAGCAAAGATAAAGACTGTGTGGCCTGCAAGTCCACGAGGAGCAGGTGAGGGATTTGAAGCAAGGGAGAGGCTCAAAATTGGAGAGAAGTTTCAAGAAATAACGCTGTGGGTCATTCATCACACCTTCTTTAACATTCCTAGAGAGATACAAGTAAATAAGGAAATGGCTTTTTAATTACTCCTAGATGCTGGAATGGGAAATGGTATGCAGACTGGACCATGAGGAGTGCAGCATTTTATACAGGTTACATTTCAGAGTCTCACTTTTAAAAAATTCTAGAGAGTGGATACAAACGACCTTTGAACAACATGCATTTGAACTGCATGGGTCCACTTGCATGTGGATATTTTTCAACCAAACATGGATCAAAAAATACAGCATCTGTGGGATGCAAAACCCTGTACAGGGAGGGCTGACTTTTCATATATATAGGTTCTGCAGGGCTGATTTGGGGACTTGAGTGTGTGTGGATTTGGGTACACATGAGGGTTCTGAAATCCATCCTCTGTTATACCAAAGTACAACTGCATTCCCATTCTCATTTCACAGATGTGAAAGCTGAGGTACAGAGATGCTAAGCAGCTTCCACCAAAGCACACAGCTAGTAAGAGACAGGGTTGGAGTTCAAATTCAGCTCTATTTAACCTCAAAGTCAGGGCTTTTCACACCTCAGTGGGCTGCACCTGCGAAAAGCCCAATGGTGGGCACAGGTAACCCCTTGAGCTTGCAGCAGACTCTAGCCATGACTAGCCTGGAGCCTTCTCCCGTCTCTCCCTGCCTCTGCACCCTGGCTCGTGACCCCAGACCGAGGCTGTGTGCAGACTCACCGGTGTCAGAAGTCAGTAGGCTGGGCAATGGCTCTGGAGGCACCATAGAGGTGGGGGTCTCTTTGCTGATGCGCATCTCTACCCTCCGAGGCCCCTGTTCCACCAGCTTGATCTCCACCCCGATGCCCAGTGTGGCAAACATCTCCTGGAAGCGAGTTACCGCCTGGCGGGCCTCAGTGAGCGCCTCAAAACGGATGCAGATGAAATGCTCATCTTCACGGTATGTCTGCCAGTCCGCGGGCTCCTCTGGCTCTGCAGGGCCCTCGTCTGCACTCAGGAAGAGCTCCTCGTCTGAAACTTCAGCCGGGCTTTTGGTGCGGAAGAGCCGGTGCAGCCGCCGGGCAGCTCGGCGGAAGGCATCATCCAGCTCACCCCCAGAGGAGCTCTCGGCCTCACTCTCTGTCCCACTGACCACCACGCAGGCACTGTGGTCCACCTGGCCAAACTTGTTGCTCACCTGACAGGTGTAGCGGCCAGCATCAGCATGGCCCAGGCCAGTGATCAGCAGAGAGCAGGTGCCATCCCCAAGCTGGTCGATGTGATGGTGCCGCCCGTCGGTCAGCTCCACACCATCCTTCAGCCAGCGGGCTCGCACATCTGCCTTGCTGGCCACGACACACTCCAGTCGCAGGGCGTCCCCCACCTGTGCCTCGGTGTCCCCAAACGTGTGGGAGAACATGGGCCCTTCCTGCTGCTTCATCTCCTTCCGGACCTTGTAGCCCTTAAAGGCGGCCTGGATCTTCACAGCTGCCTTGTCCATTGAGGGATCACCCAGGTCTTTGGTGCTCAGATCTCCCAGTGGTGGGTGCACAGCAGCCAGTGGCTCCTGTTGCTGCTGTGGCTTCACAGAGGGGGTTGCTGGGGCCCCAACCTGTGGGCACAGAGCCTGATGTCATGGTGAGATAGGGAATCTGAGGCCAGGAACAGGGCATGACAGGTGTGGAATGCATGGCAGGGGCAGCTCCAGGTCTTGCTCCAGTATGCCCTTTTTCCTCCTACCAATTGGACCCACACTAGCTTCAATTGACCTAGATGTCTGACAGCACCTTCCAAAAAGCAAGCCCACTTCCTGGAAATTGCTTTACACAGTCACTCAGACCAGGATGAACAGGGTTGTGAAGAACACCATAAAGAGACCAGTTCCAACTCTTCAGGCAAAAGTTTTAACGGTCAGATGTGTATATGAATGGATGGATGCAGGGTGGATGGAGAGATACGTTGATGAATGGATGGTTGAATGGGAGAACAGGTGTATGGATGGACGGATGGATGAGTGAGTGGGTGGGTGGCTGGTGGATGAGTGAATGGTTAGACAGATGGTGGTATGGAAACAGGCTGACAGATAAACAGACAAACAGGTGAACAAGTACAGGAATAGATCATGGATGAATGGTGGATGGATGGGTGAATGAGTAGGTGGATGGATGATAAACAGCAGATGGATGGAGTTGTATGAGTTGTATGGTTGTATAGGTGGATAAACAGGCTGACAGATAAATGAATGAACAGGTGAACAGGTGCAGGAGTGGCAGATGGATAGTAGATGGATGGATGAATGGAATGGAATGGAAGGATGGTGGGTGGATGGTAGATAGACGGATGAATAACAGGACGGTGAGTAGATACATGAATGGATAGTGGGTAGATGGATGCATGTCACATAGGAGGATGGGTGAATAGATAAAAAGAAGGAAGGATGGAAGCATACATGGACGGACAAATGGAAGGATGGTAGATGGATGATGAATGGATACAAGCATGGATGGACACACTGAAGGATTATGGACAGATGATGAACGGACAGAGGGCAGAATGGTGAATAGACGATAGATGGATGAGTATGTAGATGGCAGATGGGTGGATGGATGACTAGATGGAAGGAGGAATGTGTGCATGGATGGATAGATGGTGGATGCATAGATGGAAGAAAGGAAAGAAAGATGAACATATGGATGAATAGATGGCAGATGAATAGATGAAAGGAAACAAAGATGGACACATAAATAAATGGGTGGATGAAATGAAGAAAGAATAAATGCATGAATGGATGAATGAATGAAAAGAAGAACGGATACATGGATGGATAGATGGATAGAAGGAAGAATAGACAGATGCATGGATTGAAGGATGGATGGCGGACAGACAGAAGAGAATAAATGCATGCATTGATGGATGGATCATGTATGGATGGATGGAAGGATGGATGGATGGATGGATGGTAGATGGATGATGCATAAACAGATGAAAGTAAGGAAAGACAGATGTATAAATGGATTGATTAGGTAGAAGGATGGAAGGATGGAAAAACAGATGCCTGAATAGATGAATGGCAGTTGGATGAATTAAAGTATGGGTGGATGCATGGATGGATGGATGCATAGATGGATGAATGGTGGATGGGTGGATGGGTGGATGGATGGAAGGATGGATGGACGGATGCATAGATGGGTGGATGAGTGGTTTAGATGGATGGATGCATGAATGAACGGATGAATGGTGGATGGATGCATGCATGGATGGATGGATGAATGGCAGGTAGATGGATGCATGGATGGGTGGATGAATGGTGGACGGATGCATGGATGGATGGACAGATGAATGGTGGATGGATGGATGAACGACGGCTAGAAAGATGCATGCATGGATGGATGGATGAATGGTGGATGGATGGATGCGTGGATGGGTGGATGAATGGTGGGTGGAGGCATGGATGGATGGATAGATGAATGGTGTATGGATGAATGGATGGACAGAAAGATGCATGGATGGATACATGGAAGGAAGGAAGGAAAGATGGACAAATGGATGCATGGATAGATGGATGAATGGCAGATGAGTGGATGAATGGAAGAAAAGATGGATAGATGAGTAGATGCATAGATGGGTGGATGAATGGCAAATGGATGAATAGTGGATGGAGGGATGGATGGATGGATAGATGGTGAAGGTCTCAGACCTCTCCTTGCAGGCCAAGTTGAGGGGGGCTCACCTTGCTGGCCAGTGGTGAGGTGCCTGGCCTCCCAGCCTTCTTGAGGTAGCTGACCAGGGAAGGGGTGCCTGCCCGGGACTCATCATCAGAGCTGGTGTGTGAGAGGTCAGCATCTCCAGTGCGTGCCAGCTCATCGGCCGTGGAGTAGCCTTCGGAGAGATCAGGTGCCACCTCCTCTGCCTCCTGTGGCAGGCGCTGCGAGCGGCCGTCCTCCTCAGGCAGCTCACTAATGGAGTCCAGTGTGGGCTCACGGCTCATGCGACGTTTCCGAGCCAGGGCCTCCCACAGTAGGTGCAGGTCACCCTCCTGGGCTGCCTCGGGGGGCAGGCTGGGCTGAGGAGGGGCCTCATCCACAGAGGCTGGGCTCAGTGCCACTGAGGAAGGCAAAAGACCAGTCAGTGGGCTAGTTCAGAGCCATCACCCCAGACCTCAGCTGCTTATCAGTATGTAGCTGGGCTGTGGCCTTGCTAGGCCTCTCTCCCCACCTGGCACTAGCTACTTCAGATGGCACAATCTTTGCAAGTCTCAGAGCCCCTGAGCCTCGGCTCCCCCACTTTGAGTGGGGCCTCAGTCTACCTCCCTGCACAGGGTATGTGATGACCGGAACAGGAAAGGACTCTGCAAAAGCAAATTGGGCTGATTTGAGCCCTTTCTGGCCCTGCTTCTGGGATAGAATGCCTAGATTCATGGGGGTGCTGGCTGCCATGCAGGGAGGATTAGGCTCAGAGTTCAGGGGACAGGCCTCAGAGTGTGGGAGGGCTCGGAGCACTGGGGGTTTCAGGGGGTTCAGAGTACAGGGGATGTCTGTGTGCAGGGGCCCAGAAGCTTAAAGGGACCAAAATAGAAGAACCAAGGGCTGCACCACCCAGGACCTGCTCAGGGACAGGCAGGCTGGCCCAGGCCATCAAGGCTCTGCAACATGGGGTTTGCTGCATCTCCCTATGGAGCCTCAGTCTCTCCCATGTGATGGGGTCCTCAAAAGGGCCCTCAGCCCTTCCCTGAGAGAGCCTGTGAGAGGAAGGCCAAGCTGCACCCCCACACCAGAGCTCCCCACCCTGGAACCTGGAAGGACAGGGACAACGCACCCTGGAAGGTGGCAGCCGTGGGGCAGGTGGAGCCCTGGGCCAGGCCACAGTGGTACTCGCCCTGGTCTTCTGCCGTGAAGTCCCTGATCACCAGCATCTGTCGCCGACCCTGGGAGACCACCTCAAACCGCCCACTGGGCTGGATGCACTCCGTTCCCTTGTGCCAGATGACCTCGCCAGCCTCAGCCGCCACCTCAAGCTCCAGACAGACATCCTCACCAGCTGCCACCTGCCGGCTCTCAGGGGCTGAGGACTGGGGAGGCACAGGCTTCGGTGGCTCTGCTGGGGAACAGCGCCCACAGACAGAACAGGCCCCATCAGCAAAGATGCACCCAGGGTGCAGGCCCCACCCCCGGGGATCCCTCCCCAGGCCCCAGTGAAGCAACTCACCAAGCCGCACTGTCTGGGGCAGGTGAACCGGTTCCCCAGCACCCACAGGGCCCACAGCTGCCACACGGAAGCGATAGGTCTCCCCGGGGGTCAGGCCATCCACCACACACTCGGGTCCAGGCACCAGCTCGTGGCACAGCCGCCACTGGCCTGTGGCCCCCTCCTTCACCTCCACGCGGTAGCCACAGAGACCACCGCCTCCATCACTCATGGGAGCTGCCCAAGACAGTGTCACAGTGTGGCTGCTGCGAGCCACCACCTCAGCATCCTCTGGGGGGTCAGGGAGGCCTGGGGAAAAGGGGGACCGGTCAGGGGGGTGGCTCCCTGTAGGCACCAACAGTCCCTCTGGAAGCCACTGGGCTCTGATACTGGCTGCAGGTGCATGTCACATGGAGACTATATGTGCCCAGAGCCCACCCAGCGTGGAGAGCCCCTGGCATCTCTGTACCTCCTGTCTCCCCAGAGCTGGGCTCAGATCTGCATTAGGAGTCGGGGGAGCTGAGGGGGAGATAGGGCAGGACGAAGGGACCTTGGCCTTAGGAATCCACAGGGTGGTAGGCTCATGCATGGTTATGCCTGGCCAAGAGCAGCCTCCCAGACTCCCATAGTCAGGCCCATATCCGCAGGCAGTCAACCCCAGGCTCTGCAGTGGGCAGACGCTGCAGAACCCAGCCCAGGATGGTCACCCACGCACTCGCCAGCTCTGGAGGCAGGGCGCGCCCCAGACCCAAGCTGCAGGGGAGGGAAAAGGGACCTCGCCCACCACCCACCCAGCACGGTGAGCCGCGCAGAGGCCACAGCGTCGCGGCAAGCGAAGGTGACCTCCCCGGCGTGGTGGGGCTGGGCGCTGCGCAGCAGTAGGGCGTGGTGACTGCCGTCGGCGGTGACAGTCCAGTCGCTGTCATCAGGCTGCACCGCCGCGCCATTGATGTACCAGGACGCCTCTCCCACGGGCACCGCCTCGCTGAGCGTGCAGGTGAAGCGGGCCTGCGCGCCGGCCCGGACCGCCGCGTTTTTCAGCGGCTCCAGGATCTCCAGGCGCCAGCCTGCGGGTGTGCCCAAGGAAGGGTTGTGAGGGCAAAGGCCGGAGCAGGGCCTGGGCTTCATACCCTCGCTTCGTCCCACCTGCGTGGGTGGGAGGGGTCTGGGAGACCCAGCAAGCCCCTCTCCCGAAGACAGCCCAGCCTCCCGCGGGAGACACCTCTCATCTGACCCCCAGTCCTGCTTGCCTTCAACCCAGCCTCTTGGGGGTCCCAGAGACCAACACGTCCCCCTCCTGGCTCCGGAGAGCCTCTGGTCTCAGCGCATGGCGCCCCACACCGTTCCACCCCTCCTGGGCTTCTACCCACTGCGGAGCGGGTGGCTCCCGGCCTCAGGTGGGAGGGGCCGGCCCCTGGCGAACCCTGCCCCTTGTGCCGCTCCCAGGGCCTCAGCCCCTCTGCAGCTCCGGGGGCCCAGCCTCCTGCGGAGGGTCTTGGAGACTGACGTCCCCTCTGCAGCCGCAGCCCCCAGCCCCCAGCCCCGCCCCCTCTGCCGCCCGCCCACCGCAGTCTCCAGTGGGAAGGATCTGGCCCCGCCCCGGCACAGCGCAGTCACCTCGGACCGTGAGGAACGCGGACGTCACCATATCCCCAGCCAGGAAGGTCACCCGGCAGCTGTCTTGCGGCCGCAAGTTTTTGAGCAGCAGCAGGTGGCGCAGGCCGTTCTCGAAGAAGACCACCTCGGCGTTCTCGGAGGTGTGCACGGGTTCGTCGTCCAGCAGCCAGGTGTGGGCGGCCACCTCGGGCTGGGACAGCTGGCACTCGAACAGCGCCTCGCCGCCCTCCAGCGCCTCCACGTTCTCCAGCCCCCGCACCACCGTGTTCTTGGCTGCGGGGAGAGGGATGATCAGACCATGCCCGCGCTTCCAGGGTCCCCACGTCCCTTGGGAGTGCCCTGAAAACTACAAAAAGCCAAACAAAATGCCCCCTCCCCAGAAGCTATGTGGAGGCGGGCACTCAGCTTCCAGGGTGGAGTCACCCGTGCCTGCCTCTGTGGTCACCCAGCACTCCCCCATCACCACCACCACGCCCTGCCCACTTTAGCACTGGGCTCCTGACCTCACAGGTGAGAAACCTCACAGGTGTTCACAAGACTAGAAACTCGCCAACCGCACAACCAGGCTCAAACACCATGAGGCTCAGAGCCATGCTTTACCCGCCATGGCCCTGCTACAGCTTCAGGGTCTGGAAACATCCCCCTTTCTCTGCACCCCCAAACAGAGCTACCAGACCTGCTGCATGGCCCCTGGGATGCCATGCTTAGACTCACAACAACCAGAGACCTCCTCCCTAATCCAGTGCCCTCCGCTCTCCCCTCCCTTTCTAATTCTCTTGTGGGTTCACATGTAGGAGTTTCGAATTTGGCCACACATTCTTCATGGAAGCCACAAGTTCAGCAGCTGTGCATGCCGTGCCTACCCACAGCTCAGCTCCTGGTGCAGCAAGCTTACCACCTATGGGGCCTGTTCCCACCTGTCCGAGCCACCTGTGTCCCAGCGCCACCAGACACTGCCTGCCATTCCACTATCACTGCACAGCCCAAGCTGTGCCAAAGCTGCCCCGGGCCTGGGGCTGCCCACCAGGCGGCCTCACCTTGCACTTGCAGCAGGGCCACTACGCGGGTGCCCGCAGCCTCACAAGAATAGATGCCACTGTCACAGGGCAAGGCCGGCCTGAAGGTCAGCCTGGCCACGTTCCAGTCCTGCTCTATGATGACACGGTGCCCATCCGTGCGCACCTCCCGCTCGTCCATCTTCCACGTGGCCTGCACGGGCCGTGAGTACTGGCAGAGGAGCTCGGCCGAGCCACCCTCCTCCACGGCCAAGTCCTGCATGGCACTGACCACCTCCACCACAGGATCTGTCGGCCAACATGCCGGACATACGTCAGCCCCCGGAGCTGAGCCACTGCAGCCATCCCACCCTCTGCTGTCAGCGTTAGAGGCTTCAGCGGCAGCAAGCACAGAGCTGTGGCAGGCAATGGCAGAGCAGTGACCGCCTGGCACATGGCCCAGGGAAGGGGGCCCACCACGACAGCCCAGGGCTATCCACTGCAGACACACCTCACCCCCACCAATGGGGGATAGCAATGTCAGGCTTGGTCTCTTTCTAGGGGGGCCCCTCCTGGTCCCCTTTGCCCCTACCTCCCTCTGGCCCTGGGCACATGGCCCCAACAGGGACATACACCCTCCAAAGTCCCCCTACCCCATGCCCTCTGGCCCTGGCTCAGGAGCCAGAGCCCCAGCCCAGCTCGCCCCTTCTGCAAGGACTCTGCCATCTCTCTTGGGGTCCCCATCCCATCTCCACCGTCCAAATCCTACTCCACAAATGGCTGTTTGCCCCAGGACCCAGGTGAACCTTCCACATTTTCTTTGAGGGCGCACAGGGGGCAAAGGCACCATGTGGGTCACTGGGAGGGGGCTCCCATATGGCCAGCTCTTTCCCAGAAGGGCACAAACCCAGCCTGAGCCCACAGCAGAGGAAGCAGGTGACAGCAGGGGTAGGCTCGGCAGGGGCTGCTCTTGCCTCCACAAGGGACTGGGTTTCATGGCTGGGCACGTGTGGCCAACAAGGTGATAGCCAGCAGGGCACAGGTTGGTGTCCAGCTACACCACTCCCTAAGCCCAGACTTCTCATCCACCCTCCATGCCCACCTGTGCTACTGCAGGCAGACAGCATGCATAGAGTGGTGCCCACTCTGTGGCCCTGGGGGCCAATCCCTGATCCCAGGAGCCCGCAGGAAGCATACAAAAGTGCCAGCATGGCAGGGGTTCCCATCGGCCAATACCTTTGATCAACAACTTGGCCGTGGAGACCAGGGGCCCTGCATGGAAGGTGACAGTGCCGGAGTCGGCCACCCCCAGGCCTGAGAGCATGAGGGAGTGAAAGATCCCGTCTCGCACAGCGATGGCGCTCTGGGGGCCATCCTGTAGCAGGGTCCCATCCAGCCACCAGCGGGCCTCCGGCCCACCCGCGTGAGACACCTCACAGGAGAACGTGGCCACCTCCCCCGCGAAGACATCCACATTCTGCAAGCCACGTACCAGGCACGGCGCTGCCTCTGCACAAGAGGGTAAGAAGGAGGGCGAGGCTGGGACACCCTGGAGTCCACAGGACTGGGCCACTTTAGGGTTCACTGGTGTGAGGGTATGGCCCAAGAATAGATTGTGTCTCTGCTCCTAAAGCCCTCAGAAATTCCTGAGTGTTCATAATGTACTCCTTTGACTACATCTGAGTTTATGCTAATGAGGTCGCTCAGGTAGGGGTCCTGGACAACATCAGAATGGGCCCCTAGAAAGGCCAAGTGTTCAGAGGGTTGGAATTTTCCCACCCTCCCACCTCTAGAAAGGGGAGAGGGGAACAGAGATTATGCTCTATAAAAGCTCTTAAATGAGATTTGATGAGTTCCCAGGTTGGTGAAGATATGGAGGTACTGGGAGCATGGCACGCCCAGAGGGAACATGGAAGGTCTATGCCCACCCCCACCCCCATCCTTTGCCCTTTAAATCTTTTCCACATGGCTATTCCTGAGCTGTATCCTTTATGATAGCTGCTCAATACAAGTGTTTCTATGAATTCTGGGAGCTGCCTTAGCAAGTTAATCAAACTCAAGGAAGGGTAGTGGGAACCCCATTTCATAGCTGTTCAGTCAGAAGTGTGGGTGGCTTGGGACTTCCCACTGGCATCTGAAGTGGGGCAGTCTTGTGGGACTGAGCCCTTAATCTATGAAATCTGACTCTAACTCCAAGTAGAAAGTATCAGAATTGAATTGAAGTGTGGACAGCCAGTTGCTGTCTGCTAGAGAATCGCTTGGTGTATGGCCCCCACACATCTGGTCACAGAGTGGTCTGTGCTGTGAGAGTATAATAGAAGAAAAACAGTGAGTGTGTTGTTCTCTAGAATTGGTGTTAGAAGTGGGACTTGGCCAGGCACGGTGGCTCATGTCTGTAATCCCAGCACTTTGGGAGATCAAGGTGGGAGGACTGTTTGAGCCCAGGAGTTCAAGACCAGCCTGGGCAACATAGTGAGACCCTGTGGAGGCATGTGCCTATAATCCCAGCTACTCGCAAAGCTGCGGTGGGAGGATCGCTTGAGCCCAGGGGGTTGAGGCTACACTGAGCTATGTTCACATCACTGCATTCTAGCCTGGGCAACAGGAGACCCTGTCCCCTCACCCCCACCAAAAGTGGGACTTGCTAGAATAGCCTTGGGGCTAGTAGTAACTGGTACGGGGGCCACCTTCGGGTCTGCCAGAGCAGGCATCACCCAGACCAGGAGGGTGACCTAGGGTTAGGGAATAGAAACCCACCCTGATCACAGAGGGGGACACAGAGGCCACCCACATTGAGCCTGTGGAGAGTGGCTCAGCTCCAACTCATAGACCCGCACCCCCACACACCCCTTCAGAACATGCCTGGTTTCACCCACAGGAGGCTGATGACAGGCACACATGCCCTTCTCAGCAGGCAGAATGGACAAGCTCCAAGCCCCATGGCTGGAGTTCTTTCTGGCATTTGGTGCCTTATCTGACCCAATGTGGGTTGGGAAGGAGAAGCCACAGGGCCTGCTACTGTGAGCGGATGGCAGTTCACCTCAGAAAGTGAGTTCCCTGTCCCTGGGGGTGTGGAAGCAGACGCTTCTCCCATCCCAAGAGGGCATTTTGTCCAGATGTCCTCCAAGGTCCCTTCAGCCCAGAATTCCAGGGCCCTTATGTTGAGTGGCAACTGCTCCCTGCCTGGTCACACAGCAGGGCCCAAACTCAAGGAGCTGCCCAGTGCCTGCCCTGTGTCTTCCACACTCTCCTCCTCCCTCCCACCCACCTCTCAGATGGAAACTCAGGGTGGTCACAGCAGATAGGAGAACGTGCCCAGGCTACTGCTGCCCACAGAGTTGAACCCCACACTCCACAGGCAAGGGAGGAAGACAGAACCAAAGGCTTATTCCACCACCTGCTGCCTGGGATCAGGCAATGGAGATGCCGGCCTCCATCCTTGCTTGCCCCTGAGAAACTTCCCAAGACCATCCTGTGAGCCTCCTCACAAAGAGAGAGAAACTGCAGCTGGCAAAGCCCAGACACTTCCATCCCATGGGGTGAGGAAGCGTGAGTGGGGAGAACTTACAGAGATACCAGCCACCCATCAGGACAACACCAGGCAAATCAGCCCCTGTGCCCACCCAAGCAGGCCCTCCACTGGAAGCCTCTCCATGCTCTTCCTCATGTGCACCATTGACACCCCAGCGCCAGCTCCCGGTCTTCCCTTGACTGTCTTCCCCAAGTGCACATCTGACCACCTCCTCATCTTGCCCCACCAACTCTTCATTCTTGTCTCCAGCAAGTTTCCAAGCTCTTCCACCACACCACCTACCTGGGCCTGGGATGGGCACCCATTTACACACCTGTGCCAGGGCCCTCACCAAAAGGTCACAGCCAGGTGTCTGTACATGAGCCAGCTCACCCAGGCTGAGAATACCTCACCTAGAGAGGGGCCAAAGCACAGCCCAGCTCCATGCTGCTCCATACAGTTGCCCACTCTGATGAACACACCAGGCCCCTGCTATCCTGCCCCTGCTCAGGACACCTGGGAAACTTCCCGTCTTCATCACTCAACTTGAGGGCACTGGCATCTGGAACCTTTCCCGAACCCACAGGCAACAGAACTGACTGCATCTGTCTCCTTTTAAAGACTTGGGAGTGGGAGGTGGCACCTAGGATGAAGGACACACTATCTCCATGTCCAACTCCTCCAACAGATTGGGGACCCCCTGAAGGCAGACTGCATCTGGCCCATCATGAGGTTCAGGACTTGGTTAAGGGTAGGAGCTTAGAGGGTATATTCTATGGTGAATGAATGGATAGCAGGTGGATTGTGAATGTATGATGGATGGTGGATAGATGGTGGATGAATGAAAAGATAGGTGAATAGTGGATGAGTGAGTGATGAATACATGAGTGGATGGGGGAAGGGTAGATGGATGGTGGATGGATGGGTGGATGGTAGATGAATGGAAGGATGGGTGAATGGACAGTGGATGGATAGATGGATAGTAAATGGATGGATAGCAGGTGGATCAGTGGTTGGGTGGATGGATGGTGGGTGTGTGAATGGATAACGAATAGATGAATGGATGTTGTATAAATGATGTATGGATGGTGAATGTGTGAATGGGCAGATGGATGGATATATGGATGAACAGCGAGATGGATAGATGAATACTAAATGGATGGATGGTGGATGGGTGGATGGTGAATGGATGGATGGTGGATGGTGAATGGATGGATGGTAGCTGTATGGATGATAAATGGATGAATGGATGGATTATGAATGCATTGATGGACAGACGATAGAAGGATGGATGATAGATGAATGGAGAGATGATGGATGGATGGATGGATGGATGGATGGGTGGATGGATGGATGGATGGATGGATGGTGGATAGCAGATGGGTGGAAGGTGGATAGATAAATGGATAAATGGATGAATGAATAGATGGATGATGAGTACACAGATAGGACCCGTTTGAGACCTAAAGGTAGGACAGTAGGGGAAGGGCACTCAAGAACAAGTACTCAGGGATGACCAGCTCTGTGGGCAAGGTATGACCCAAGCTGAAGGTTCCTAACATCTTGTTTGCATGCTTGCCCAAATCCATACACTTGTCATAGGCATGTTTTTGCATCTGCACCTTTAAGCCTGTCAGGCATGCAGATGTGTGTAAACATGGATGTGCTGGCATGTGCGTGCATCCGTATCATAGGAGTAGGCATTTGGAGGGTGGAAGTCAGGAAGGTCCTGCCTCCACCTTAGGGCCCAAGCCTATGGCAGCTGGGCCCCCCATCTCCCTCCCACAGGTGGCATTAATCCTGGACAGGGACCCCACGCACACCCTGGAATTTCTCAAGACTACCTCCACCAGCCTACCTCCCAGTGACCTCTCTGGTCCATGGCTTCAGTGGCCAGGGGTTGGAAAATTGCCAGCCCCAAGACAAGATCACTGTTGGAAGTCTTGGGTTTCTGCCCCCTGCCCGCAGACAGCTGCCAATGGGTAGGATGTGCTGGTGCCCAGGAAACTGGGCATCTGCGGGCAGAGTGACTGGTGTGGAAAGGGGCTGCCCACCTGTGACTTTCAGCTGGGCCTCAGAGCTACACGTGCCCACGTGGAAACTGACAGTTCCAGCATCCTCGAGGGTCACCTAGGAAGCAGGGAGAGACATGCTTTGCCCTGGGAGCCCCCATCCCGACCAGGAGGAGCCCAGCCAGCTTGCCAGACCTCAATGACAGGAGCTCATCACCTCCCCAACACAACCCCCGGGTGGAAGACCTTTCCGAATGGAGTTGGAAGCATCCCCGTCCTGGTACACTTAGGTCCCAGAGGCCTCACCTTGTGCAGGGTGAGCAGGTGGAGTGTGCCCTGCTCCACAGTGATGTCATTCATCTCGTTGGCCTGCAGGGGCACCCCTCCTAAAGCCCAGCGGGCTTCCTGGCCTGAAGCTCTGGATAGCCGGCACTGGAAGCTGGCATCCTGGCCCTCACTGAGCTGCACGTCCTGCAGGGGCTCCAGGATGGTCACCTCGGGAGCTGGACACAGGGGAGGCATGGGCGTCAGCCTCAGCATCTGAGGTGCCCCCTCAATCAACACAGTCTCATCATCCTGGGAGTCCCTCCCTGGGTATCCTCCCCTAGTGCACAAAGGCACGCACATGGGGGCCTGTTCTCAGCTCCCCATTCCAGTTGCAGGCAGAGTCTGCTCTAATGGACAGTGGATAGGTGAATGGATCAATGGAAGAATGAATGGATGCATAATGGGTGGATGGATGGCTGATCAATGGATAGATGGACTGTAGATGGATCGATGAATAATGGATGGATGATGGATGGATGGATGGTGAATGGGTGGATGGATGGGTGAATGGATAAATGGATGAATGAAAGGATGGATGACGGGTGGGTAAATGGGACTAGTGTGAGAACTAGAGGAGATGGTGCAGATGACTGAGGGCTGGGAGTGGGCTATGGTTTGCAGTGGCCCCCCTGCAAGGGCCAAGACCCAAAATCCAACACTGTGTCAGCCTACTGGAAGCCCACGACAACCTGCCCCACCAGCCTGACTCAGCCCACTCTCCCCTGACATCCTAGGGCCACCCTGAAATGCCAGCTCATAGGTCCACCTCCCTGCCAGGCCCCCAGCCTCTAAAGGCAGGAACCTTTGCCGTCTGTCTCCATACCCAGCAGGGCCCGGACATTCTCACCCCATGCAGTCACTGGTGGGGCCCGCCTGTGGCTACCTCTGATGGTGAGCTGGGCAGAGGAAGCATGGTTTCCCAAATGGAAGGAGACAGTGCCAGCATCCTCGGGCGTCACGCCCTTCAGCCGCAGTGTGTGGATGCGGCCATCCCGCACAGCCACCTCTGTCACCTCATTGCTTTGCAGTGGCAGGCCCTGTAAGCACCACTGCACGCCTGTGGCTCCAGCCCTGGACACCTCGCAGCTGAACTCAACATCCTCATCGGCCGGCACCTCCGCATCAACCAGCCCCCGTACAATGGTCACCTCAGGCTCTGAGGGGTGGGGCGAGATGGTTCCCTTTACCAGCCAAGTAAAAGAGCCCAGGCCAAGCTCCCACGCCCCCTCCTCCAGGAAGCCTTCCTGGGCACTCTCACACTCTTCTGCCATGGCCTATCTGTCCCACACGGCTTTTGTCCCCTGATGTGCTCACAAGCACAGATCCCCCCATGACACTGAGCTCTTTGGGGAAAGAATCTGGGCTGGAGGTGTGGGCCAAGAGGGCAGTTGTGTCTCAGGAATGGGAAGGGGTTGTGGGACACTCGACTGCCTGTCCACTCCCACACTGCAGCCAGCTCCACCCTGGCTAGCACAGCAGGGAGGCAAGGCTTGCAGGAGAAACAGGTTGGGGCTCAGCAGGGCACTCACACACCGGCCTCAGGGGTGGGCTTGAGGGGCTGCAGCCTGTTTCCTTGCTGCCCAGGTTTTCTCAGAGAGCCCTGACA
The DNA here is from genome assembly GCF_009828535.3 of Hylobates moloch. Taxonomy (NCBI): domain Eukaryota; kingdom Metazoa; phylum Chordata; class Mammalia; order Primates; family Hylobatidae; genus Hylobates; species Hylobates moloch. Next base: position 61,122,845 of record NW_026652293.1, on the reverse strand, counting down.
GGTACACCAGGAGGTGCAGGGGTGAGGAGGAAGACAGCGTGAGAGCAGGGGACTCAGGTGCACCCAGAAGGCAACCATAAGGGAGTGGGATGGCAGAGAAGGGCTCACCCTCTCCTCTGGGAGGCCCCACCACTCACCTGTGACCCTGAGGGAGGCAGCGGTTTTCTGGCCACCTGTTAGGCAGGCATACTCGCCCGTGTCCTTGGCCTCCAGTTGATGGATCAGCAGCTCCCGCGTGGCCCCCTGGCTCCGCATCTCGTACTTGGGGCCCGCATGCAGCTCCACGCCCTCCTTGAGCCATTGCACCGTGGCCCCCGACTCTGCATCACTCAGCTGACAGCACAGCCGGGCTATGTCACCTGTCTCCTGCTCCAGACTCTGAAGCCGAGTCTTGAACTTGGGCCTGGGGACTGGGGGGGATGCAGGAAGGGATGCTTAGTGCCCCTTGCCGCTGACCAAGGGTGAGGGGCTGTGGGAGGCAGGGGCTGGTGAGCAGCTCACCACGGACAGAGACGCTGGCCATGCTCTGTGTGTAGCCCGTGTCACACGTGTAGTCACCCGCATCCTCCTGCTCCACTCCGCGTACCAGCAGCTCCGCAGCTGCACCATCCTGCACCATCTGGTACTTGGCACAAGGGAAGAGCTGTAGGGAGCCCTTGCGCCACTCCACGCTCACACCCGCCCGGCTCAGCTCGCAGCGTAAGTGTGCAGTGCCCCCCTCATCCACCTCCTGGGGCTGCAGCTCTTGGAGGAACCGCACAGGCGCAGCTGCAGGGGAGGGAGCAGGGTATGAGGGCAGGTCCCTGAGGAGCTATAAGGGGGAACTAACAGGTGTGATACAGGGCAGAGTGGGGAGGGGGAACCGCATCAGAGCAGCTACCAGGAAGGAGGCAGGGCCTCAAGGCAGGTAGGACCCCCACCCTGTGGAGCCCTGTCTCCTCAATTGGGAGCCCCAGGTGGGGAGGCAGCCCCGAGGGTCCGCCCAAAGCACAGGAACTGCGCTGTATCCTGGCCACGCTAGCCTGGGAGCCCACCTGTGACAGTGAGGGTGGCACTGGTGGCCTGGGAGCCACAGGTGCAAGTGTATTCACCAGTGTCTTCACGTTGTAGGCCCCGTAACACCAGCTCCGCGGTGCAGCCCTGAAGCCGTGGCTCCCGGCGCCCATTGGCCTGCAGCTGCAGGCCACCCTTGCTCCAGACCACTGTAGCAGTGGGCTCAGACAGCTCACACTGCAGGGTGGCCGTGGAGCCCTCCTCTGCCTGCAGACTCTGCAGTGGCTCCCGGAACACTGGCTGTGGGGCTGCAGGGGGCAGGAGGCAGGGTCAGCTCCAGATCTATACCAGGCATCGCTCTCCAGGCCAGCAGATGAGGGCCTGGGCTCCTCCCAGCTCCCTGGCCTGGCTCCACAGGAGGTGCTGCCTCAGATGGTACTGGGGACCACCAGTCTGTGATTCAGGGGTGAGGAGGCAGCGTGGTGGGAAAGCAGGGAGGGGCTAGATCTACCCAGGGCTTAGGAGGCTGTCCTCTCACCCAGGAACCCACCCCAGCCCCCACAGGGCCACACACCCCAGATCCCAGGGCAGAGATGTGTACTTCAGAACTCAGGGTGAGGCCCTGTACCCCAGACCTGAGGGCAGAGGTGAGTTCCCCAGATCCCAGGGCGAGGCCAGGGCCCAGGGCTACAGGTTCCACCTCCCCTCTGTGGGCACCCAAATCCCAGGGCAGGGATGTGTACTCAGACTCCAGAGTGGGGCCGTGTCTTCCAGACCCCAGGACAGGGCCGTGTCGCCCAGACTCCAGGGCAGGGACCAGGTTCCCTTAGACCCTCAAGTGCCACAGGGGCTATTTGCCCCACAAGGCTACACTGAGAACCAGGGCCAGCCTGCAGGGGCCAGGGCTCTAGGTCCTGCCTCCCTTTCCTGGGCACCAGAGGCCTCCCTCTGAGAAGGACACGAGACCCTGTGGCTAAAAGACTCCAGGTCTCAAATGAAGGATGGCAGAAAGTTGGATTGATTAGGTGGTGATGGGAGGCAGTGGGAGGGAAACAAGGTGGGAATTCCTTCCCTACAACCATGACTGGTACACAAGGTCACATGGCTGAAGCTCAGTACAGACAACAGGGCACAGGATAACATTGGAACCCATGAGCAGAGGGGACAGAGGAAACAGCAGGAGAAAGAGGAAAGGAGCATCCGCAAGGAGGTGTGCTGTGCCTGCAACTGCACACAGAGGAAGGACACACACCCACATCAGTCCATGTGGCCACGTGTGGTCATTACCCTTGACAATGAGAGTGGCCGATGTCTTCTCCTGCCCACATACACATGAGTACTCCCCAGTGTCTGCCACGGACAGGCCATGAATCTGCAGCTCACATCTGGTCCCATCCTGCCTCAGGTTGTATCTGTCCCCATCTCTGAGGGTTTCAGGTCCCTTCCTCCACTCAACAGGGGCCGCCTTGCTCAGCTCACACTGCAGCATAGCCGTGGCCCCTTCTGTGGCCTCTTCATTCCTCAGACCCTTTGTGAACTTGGCGGGCAGGGCTGGGGAGGTCAGAAGATATGGACACAATCATGCCTCTGAGCCCACAGAAGAGACAGAACATGGATGACACAGAAAAGACAGAACCCAAATGGACATGAACCACATGGGGATGTGCTGAGCACAGGCTGTGCACTGTGGCTTCCCTCAGTCCAGGCTGTACAGCACATGACCATGGCCCCTTCTGTGGCCTCCTCACACCTCGGTCTTTATATGAATCTGGCACATATAGAGCTGAAGAGGGCCAGACACACATGGAAATCAGATCATCTGGAGCACTTTGGTAGACAGAATATGAGGGAATGGAGGACAAGACATAGAGCCCAACGGGGCAATGTGACTGAACCCATGTTGGTACACAGGTGGGAGCTGGCTAGAGATGCTGCTTTCTCCTGGTTTCTGCAACGGTCCAGGAGGCTGGAAGGGATTCTGGGGAATTATGGGAACAGGATGACATGGACACAGGGAGACGACACGAAATCAATACTGGCACACCAGAACATGGCTTTGCTTGGCCACATGTGATCTTTACCCCTGATGGTGAGTGTGGCTGAGGTCCTCTCCTGCCCACACACGCACGAGTACTCCCCAGCATCTGCCACAGCCAGGCCACGAATCTGCAGCTCACACCGGGTCCCATCCTGCCTCAGGCTGTGTCTGTCCCCATCTCGGAGGGTTTCAGGTCCCTTCCTCCACTCCACAGGGGCCGCCTTGCTCAGTTCACACTGCAGTGTGGCCGTGGCCCCTTCTCTGGCCTCCTGGTTTGTCATGTTGTCTATGAATCTGGGCGGCAGGGCTGGGAAGGACCAAGCAGTCACTGAGATCATCAGACTATCTGGACAACTCGGTGGACAGGACACAGACACACACGAGGAACCACACAAACCACCAAAGGACCACGGCAGAATAAGCAAACGAATGTACAGAAGGCGAGAAAGCACATGGCCCAAGAGGAACAGAGAACACGCAGGGATGGGGATGAACAGGAGGACATCTCCTGATGAGGAGAAGCGGAGGCAGGAGATGCCCAGAGGACCCCAGTTAGAGGACATACAACCTCAGGGTTCCCACGGGGCTGCCACCTTTGGAAGTAGAAGGTGGTAACACAGAGACACATAGATTCCAAGCCGCAAGTCCATGTGACGACACAGGATCTTTACCTCTGACAGTGAGTGTAGCTGAGGTCCTCTCCTGCCCGCACACACACAAATACTCTCCAGTGTCCTCCACAGCCAGGCCATGAATCTGCAGCTCACACCTCGTCCCGTCTTGCCTCAGGCTATGTCTGTCCCCATCTCTGAGGGTCTCAGACCCCTTCCGCCACTCCACGGGGGCCGCCTTGCTCAGCTCACACTGCAGCACAGCTGTGGCCCCTTCTGTGGCTTCGTGATTTCTCACATCTTCTATGAATCTGGCTGGCAGGGCTGGGAAGGACCAAGCAGTCACTGAGATCATCAGATTAACTGGACAACTCTGTGGATAGGACACAGACACACACAAGGAGGCACACAAACCACCACAGGACCATGGCAGAATGAGCAAATGAATGTACAGATGGTGAGAAAGCACATGGCCCAGGAGGAACAGAGAACACAGTCCCCATCTCTGACGGTCTCAGGTCCCTTCTTCCACTCCACAGGGACCACCTTGCTTAGCTCACACTGCAGTGTGGCTGTGGCCCCTTCTGAGGCCTCCTTGGTCTTCAGATCTTGAGGGAATTGGGTAGGCAGGGGTAGGAAGGGTCATATGGACAGAAGCCATCAAGCCCTCTGGAGGATATGAGGGACACACCTGAACATCCAGGAAGAAAACAGAAGCAGGAAGGCTGGAGGGACTTGGGATGAGGCGGACCAAAGTGCATTTGACAGTGAGTACTTCCTGCATTCTGCCTGTGAGGTGCAGATTGGGTGGGAGATGGGCTCCATCTTGGATCTCTTCTCAGAGGGCATCTTATCCTACCTGTGAACTTTCATTATGGGGAAGCAAGACAGGCTCCTCCAACTTGCAACCCACATATGCAATAATGTGATGGACATCTCTCTATGATGACACAGTAGGCACCTTCAGGTCGCAACATCCACTGCCCCATTGTCATCCCTCACACAACAGATAGCCTGACCAGACAGGGCTTCCATCCAGCAGTGCCCATGCCTAGATACACCTGGGCTCACAATACAACATCCCAGCCCACACAAGGCCCTGCTACCTCCATCCAACATGCTCCTGGACTGACCCTACTGAATCCACATTCCCACATATTACCCTGACTCATATCACCTAGATCATGACAGACACCACATGTGGCCTTGAACCACACCTCTGAACCTCCAATCTACCATTCTCTCTTGCCTCCTGACTCCAGGCAGGGGGCTCACAAGTTAGCAGAGCAGGGCCTAACCCGATTACATAGCCATAGACTGCTATGGGTTGTGTGTCTACAGAAGTCAAATGTTGAAGTCCTAACTTTCACTATTTCAGAATATGACTGTTTTTGAGATAGGGCCTTTAAAGAGGTGATTAATGCTAAATGGGATCACAAGGGTGGCATCTAATCCAATATAAACGCTGTCCTTATAAGAAAAGGAGATTAGGACACAAACAGAGAAGGACCAGTGAAGACACAGAGAAAACAGCTGTCTACAAGCCAAGGAGAGAGGCCTCAGAAGGAGCCAACCCTACTGACACCTGGATCTCAACCATCTAGCCTCCAGAATGGTGAGGAAATACATTCCTGTTATTTATACCACCCAGTCTATGGTACTTTCTTTGTGGCAACCCAAGCAAACAAATTCAGACTTTGGTACCAGGAGTGGGTACCATTCATCCATTTATCCATTTATCTATAGCTATTTGTCAAAGGAACAAATACCTATAAACGTGGACGTGGCTTTAGAACTCGGTAATGGGAGGTAGCTGAAAGATATTTCAGGTGCATGCTGAAAAACAGTGTTTGCAGGCAGCAATTGTTGGTGAAAACATGGGTGCTAAAAGTGATTCTGGTCAAGCCTCAGATGACAATGGGGGACATATTATTAAAAACTGGAGAAAGACAGTCATTGTTATAAAGTGGCCAAAAACCTGGTCAAATTTTATTCTAGTGTTTTGTGGACGGTAGGACTTGCAAACAACAAAATTGAATATATTTACCTGAGGAAGTTTCTAAGCAAAGAATTGAAACCATAGCCTGGTTTCTCTCTAATATGAAAATGTGAGAGGAGAGAGATAAATTCAGAAAGGATTTGTTAAGCAAAAAGGAACCAGAGCTTGAACATACAGAAAACTTTTCAGGCTATACATACTGCAAAAAAAAAAAAAAAATGAGAAAGCATTATTCTGGGGAGAATATCAACACTGGACAACCATTAGCAAATGGTTTGTGGTTTATGGATCCATTCAGGTTTATGGATCCAGGTGTGTGGTTTATGGATCCATTCAGCCCTCTCAGCAGAAGCCAGTAATAAAAATGAGATTATCAAGGAAAGATCTGTGGAGAACTCTTTCGTCTGGTGGCTTTGACCCACATGGATCGCATGGGACAAAGTTTTTGAGACCTTTATACCAGAGGAAATGCTGCTAGCTTGAACTGACTGGAACAGAGATGGGACAAAATGAAGGAAGGTTGTCAGACTTCTGAGAATCCACAGGATGGTCCAATAGAGCTACATGGATATAAACATGATATTCTGCAAGAAAAAGGAATAATGACCCCAAAGTTCGTTCGGGGTTGATAGGCATGGCATTATAACCAGGGGGTAGAGGGCACAGGCCTGGAAGTAAGCCTGTCTCCTCCTCAGTTACAAAGAGCCAGACACCTCCACTCAAGGCTGAGGGGGTAGAGTAGCAACCTTGTTGGGTCCAGAGGACTAGGCATTAATCCAAAGCCTTAAAACCTAATGATATTTGTCCTGCTAGGGTTACACCTTACTTGGGACCCATGACTCATTTCTCCTTTCCAGTTTCTCCCTGATTCAGAATGTCCATCCTATGCCTGTCCCACCATTGTGACTTCAAAGCAAATAACTTGTCTGACTTCACAGCCTCACAGATGAAGAAAAATTTTGCCTCTGTATGAGTCACACTTTGTCTCCCTCACAGTTGACTCAGATGATATTTAGAGGCGATTTGGACTAGTTGATATTGAAATGGGCTAAGATTTGGGACTGTTAGGAAGAAGTAAACATATTTTGCACATGAGAAGGCCATGAATTTTGAGAATCCAGATGGTGGAGTGTTATGGTCTGAATTGTGCCTCAGAAAAAATGCTTATGTTGAAATCCTAACCCCCAGTACACTTCAGAATATCACTGTATTTAAAGACAATCATTGAAAGGTAAAATGAGGTTGTTAGGGTGGTTCCAAATCCAGTATGACTGGTGCTCTTATAAAAAGAGGTTAGGACACACATATGCACACAGAGGGACATCCATGTGAAGACACGGGGAGAAGACAGCTGTCTACAAGAAGAGAGGAGCTGACACCGTGATCTTGAGATTTCAGCCCCATATTTCTGAGAAAATAAATCTCTGTTATTTGAGCTACCCTGTCTGCAGTGCTTTGTTAAGTTAGCCTGAGCAGATGAAGACAATACTCCTTTAGAAGCTTGGAATGATCACAAGGATCAATCAGAACACGGACCAGACTGAAGAGGGGCCTGGCCTGAGCCATCGCTTTGTCTGTCAAAGGACATACATTTCCTGACCTCCATGCCTGAGGCCCAAGAGCTGGTGGACATCCACAGGCCTTTGCAAGACAGCAGGGGCCCCAGACAGCTCTCCTGGACCCTGACACCTACCTGCTGCTCTCCCTGACACCTGGGGACCCTGCACTATTCACCCCTGGGGTCTGTATGCCCAGGCCCTAGATTAGGCCATCCAAGTGGGTTCTCAGTGTGCATTTGTGAGATGGACCACACAGATGAGTGACTGAATAAAATGTCAACGACATTGAGAGACACTGGGAGAGCACAGACCATGTGGCTTAAGTAGGGGAAGACAGAAGTCACTCAGGTGGTCACATGTGGTCTTTACCCCTGACAGTGAGCATGGCTGAGGTCCTCTCCTGCTCACATATGCACGAGTATTCTCCAGCATCTGCTATGACCAGGCCACGAATCTGCAGCTCACACCTGGTCCCATCCTGCTTCAGGCTGTATCTGTCCCCATCTTTGAGGGTGTTGGGCCCCTTTCTCCACTCCACGGGGGCTGCCTTTCTCAGCTTACACTGCAGTGTGACTGTAGCCCCTTCTGTGGCCTTCTGGCTTCTCATGTCCTCTATGAACCTGGCAGGCAGGGCTGAGAAGGACCAAACAGTCACTGATATCATCAGACTGTCTGGAGGATTTTTTGGACAGAACATGGACACCAATAAGGAGCCACACAAACCACCAAAGGACCATAGCAAGATGAGCAATACACAAACAATGAGAAGGCAAATGGCCCAGGAGGCACAGAGAACACACAAGGACGTGCATGAGCAGGAGGACATCTCCTGATGAGAAGGGGAGGCAGGAGATACTTAGAGGGCCCCAGTTAGAGGACTGACAATCACAGGGTTTCCACAGGAGATGTGCCACATTTGGAGGCAGAAGGTGGTGACACAGAGAGGTGTATACACCAAGCCACAAGCCCACATGGCCACACAGGATCTTTACCCCTGACAGTGAGTGTAGCTGAGGTCCTCTCCTGCCCACACACACATGAGTACACCCCGGTATCTGCCATAGCCAGGCCATGAATCTGCAGCTCACACACAGCCCCATCTTGTCTCAGGCTGTATTTGTCCCCATCTCTGAGAGCCTCGAGGCCTTTCCTCCACTCCACAGGGGCTGCCTTGCTCAGCTCACATTGCAGTGTGGCTGTGGCCCCTTCCATGGCCTCTTCATTCCTCAGACCCTCTGTGAACCTGGCAGGCAGGGCTGGTGGAGGGATCAGAAAGACACGGACACAATTACACTGAGCACATGAAAAAGACAGGACATGGATGGCACAGAGAAGACACAAACCCCAACTGGACACAGACCACATGCAGGGTATGCCAAGCACAGGCTATAGATTCCCTCTGTTCAGCCTGGTAACATCACAATCATGGCCCCTTCGTGGGCTCCTCAGGCCTCAGAGATAACGTGAATCTGCCATGCAGGGCCAGAGAGAGTGAAAAAACACAGAGAACATTAAATTCCTTGGGAAGTGCTGGTAGACAGGACATGACAAGATGAAAGACAAGACACAATCCAATAAGACAGGGCCCACAGTATCACAGGCATGGGAATCTGGATGTAGATGAGAGTTTCTTCTGGTTCCTTCAGCAGCCCAGGAAGCTGGAAGGGATAGCGTGGCATGAAGTGAACAGTGTGGCAGTCTGGGGGAGACCATGCAATGAGCAGAGATTGATGGCAAGAAGTGAACAACTGGACACCAGAATGCAGATCTGGACAGATGGACTTTACCCCTGATGGTGAGCATGGCCGAGGTCCTCTCTTGTCCACACATGCATGAGTATTCCCCAGCATCCGCCACAGACAGGTCATGGATCTGCAGCTCACACCTCGTCCCATCCTGCTTCAGGCTGTATCTGCCCCCATCTCTGAGGGTCTCAGGGCCCTTCTTCCATTCCACAGGGGTCACCTTGCTCAGCTCACACTGCAGTATAGCTGTGGCCCCTTCTGAGGTCTCCTTGGTCTTCAGATCTCGAGTGAATCGTGCAGGCAGGGCTAGGAAGGGTCACATGGACAGAAGCCATCAAACCCTCTGGAGGATCTGAGGGACACAACCTGATTATGCAGGAAGGAAACAGAAGTAGATCTCGAAGACATGGGATAAGGCGGACCAAAGACCATGTGAGACTGAGGTCTTCCTGTGTTCTGCCTATGAGGTGCAGATTGGCTGGGAGATGGGCTCCATCCTGGATCTCTTCTCAAAGGGCATCTTGTCCTACCCATGTCCTATCATTACTAGGAAGCAAGACAGGCTCCTGCAACTTCCACATATGCAATAATGTGATGCATCTCTCTCTTCTCTCTCTCCAGCCTCATAGGAGGCACCTCCTTGTCCTGACACCTGCTTCCCCATTCTCATACAGGAGATACCCATTCCAGGCAGGGCTTCCATCCAGCACTGCTCATGCATGGGCATACCTCGGCTCACTGCCAACCATCCCAGCCCACACAAGGACCTGCTGTCTCCACCTCACTGCTCCTGTCCTGACTTTACTGGATACACATTGCCTTGGCTCAATCACCAAAACCCCCAACAGACTCCAGATGTGGCTTCTACACCACACCTCTGACCCTTCAACCTGCTGTCCTCTCTTCCCTCCTGATTCTAGGCAGAGTGAGAGCTCACAGGGTACAATGGAGCAAGCCCCACCCTGGTTACCCCGTATGGTCTGATTGTGTCCCCCCAAGTTCATATGTTCAAACCTAACCTCTAGAACCTCAGAGCATGACTGTATTAAAGATAGGGCCTTTAAAGTGGCAACTAAGGTTAAATGAGGTTGTCAGGGTGTGCCCAACTCCAATATGACTGGTGTCCTTATAAAAAGCAGATATTAGGACACAGAGACACACTGAGGAGTGACCATGTGAAAAAACAGAAGACTGCATCAACAAGCCAAGGAGAGAAGCCTTGGAGGAAGTCAACCTAATAACACTTCAACCTAGACTTCTAGTCAGAAAACTAACACAAATATTGGTACCAGGGGTAGGGTGCCATTGTAACAATTATCTAAAAATGTGGAAGTGGCTTTGGAACTGGGTAATGGGTGGAGGCTGGATGATATTTGAAGTGCATGTTGGAAAAAACCTAGATTGCTGTGAACAACCTGTTCATGGAAAGATGGACATTAAAAATGCTTCTGGTCAGACCTCAGATGGAAATAAAGAACAGGTTATTGGAAAGGGGAGGAAAGGCGATCCTCATTATTAAGTGGCAAAGAACTTTTCCGAATTGTGTTGTTGTGTGTGGAAGGTAGGACTAAGAAACAATACAATTTTGCATGTTTAGTTGAGGAAATTTCTAAGTAAAGTGTTGAAGGTGAAACCTGTTTTCTCTTTGCTGCTTATTGTGAAGTGCAAGAGGAGAGAAATAAATTGAAGAAGGAATTGTAAATAAAAAAGGAACCAATACTTGAAGCTTTGGAAATTCTTCAGCCTAACCACATGGTAAAAAATGAGAAACTGTTCTGAAGAGAACATCAAGGGTGTGGGTAGATAACCATTTGCTAAAGCACCAGGTGTGCAATTTATGGATCCAATTAGTCATCTCAACAGAAGCCAGGAATAGAGATGCAGTTATCTGGAAAAGCCTCTTGTCTGATGGTGTGGACCTCCATGAATTGCATGGGAGGCCAACTCAGTTTTTGATAATCTTATACCAGCAGATTGGAGTGAACTGGATTGAGGTGGGATAAAATGAAGGAAGGCTATCAGACTTCAGGGATTCAACAGAATGAGCTAATATCACTATATGGCTGCAAACATGTCTTACCCTTCAAAATACAACAATGGCCCCAAAGGCATCAGCAGGGCTGCCACTGCCACTAGAGGTCCAGGGATCAGGACCACCTCTTCCCAGAACGGAGGGGGAGAGGCTGTCACCCAAGGATGAGTGGATAAGATATTACCCAGGTCTGAGAGATTGGGGATAACACTCTGGTTGGCATGGAGGACTGGAATTAAGTCAAAGAGAATTATTTTTCAGACTTTGGAAAAAAAAAAGTAGAGATGGGGTCTCACTGTCACCCAGGCTGGAGTGCAGTGGTACAATTATAGCTCACTGCAGCCTCAAGTGATCAAGTGATCTTCATGCCTCAGCCTCCCTAGTAACTGGAACCCCAGATGTGCACCACCACACCTAACAAAATTTTTTTTCTTTTAGAAAAAGGGTCTTGCTATATTTTCCAGGCTGGTCTAGAACACCTGGCCTCAAGTAATCCTCCTGCCTCAGCCACTCAACGTGCTAGGATTATAGTCGTGAGCCACTGTACTGAGTCACCAGCCTTAAAATCTAGTGAAATTTGCTCTGCTAGGTTCAGACCTGCATAAGATTCATGACCCTTTTTTTCCTTCCAACCTCCCCTCTTTTGAACAGGAACATCTATCCTATGCCTGCAGCACCATTGCATCTTGGAAGCACAAAACTTGTCTGGTTTCATGCTTCACAACTGAAGAAGAATTTTGCCTCGGAATGACTCATACTTCACCTCCCTCACGCTTGACTTAGATGCATTCAGATGAGATTTTGATTTTGAGTTGATGCTGGAATGGGTTAAGATTACGGGCTGTTAGGAAGAAGTAAGTGTATTTTGCATGTTAGAAAGTAATTAATTGTGGGAAGCCAGAGGGCAGAATGTCATAGTCTGAATTGAGTCCCCTCACCAAATCCATGTATGTTGAAATCCTAACCCCTAGTACTTCACAATGTCACTGTATTGAAATAGTATCTTTGAAAGGTAAAATGAGGTTGTTATGATGGGCCCAATCCAATATGACCAGAGTATCTACAAGCCAAGAAAAGAGGCCTAAGGAGAAACCAACCGAGTGACTCCTTGATCTTGGAATTTCAGACTCCAGAAGTCTGAGAAAATAAACATCTGCTGTGAAGTTACCCAGATGCACTGCTCTGCTGTGTTCGCTGAGCAGATAAAGGCAGCAGTCCTTCAGGAGCCTGGCATGACCACAGGAACTACTCAAACGTTCTCAGCAGATTCAGTGGGGCCTGGCCTGACCACCTCCTCGGTGAGCCCCCAACCCTACTGTGCATGTCCATCAGCAGAAACACAGGCCCTCACCTCTAGGCCTGGGGCCCCAGAGCCCACGCGCATGTGCAAGCCCCAGCAAGATGCCAGTGGCCCCAGACAGCTCTCCTGGACCCTGACGTCTGTCTGTGGGGCTCTCCTTTGGGTCCCTGCCCTATTCACCCCTGAGGTCCATATTCCCAGGCCCTAGATTAGGTCATCCAAGTGGGTTCCAGGTGCATTTGTGAGATGTATCACACAGGGGAGTGATTGAATGAGATGGCAATGACATCAAGAGGCACTGGGAGAGCACAGATCATGTGGGTTAGGTGGGAGAAGACAGGAATCACTCAGGTGGCCACATGTGGTCTTTACCCCTGATGGTGACTGTGGCCGAGGTCCTCTCCTGCCCGCACACACACGAGTACTCCCCAGTGTCTGCCATGGACAGGCCATGAATCTGCAGCTCACATCTGGTCCCGTCCTGCCTCAGGCTGTATCTGTCCCCACCTCTGAGGATCTCAGACCCCTTCCTCCACTCCACGGGGGCCGCCTTGCTCAGCTCACATTGCAGCATGGCCGTGGCCCCTTCTCTGGCCTCCTGGTTTTTCACATCTTCTATGAATCTGGCAGGCAGGGCTGGGAAGGACCAAGCAGTCATTGTGATTATCAGACCGTCTGGAGTACTCTGCGGACTAGACATGGGCACCCACAAGGAGCCACACAAACCACCAAAGGACCACACATGAAAGAGCAAACAAATGTACACATGGGGAGGAAGCAAATGGCCCCAGAGGAACAGAGAACACAAAAGGAGAAGGACATGCACGTGAGGACACCTCCTGGATAAGACGGGAAGAGGGAGATGCCCAGAGGACCCCGGTTAAAGGACAGACAACCATGGGGTTGCCACAGAACCATGCCACATTTGAAGGCAGAAGGTGGTGACACAGAGATGTGTAGACACCAAGCCATGGTCTACACAGCTACACACGATCTTTACCCCTGACAGTGAGTGTGGCTGAGGTCCTCTCCTGCCCGCATACACATGAGTACTCCCCGGCATCCACTACAGCCAGGCCACGGATCTGCAGCTCACACCTGGACCCATCCTGCCTCAGGCTGTGTCTGTCCCCATCTCTGAGGGTCTCATGCCCCTTCCTCCACTCCACCGGTGCCACCTTGCTCAGCTCACACCACAGCGTGGCCATGGCCCCTTCTGTGGCCTCTTCATTCCTCAGACCCTTTATGAACTTGGAAGGCATGGCTGGGGAGGTCAAAAAACACAGATATGATCACATTCTCTGAGTACATGGAAGAGATAGGAAGGACGTGGATGGCAGAGACAAGACACAGAACCCAAATGGGCACAGGCCGCATGGGGGTGTGCTGAGCACAGGCTGTGGACTGGGGCTTCCCTCAGTACAGACTGTACGGCACATGGCCAGGGCCCCTCCTGTGGCCTCCTCACATCTCAACCTTTACAGGAATCTCTGGCACCCAGGCCCAGAGAGGGTCAGAAACACACAGAGAACATCAGGGGAAAGAATGTGACAGGATAGAAGACACAGAATCCAACGTGACAATGTCAACAGAGTCCTCGGAGGCACACAGTGGGAGCCGGCTAGAGAGGCTGCCTCCTCCTGCTTCCTGCAACAGCCCTGGAGGCTGGAAGAAGCTCATGCAGTTACACAGGCGGGCACAGACATGGGGAGAGCACGCAGCATGGGCAGAGACGGATGGCGTCAACACATGGACACGAGAGCACAGCGCTGCTTGGCCGCATGTGGCCTTTACCCCTGACGGTGAGCATGGCTGAGGTCCTCTCCTTCCCGCACATGCACAGGTACTCCCCAGCGTCCTCTGCCACCAGGCCGCGGATCTGCAGCTCACACCTGGCCCCATCCTGCCTCAGGCTGTGTCTATCTCCATCTCTGAGGATCTCATGCCCCTTCCACCACTCCACGGGGGCCATCTTGCTCAGCTCACACTGCAGCGTGGCCGTTGCCCCTTCTGTGGCCTCTTTGTTCCTCAGACCCTCTGTGAACTTGATGGGTAGAGCTGGAGGAGGGTCAGAATATATGAACACAATCATGCTGTCTGAGCACATGGAAGATACAGAACATGGATGGCACAGAGAAGACACAGAACCTAACTGGACACAGGCCACACGTGGGGTGTGCTGAGCACAGGCTGTGGACTGGGGCTTCCCATGCTCCAGCCTGTCAGCACTGTAGCTGTGGCTCCTTCCATGGCCTCCTGAGTCCTCACACTTCATGTAACTCTGGCTGCCAGAGCCAGAGTATGTCAGACACACACGAGGACTGTGAGAGTCTCTGGAGCACTCTGTGGGGGGAGGACAGGACAGCATGAAGGGCAAGGTACAGAAGCCAACAGGACAACATGATGGAGCCCATCCTTGGAGGCACATGGAGTGGAAGCTGGCTGCAAGGCCGGTTTCTCCTGGTTCCCACAACAGCTCTGGAGGCTGGAAGGGACTCTGTAGAGTGATGGGAACAGGGTGGTGCAGATGCAGGGAGAGCACATGGGGTGAGTACAGACACACGGCATGACATCAGTACATGGACACCAGAAGATGGCTCTCCTTGGCCACATGTGGCCTTTACCCCTGACGGTGAGCATGGCCAAGGTCCTCTCCTGCCCGCACACGCATGCGTACTCCCCACTGTCTGCCATGGCCAGGCCACGAATCTGCAGCTCACATTTGGTCCCGTCCTGCCTCAGGCTGTATCTGTCCCCATCTCTGAGGGTCTCAGACCCCTTCCTCCACTCCACAGGGGCTGCACTGTTCAGCTCACACTGCAGCACGGCCGTGGCCCCTTCTCTGGCCTCCTGGTTTTTCACATCTTCTATGAACCTGGCAGGCAGAGCTGGGAAGGACCAAGCAGTCTCTGAGATCATCAGACTGTCTGGAAGACTCTGTGGATGGGACATGGACACCCACAAGGAGCCACACAAACCGCCAAAGGACCACATGTGAAGGAGCAAATAAACATTCACATGGGGAGGAAGCAAATGGCCCGGGAATAACAGAGAACACAAAGGGATGAACATGAGCATGAGGACACCTCCTGGACAAGAAGGGTAGGCGGGAGACAACCGGAGGACCTCAGGTGGAAAAAAGACAACCCCAGGGTTGCCACAGGGGCTGTGCCACACTGGAAGATGAGGATGACTCGGTGACATGTAGACACCAAGCCACGGGTCCACAAGGCCACATATGATCTTTACCCCTGATGGTGAGTGTGGCTGAGGTCCTCTGCTGCCCGCATATACACAAGTACTCCCCGGCATCCGCCATGGCCAGGCCACAGATCTGCAGCTCACACCTGGTCCCCTCCTGCCTCAGGATGTATCTGTCCCCATCTCTGAGGTTCTTGGACCCCTTCCTCCACTCCACAGGGGCCACCTTGCTCAGTTCACACCACAACATGGCTGTGGCCCCTTCCACGGCCTCTTCATTCCTCAGACCCCCTGTGAACTTGGCCGGCACGGCTGGGGGATCAGAAAGAGATGGCCACAATCACACCCTCTGAGCCCACAGAAGAGATAGGACATGGACAACACAGAGAAGACAGGGAAGCCATCTGAACACGGGCCGCTCCTGGGGCGTGCTGCGTACAGGCTGTGCACTGCAGCTTCCCACGGTCCAGCCCATTAGCATCGTGCTGTGGCCCCTTTTGAGGCATCCTCAGCCTCATACTTTCTATGAACCTGGTTGGCAAGGCTGGAGAGGACACAAAGACCATGAAGCCCTCTGGAGACACCTGGGGACACTCAGCAAGGACACACTCCCGCTTTGGAGGAAACTAGGACTTAAAGCATGGACACATTGATGTGAAACAGTGCCCTGGGAGCAGAGAATAGACTGGCCGTGGACACGCAGGGGAAAGCCGCCCAGGACACAGAGGAGCTGGAATCCTAGCAGGGACCCCAAGATGATGGCAGACACATGCAATGGCCACAGGACCCATGAGATGGGGAGGCAGAGATGGAACCAAACGGGATCTCCCCATCCCCAGGATCTTCTGCAGCCCATCCTGGCTCAGACCCAATCTGTCATCATGCTCAAGGGCCCAAGACCAGCCTGGTGGCTCAGTTACACTACACTGTGGCCCTGGTCTCATTCTGTGGCTCCCTATTTCATAGCTCCTTCAAAAATTTTTTTTCTTTTTCAGACAGGGTCTCAGTGTGTCGCTTAGGCTGGAGTGCAGTGGTGCCATCACAGCTCACTGAAGCCTCAAACTTGTGGCCTCAACCAATCCTCCCACCTCAGCCTCCTGAGTAGCTGGGACCACAGGTGCACACCACCACAACCAGCTAATTTTTATATTTTTTGTAGAGATAGGGTCTCCCTGGGTTGCCCAGGTTGGCCTGGAACTCTTAAGCTCAAATGATCCTCCTGCCTTGGCCTCCCAAAGTGCTGGGATTACAGGTGTGAGCCACCACACCCAGCCTCATGATCTTGATGAATAGCTGGAGGAAAAAGACACAAAATCAGCTGTCTAAAAATCTCCCACAAAATCATCCAGGCTCCTGCTTCTCATCAGTTCCTGCTGCTCCTGCGGCCAGAGCCCAGGGCAGACAGGGAGTAAGGAGCCTACTGCTGGGAGAGAGGAGGGTGCCGCCCTCCACTTTGACTGTCGCCCTGTGTTCGTGATGCAAGCAGGAACCCCACGCAGCAGGTGCCCTGGTGCATGGGTCCAGCAGATAAGAAATGACCAACTGAATACACGAAGGAACCGTCCACCCGGACATGCCCTGCGTGCAGGAGATAGCCATGGATCACAGGGACAGGTGAGGGCCACTGTCTCCTGTGCACTGAGGCTGGGTGGCTTCCCAGCCCACCAGATGGAGACTGGAGCCTCAGAGTGCCCAGCTTCATCCCCTGGACGCCCCCAGGGGAACTGCAGCTCGGAGCATCCTTGGGGCTTCGGGGTCCGGTGGAAACTTCCAGCATGCAAGGGTGCCCTCTTAGGAGGCAGCAGAGGGGTCCAGCAGGGCACCCACCACCTGAAGCTTTCCCGGAACTCGCCCACTTCTGGAAGCAACTGCCTCAGGCAGCCGGCAGGGGTCCACTCTGGTCATCTGCTCTTCAGCCACCAGTCTGAGGAGGACGCAGATTAGCCCCTGGGCCCCTGTGTCTCTCCAACATGCCACATAGCCGTGTGACAGGGCCCAAAGTCTCTGCCCCTCTGGGGTGTCCTGGCGAGCCTGGTGGTGTGGTGCCTCCATGCCATGGAAGCTGTACTGTCAACACCGCCGGAGGTGCATGGAGGCCGGGCCTCTCCGCAAAGGTCTATGACACTTGTGCCTGTGACCAGAGCTACCTGCTTCAGGCACTGGCATCCAGACGGCTGTGCCTGGCCCCTAGAACCTGCCCCTTCACTGGCCTGAGGGATCCCTCCTTGCGGTGTGAGGGGAGACCACCAGAGTCCTGGGCGAGAAGGCCCTAGAGCTTGGGAGAGTCCTACCCTGCATTCCCTGTAAGGTGCCCAGGCCCTCCACCTGGGCCGGCTTTATCCCGTGTGCTTTCCCTGATGGAAGCGAGCCAGGCCCTCCAAGGCCCCGAGCACCTGCACACGCCACACCACGCCACCAGCCACACTGGGCCATGGGTCCCAGCTCCACAGACACACAAGGCCAGGCCTGCAGGGCTCTGCCCTTTCTGCTGAGAACACTGGTGGCTTGAGGCTGGAATCCTCTCCGTGCTGTGACTGAGAGGTTCAGGGCCCAGGGCGAGTCCTGCAGCCTCACGTCCCCAGGGGACCCAGCCATGGCTGAGATCCACTCCCACCCCCTACACGTGAGGACACTCTAGATCTGCCGCAAGCAGGCCACAGGGCTCCGGACGTCCCGTCCTGGTCAAAGCCCCCATCTTGGATCATCTTGGGCCCCTTCTTCCACTCCACACAGCTGCTCTGCTTGGCTCACACACGAAGAGTCACTGTGGCTGCTCCTCCCCACAGTCACCCCATCACCTCCTCCCCACAGTCACCCCCATCACCTCCTCCCCACACTCACCCCCATCACCTCCTCCCCACACTCACCCCCATCACCTCCTCCCCACACTCACCCCCATCACCTCCTCCTCACACTCACCCCCATCACCTCCTCCTCACACTCACCCCCATCACCTCCTCCTCACACTCACCCCCATCTCCTCCCCACAGTCACCCCCATCACCTCCCCTCCACAGTCACCCCCATCACCTCCCCTCCACAGTCACCCCCATCGCCTCCCCTCCACAGTCACCCCCATCGCCTCCTCCCCAAAGTCACCCTGCCTCTCTCCTCCTCACAATGGACCCTCCCCTTCCTGGCTGTGCACTCCAGCCCACCTGCCATCCCCCAACTCCCGTCTGTGTTCCGCTTCTGGGGCTCCTCCTTGATTGCCTTCCTGCCTTCCTAGTGTTTACCATGGAGAAGATCTGTGATCTCACTTTTCTAATGATTTGGTTCTCCCCACATCCTCTGTCTCTGCCTACAACCCCGTAGAGCTCAAACAGCCCTCTCTTCTCTGCTGTCTTCCTGCTCCTGAGGTGGGTAACACGCAGCAGCTGTGGGGAATCCCTACTGAAGGAATGAAGGAACCACATGCAGAAAGACAGGGAAGGCCACAGTGCAGACGTGGGCACAAGGCAGGAATGTGCACACCCGCTCGGACATAGCCACCCATGCACGTGGCCAGGGGCAGTCATTACCCTTCACGGTGAGAGTGGCAGAGGTCCTCTCCTCCCCACACACACAGGAGTACTCCCCAGCATCTGCCACGGCCAGGCCACAGATCTGCAGCTCGCACACAGCCCCGTCCTGCCTCAGGCTGTGTCTGTCCCCATCTCTGAGGCTCTCACGCCCTTTCCTCCACTCCACGGGGGCCGCCTTGCTCAGCTCACACCGCAGCGTGACTGTGGCCCCTTCTGTGCCCTCTTGGTGTCTCAGTCTTCCTATGAAGTGGGCAGGCATGGCTGGGGAGGGATGGACAGACAGACACGGAGGGGATCAGACTCTGGGAAGCACAAGTGGATAGGCCATGGCGAGATGGAGGACAAGACAGACTCCCACAGGACAGGACCCAGGGTGCCTCGAGGGTGGGAGTCTGGCTGCAAATGCCAGGTTCTCCTGGTTCCTTCCACAGCTCAGAAAGCTGGAAGGGACTCCGTGATGTGCTGGGAAGTGCATGGCACAGTCGGGGAGACTGGAACAGGTGTGACTGACAGCAGAGGTAAAAAATTGGACACCGGACACGGCTCTGGACACACAGTCTTACCCCTGATGGTGAGTGAGGCCGAGGTCCTCTCCTCTCCACACACACACGAGTATTCCCCGGCGTCCACCATGGCCAGGCCACGGATCTGCAACTCACACATGGCCCCGTCCTGCCTCAGGCAGTATCTGTCCCCATCTCTGAGGGTCTCGGACCCCTTTCTCCACTCCACGGGGGCCGCCTTGCTCAGCTCACACCGCAGCGTGGCCGTGGCCCCTTCTGTGGCCTCCTTGTTTCTCAGTTTCCCGATGAACTGGGCAGGCAGAGCTGCAGGAAAGTCAGACACAGAGAGCATCGTCTTTGCTCCCCTGCGTTGGAGGAAGTGGCATCTTTGGGCCACATGGGCAGGGTGGACGGAGATGCTTACCAGTCACCGTGAGGGTGGCAGAAGTAGTCTGGTCCCCGAAGGAGCATGAGTACATCCCGCTGTCCTGCGGCCGGAGGTCCCGGACCACCAGCTCCAGCATGGCACCCTCCTGGCGTAAGCTGTATTTGTCACCTGGCCTCAGGACCTTGTCTCCACAGCACCACTCCACGGGTGCAGCCACAGATGACAGCACACAGCGCAGTGTGGCAGCACCACCCTCCGGCACCTCCAGGTCCTTCAGGGCCTCCCGGAACCGCACTGGCCGTGCTGCAGACAGGCACAGGCTCAGCTTGCCCTCCCCCGACTGAAGTCCACTAGGGGTCCCCTATAGGTGGTGGAGGGCTGGGGACATCAGCTGCAGGGTCCCCCTTCTCCTTTGGGGCCTGTGGCAGCGACCTTGAGACTTCTGGAAAGGGGCAGCTCTGAGGGTGAGGGATAGAAAGGGTGAACCAAGCAGGAGAACAGAAGGGCGGAGTGTGAGGGACCTGTGCCGGCCAAATTCACAGTTGGAAGCCCTAGCCCAGACCTCGAAGCGTGGCTGTGATGAGGAAAGTAAGGTCAAAAGAGGTCACAGTGGGCCCTAACACACTGTGGCTGGCACCTCCTGAGATAGGAGGTCAGGGACACAGGCATGCACAGAGGGACGGCCCTTCAGAGACGCAGAGGAGACAGCTCTGCGGGGCGGCTCCTGCAGGTGGCAGAGGCCAGGGCGGAAGCCAAGCAGGGTGGACAAGGTGCCAGGGAGAGCCAGAAAGGACACGGGGCGCCATGGGTGCCCCATACAGGATGTACGGGAACCTGGGTCCTCCCGCCTTGGGCTCCTTGTGGGTGCACATGCCCTGCCCTGAAGACGGTGCTGCCTGAGAAGAGAGCTGTAGGCACCTGGCCTGTAGCTGGGCTTTGGGGCTGCTGGGGCTCACCGTGCACCCTGACAATGGAGCTGCTGCAGGCGCCCCCAGCCTCACACTTGTAGCGTCCGCTGTCCTGCAGGGTGGCCCCAGTGATGAGCAGCTGGGCCCGGTGGCCCTCGTGGCTCAGCTGGCACCGGGCAGACCCCCGCAGGGTCTTCCCATCCTTGGTCCAGCACACAGGACTGTCGCAGGTGCTGGTCTCGCACACCAGGGTCAAGTCCTCACCCTCTGTGATGGTGGCATCTGTGAGCTCCCGGGAGAAGATGCTTGGCTTCTCTGGGGGACAGAGAGAGAAGCAGGAGCATGTGGAATCCTGTCGTGCTGCCACTGGTGGGGCCAACAGGGAGAGACCCTGGGTCTCACTGCGGACCAGGCAATACCCTGGCTCAGCACCCACCAGCCACCCTCACGCTGGGGCCACACAACAGGCCGCGGAGGGAACGGGGCAGGCTCCATGCGGCTCCTGCCCCAGTGGGGATGCAGCCTGGCCCGGGCCACGCCAAGCACAGTTCTGCAAACCATGCGGAAGCATTCATCCCGAAAGAGCCCAATTCAGCCTTCTGAGCCCCCACCCCACAGTAAGCCAATGGTGCTTTCTCTGTGAGCCCAGGGATACTGGGTACATGGCTGAGCTGCCATCCACCTCTCCACCTGTCTGCAGCTCTGAGCAACATGTGCGACGTGGGCATGCGACCCACCAGTGACCCGCAGGGTGGCTGAGGCCCGCTGGTCACCCGCCTCAAAGTAGATAGTGCCCGAGTCCTTGAGCGCCAGCTGCCGCAGGGTCAGCACGTGGTAGCCCCCAGGCTGGGCCTCGATCTCATTGAGCTCGTTAGCATGCAGGGGTGTCTTGTCCAGGAACCAGTGCACAGGCTCATAGTTGGCCGGGGAGATCCGGCAATGGAAGGTGGCTGAGGAGCCCTCCTGCACATCCACATCCTCCAGGTCCTCGATGATGTGCACTCTCCGGCCTGCAAAGGCACAGACTGCTCAGGGGCCCCACCATCCTGGGCAGGCTCAGCCAGCAGTGCTCCCCAGGACAGATGCTCCCCAGGACAGAGTAAGGTGGCTGTGTTTTAACAAGTTTGCAGGGACAGAACTCTGAAAACAGTAAGTGGGTCAGAGTTTGAACGGTCCAAAGATACTTGTTTGAGGACCACTGGGAGCCCCGAGCCCACCTCTCTGCACCTTGGAGGTCCTTCTGTAAGGCTTGCTGGGTGAGTCTGCAGCCTCCTGAGAACCCAGGAGAGCACACTCCTGCCCCCTTTCCAAGCTGTGCTCCCAGGAGCAGTTGGCTCCCAAACCTACTTACCCAGCTATGTGTATCATTACAATTGTGCCATGAAATTAACCCTTGTAGTAACAGATGAAACAGGAGTGTGAAAAAAAAATGGCTACACTTATGTTGAAATTTAAATCAAATGCTTAGAAGATAGGAAATGTGAATTCCTAGAAACGAGGTTTTTTGGCTGTTGAATTAGGGATGGTAAGAGATGAGCGTTTCTGAATATCGAGACAGGTCCTGCATTCAGATTCCTTCTGCATGCACGAGTGTCCTGCAGGCACAACTCCACCTCAAAGAAGCTGACCCCAGCCCAGGCAATGCACACGGAGGAAGAGCTCTCATCAGTGGATGGCACACAAGGAAATGGCTTTGGCTCCCAGACCAGGCCAGTCGACATCCTCATACGTTAAATTTTTATTTTATTTTATTTTTGTAGAGACGGAATCTCACTCTGTCTCCCAGGCTGGAGTGCAGTGGCGCGATTTTGGCTCACTGCAACCTCTGCCTCCCGGGTTCAAGCAACGCTCCTGCCTCAGCCTCCTGAGTAGCTGAGATTACAGGCACGTGCCACCATGCCTGACTAATTTTTGTATTTTTAATAGAGATGGGGTTTCACCATGTTGGCCAGGCTGGTCTAGAACTCCTGATCTCATGATCCACCTGCCTCAGCCTCCCAAAGTGCTGGGATTACAGGCGTGACCCACTGAGCCCAGCCATGTTAAACTTTAAAAGAGCATCTTTTGTTAGCTTATGACTCTCACTCTTGATGGCTTTTTAAAAAATTAACTATGGGTACCAACTTTATTAGATCATGGGGCTTTACTGTGCTAACAGAATGCTTTCACCAGGGTCACCAAATCCATTGGAGAAAAAAAATCAGTGATGATTCCTGGTTTATGTTACTTCTGATGATCACAACTGGGGCCTTTCAAATACTGAACCCTGTGAACGCCCTGTGGTCAGACCCCAGTAGTGACCTCCTGCAAACTCAGCTCTGGACACCAGTCCGGGATTTCACAGCCAAGTGAAGGCTGCGGTGAGGGGGCTGGGCCTCGCCTGCTCTGATCCCAATGTGCCTGATGACCTTGCCCTGGCCATGGACCCACTAAAGTTTCAGTTTTCTTATCTACAGAGTGGAGAGAATGACAGCTCTCACTCTGCCTGCCACTCAAATGTGGAGCCAAACAGTAAGATCAAACAGCCATCTACTATGATCTGAATGTTCCCCTGGAAACTCATGTTGAAACTTAATCCCAATGTGGCAATATTAAGAGGTGGAGCCTTTAGGAGGGGATTGGGTCCAAGGCGGAAATGGATTAATCCATTCATGGATCAATGGGTTAACAGGTTAATGGGTTAAAGTGCTTTCATGCGAGTGGTGGCTTTAAAAGATGAAGAGAGGCCCAAGCTAGCAACTCAGCCCCCTCCCCATGGGACGCCCCGTGCCATCCCCTGGAGACTGTGCAGAGAGTCCCTGTCAGCAAAAGGGCCCTCACCAGATGTGGCCCCTTGACCTTGGACTTCCCAGCCTCCAGAGCTGTAAGAAGTAAATTTATTTCCTTTATAAATTACCCAGTTTCAGGTATGCTGTTGTAAACAAGAAAAAAAGACTAAAATGCCACTGTAACTCTCAATGACAACCCTAATGACCATCAGTTCTTCCCTGGGAGCACCTGAGGCTGCCTGGCACGGCCGAGTCAGGCTGTCTCTCTGGGATAAAGGTGACACGTTGTATGTACAGACACATGCTGAGTTCACACATGGGGGCCAGGCACACAGGGCATGTGGGAGAAACACACAGTGAGCAAATAAACACGAGTAAGTGAGCACCAGCAGCTCATTCACAGCCATGCTGGGGAGCCTCAGTGACCACCCAGGGTGCATCCCTATACCCTCATGATAAGAAACTGAGGCTGGGCCTGTCCACCTCCAAGTCTCCAGTGCCATTCAAAGCCTAGGCCCGAGCACACTTGGCCGCCTCACCTCGCACTAGGAGCTGGGCCTGGGACTGGGCCTGGCCAATGTCGCAGGTGTAGGTGTCGCTGTCTGCCTTCTCCAGGGCACTGATGGTGAGCCGCAGGGCCAGGCCCTCCTGGCTGGGCTGGTGCTTCCTTGAGGCCCGTAGCTCCAAGAGGCCCTTGCGCCAGGTCACTGTGGCCGCGGGGCGCTCTGTCTTGCACGTGAACACAGCTGTGCCTTTCTCCTCCACCTGCAGGTTGGTCAGCTCCTCTGTGAAGCAGTTTGCTTTTTCTGGGGCAGGGAGATGGAGGCAGAATAGGTGGGGCGTGAGGTCTGCACAGACCCCAGGCCGGCCCCGTTATCTTCCAGGCCCGGCTGCGGAAGCTCTGGGACCTGAGTTGAGCCCTTCCACCTGGGACAGAGGAGCTCAGGCTCCAGGGGGTGGCCCCGTGCCCCGCTAGGGCAGAGAGGCCACTCCAGGGCCACGCGTGGGGCTCCTGCGGCATTTACCTTCCACACGGAGGCTGGCTGTGCTCTTAGAAGCCTCCACCTCACACGTGTACTCGCCCGCGTCCTTGAGCGAGGCCCCGCGGATGACCAGCATGGCAATCGTGCCCTCGCAGACCACATCGTACTTCTGGCTCTTGCGGATGGCCTTCTTGTCCTTCAGCCAGTGCACGGGCGTTCCCGCCCGTGACAGCTCACAGCGCAGCTCCACGTCCTCCCCTGGTGCCACCCGCTGGTCTTCCAGGGGCTTGATGATGGTCACTGGCCTCTCTGAAGGGAGCAGGGACAGCTGCCCTTGAAGCACAGCCAGGGCCATGGCGCCAGCCACAGACGACTGCAGCCACATCCCCAGCCACCATCTGGGCTACAGCCATAGCCCTAGGCACAGACCCAGCCAAAACCTACCACCTCCACCATGACCAGGATTGGGGCAAGGACAAGCGTTTGAGAACATTCACTCTCTGGCGACCAAGACAACAGAACCTGCAACCCCCAAACTCTGGGACCTCGGCCCTCAGGAGCTTCAGAGTCCTGGAATGTTAGTGTCCCCACTGTCACCACAGTGGGTCTCAGGAGGCAGGAAGATCAAAAACTACAGAATTTTATCCCCTGGCATCTCTCAGGCCCACGCTGGCATCCTCTGAGTGTGCCCCACAGAGCTACACCAAGTGTGCTCGTCAGGGACGCAAACTCGGGCGCAGGCGGTGATGTCAGCGGAGCAGGTGGCTGGGGCCTCAGGCCGGTGCTGCCAGACTGGCCCTGTGAGCCACAGCTCCGGGAGCTACCAAGTGCTCAGGGCACTCAGACCACGGATTGGAAAAGAATCCAGGCCTATATCAGAGCTCAGAGAAGAGTGCGACCCCAATTCCATGCGAGAACTGCCCCCAGCATCCAGCAGATGCCTCAGGCCCTGTGGCTTCTAGAAGGGGTGCTCTGCAGCAGCTGGGGCAGGCAGAGCCCAAAAGCACCCCCACCAGCTTCTGCAGCCAGGGGGGCCCAGCTCCTGGACTCCTGGGGACAGGCCCAGGGTCCCCACTCCTCAGCCCAGGTGATAAGTCCCCGTCCGGCAGGCCCTGCCCACCTCTGACAATGAGTGAGGCCTTGGAGATGAGGCCCCGCACAGAGAAGACCACCTCCCCGGCGTCACTCGGCGCAGCCTCCCGGACCACCAGGATGTATTTTCGGCCCTGACGTGTGGCCTGGAAGCGGCTGGAGCTGCCCACCGTCTTCCCACCGACTGTCCACATGGCCGGGTCGCTGGCGCTCTCATGGGACAGGACGCATTCGAAGCTGCAGCTCTCCCCCTCCACCACCTCCATTGTCTTCAGCCTCTTGGTGATGCCCACGTGCAGATCTGCGGGCCATCAGAGACTGTCAGGCCAGGTGAGAGGACAGCACTGCCCTGGGCCAGACCTAGGAAGGGCCAGACCCTGGGAGGGATCAGAGCCCAAGGGACCAGACCCTGGGAGGGATCAGAGCCCACAGGGACCAGACCCCAGGAGGAGCTGGATCCCTTAGAGGGACCAGACCCCACAGGGACCAAACCCTGGGAGAGGGTGCCAGACCCTGGGAGAGGCCAGGCCCTGGGGGACAGGGTGCCACATTGCACCAGCCAATGAGTAGATGCCCCTCCGCTGGAGCTGGCTGTCCCCTGGCACCTGCATAACCAACAGCTCTGAGCTCCAATCAGGGTGGCAGGGAGAGGGAGAACCCATGGTCGTCACAGGGAGGAGAGGAGGCACAGGACCCCGGATGAGGGGCCCCCAGGCAGGCTAGTCCTGGCTCCAGGACAAACTCGGCATGCCTCCTGCCCCTTCCCCATCTCGTTACAAGACTGTCAAGGACCAGCAAACAGGCTGGTTACGCCACCTGTCACCCACATGAGAATGCCACTGGGACCAGGCACACACACAGAGGGGGCTAGGTAGCACCGCTGCAGTTGAGGGAACTGCCCCTGAAAAGCAGGACAGGTTCCAGGGCACGAACGCCCCCAAGGCTGCAAGGCTGGGTTCAGGGATGGCTCTACCCTGCCAGCCCAGTGGCCTTGGGGCCTTGCTGGGGCCCCGTGAAGGACAGAGACGTGGCCTATTCACAGCCCCTGCCTGGCATCTTGGCTTCTCCCTGGCTATCCCCATTGGTGTCCCCACACTGGCCTGGTGGCTTCCATGCAGACACGTCCTCTGGTACAGGGCAACATCCCCAGGCTATGTCGGGACCACCAGGCAGGGACAGCACAGCCTCCAACCCTGGCTCTGGGACCCATCGTCCCTGGGTCCACCTGCCTGCACCCAGGCCTCACAGGACCACGTCAAGCCATGGCTCCCCCAGAAGGCTCCCCTGACCTCCCCGGCTCGGCAGAGCAGCCCTTCAATCTCAGAGAATGACGTGGGCCACCCAGGTAGTGGCCGGCCCCACATCCATGCCCACCCAGCACACCTCCCTTCCCCGAGCTCCGCCGTGCCCGCAGCCACACACCGTGCACGCTGACCCGGGCCCGGGTCTCCTCGGAGCCCACGTGGCAGGTGTACAGGCCAGCGTCTTCAGGGCTCAAGTCATGCACCATGAGCCCCCGCGTGCCCGCCGTGTGCAGGAAGTCATACTTGTCGCTGGGGCCCAGCTGCACGCCATCTTTGCGCCACACCACATGGGCCTCGGGGTCAGAGACCTCACACTGCAGGGCCAGGGTGCCGTGCTCCTCCGCGGACAGGTCATCCAGCGCCTTCAGGAACACCACCGGCTTCACTGCAGGAGGGATAAGAGGGTGAGGGGAGGCCAGCGCATGTCCCATCCCTAGTGGGAAGTCCCAAAGACTCGTAGGACGACTCACCTAGGACCTCCAGGCGGGCAGAGGTTGACACCTTCAGGGAGGAGGCGCGTACTATGCCCGCGTCAGCCCGCCGGATGCTCTTCAGTACCAGCGTGTGGCGCCGGCCCTTGTGCGAGATCTCATGGAAGCTGTCGTTGTACAGGGGCATCCCGTTGAGGGACCACTCGACCTCCTCATCCTCGTGGGACAGCTCACAGGAGAAGCTGGCCCAGCCCTCCTCCGTGGCCTCTGCATCCTGCAGCGGCCCTGTCACTGTCACCTCCCGTGCTGCAAGAGACACACCGGGCCTCAGTGCCCACATCACCAGGCAACCCCTCCCCAAAACCCTCTCAGTAGCCCCATGCCCCTCATGCCCCACCTTCCACAGTGACCTCAGTGCTGCTGTGGGCGCTGCCCGCCTGGCACCGGTAGACACCAGCATCGGCAGGCATGAGCCGGAGGATGCGCAGCTCGGCCATCTGACCCTCCAGGCTCATCTTAAACTTCTCAGAGGGAGACAGGGGCGTGTCATCCTTGTACCACTGCACAGCCTTGGGGGCTGGCCGGAAGTCGCAGGACAGGACCACTGACTGCAGCTCACGCCCTGTCTTGGGCTCCAATGGCCGTGTGAGGACTACGGGGATGTCTGCAGGGAGTGGGGACAGGCTGGGCCACGGCGCCACAGGAACCAATCACCCTGCCCTGCCTGCCAAGCCCTGAGCCTGCTCACCTATGGCCTTGAACTGTGTCTTCCCCTGGCCCTGAGCCATGTCCACCATTCCCTGAACTGTATCTTCCCCTGGCCCTGAACTGTGCCCTCTGTGATCCTGAACTGTGTCCTCCCCTGGCCCTGAGTGATATCCATCTGTGGCCCTGAACTGTGTCCAGTCACTGCCCTAAGCCTTCTCCTCCCACAGCCCTGCCCTGTACCCACTCCACAGCCCTGTCCAGGCCTCCCAACAGCCCTGAACCTTGTCCTCTTGTGGCTCTGCCCCACATCCACCCACCGGGGCGGGAGCGCTCACCTGAGACCACCAGGCGGGCAGAGGAGCGAGACTTGCCAATGGTGAAGTGCACGGGCCCGGTCATGGTGGAGCAGGTCCGCCGCAGCATCAGCCGGTGCACCGTGCCTTCCTGCTCCAGGCCCACATTCCCCCCAGCCTGCAACACCGTCTTCCCCAGGAGCCACTTAGGTGGCCGCACTGAGGGGATGGAGGTCTCACACTCAAACCAGGCAGGAGCAGGCTCCATCACTGTCACATCCTGCAGACCCCGCACAATGGTGATGGATTGCTCTGTTGGGGAGGAGCAGTAGCTGGTGGATCCCGCAGATAAGACACGCTGCCCCTCCGGCAGGGTTCCTTCCTGGGAACAAGCCCCCACCCCACTAGATGCATGCTAGCATCCTCCTGAGCTGCCCGGACCCAGCGTCTCCAGGAGTGTAGGGCAAACCATGGACCTGGGAGACTCCCCCCAACAAAAGCAACCTGCAGAGCTGCCCTCCCTGCCTGCACCTTCCACAAAGAACTGTGCACTGGTCTTGACATCACCGGCGTCGCAGGTGTAGGTGTCCTCGTCCTCTGCCTGGACGTCGCTGATGATCAGCTTGCGGTAGAGGCCATCACTGACCAGCTCGTACTTGGGCCCGGGCTGCAGCTCCTGACTGCCCTTGAACCACCGCACGTGGGCGCTGGCCCGGGACACCTGACACTCCAGCACACCGCGGTGCTTCTCCATGGCAATCTTGTCCCGCAGCGGGCGCACGAGGGTCACTGGCAGCTCTGTGAGCGTGGTGGGGGCATGGGGTGGATCAGAGACGGTGCTCCAGGCTCCCAGGCACAGGCTCCGACAAGACACTGAGGGTCTTGGGCAGCCAAGGGCCCAGACCCTGCTAGGCCCCAACAGCCCATGTCTGCCCACCAGGGGCCAGCAGGTGGTCAGGCCAAGTGTCCCCCTTAGAGCTGTGCTAGGACCTGCTCCACAGAGCAGACCACCAGCAAGGGGAGTGCGCCCACCTCTGCCTGCCCTGCCCTCCCATATCCCACACTCCCACTTCCACCGCCCAGGTCCTGCCCGCTGTCCCGGCCCACCAAGAGCAGGGTAGGCCCCGCCCCATGTAGCCCCACCCCCTGCAGTCCTCCTCAAACCCCCACTTCCGAACCATAACCACATACCCTAGCCCAGTCCCAGGAACTCATGTCCCTTCCCGTACACCTCTGACTAGCCCTACTGGCCCATCCCCACCCCGCCTGTCTGCAGAGCCTCCCTCCCTGCCGCCCCAGCACCACTCTCCCAGATTCTCCTCCTCGCTGCCACCAGGTAGCACCCCCCGCCCCCACCATGCCCCCCCCACAGGGCCTCACGCCTGGCCTCTCCAGCACTTGCTGCAGCCCGAGGGAGCATTTATCAGGATCTGTTTTAAGGAAGGGAGAAGCCCCTCATGGCCGCTTCTTTGGCCCCTATCTTCCTGCCAAGGAGGTGACACCCCCTTCCCTCCTCGTGAGTCCCTGCTGTCCTGGTCCTGAGAGTGGGCCTGGGGCGTCCGGGCCTGTGCTGAGCCAGCTGGCCACACATGCACACTGTCCAGCCCCGCCCTCCCCTCAGCCCCCACCTTACCCTTCACTCGGAGCTGGGCTCGCGATTCTGCATTTTCGGCTACAAATTGGATCTCTCCTGCATCTTCCGCCAGGACTCTCCGGTAGATCAGAGTGTATGTCCTTCCTGGGGACAAAGGCGGCTCAGTATGGGCGGGGGCAGAGGAAGACCTGGGGGCCGGGCCGTGCCCACCACAGCCGCCTGTCCTCACACCTTCCTGGCGGATGCGCACGTTGTCACTGGGCCGCAGTTTACTGCCTTCCCGGAACCACTGGCCAGGCACTTCGTCGTGGGAGACCTCACAGGAGAAGGTGGCACCGTCCTTCTCCATCACTTCCACATCCTCCAGGGGCCTCACGATCTGGATGTTGCGGCCTGGGGTGGCAAGGGAGGCCCTGCCACACCCGGACGCACAAAGCTGCTCCCAGCACCCCCCACCCAGTGCCCCAGCATGCCAAGGGTTGTGAAGGTGAAAGTAGAGCGGCCAAGCCTACTGGCTGGAGGACAGGAGGAGGTGCCCACACCTGCCATGCCCCACATGCCCCACGCAGTCCTCACCTTGCACCTTCACGGAGGCAGAGCTCTGGGCATCACGGGCATCACACACATACACTCCCTGATCCGCGAACTCGCACCGGTAAATGGTGAGGCTCCTGCAGGCGCCCTGGGCTGCGATGGCCATAGTCTTGCCTGCCCGCAGCTCCACACCGTCCTGTGGAGCGCAGAGGACCGGTCAGGCACTCAGGTGGTCCAGCCCTGGGGTTCCGCTTGGGCCCATCCACATGAGAGGAGGGGAGGAGGCAACGGAGTGGGGTCGGCGGGGAGGCACCTTCAGCCAGCGCACATCCACATTAGGACGCGACAGCTCGCACTCCAGGGTAACCTTCTCCTTCTCAGTGGTCACCACGTCCTGCAGCGGGCGGCTGAAGCTCACGGGCAGCTCTGGGGAGGAGGACAGAGGAGGTGGGAGGAGAAAAAGGGCTTGGAGGAGCCTTCAAGGTGGGGACAGGGACAGGGACAGGGGTGGGGCAGTGCCCCAGCTGGACGGAGTTACACAGAGCTGGCTCATCCAGGTCCCCAGAGAACCCACCGACCTCCCCAGGGCCCCCTCGGGACAGGCAGGCGTGCTCTGTGCCGTGCCCTGCCGGCCCCCCAACGCACCGGTCACCACAAGCCGCGCCGACGTGTGCACTCCTTCGGCCTTGAAGACCATAAGGCCACTGTCCTCTGGCCGCAGCCCCGAGAGTGTGAGGGTGTGTATGGGGCCCCGCACAGCCAGGTGGCATGTGGGCCCCTGCTGGAGCCGCAGACCGTCACGAGTCCAGCTGCCCTCCACGTCCGCATGCGACAGCTGCACCTCCATGGTAGCCGTGCCCTGCTCCCGTGCCTCCACTGCCTGCAGGCCCCGTACGAGCCGTACCTGGCGCACTGCGGTGCACACGCGGTGTCACGGGCAAGCCGCTGCTCTGAGACCACCGCCTTTAGAACCCTGGGGCACAGCCGGCTTCCCCAGGAGCTGGGGGAGGGCCAGGAAGCCGCCCCACACCCACCCCCAGCGCTCGACCCTCCGGCGGGAGACCCGCCCCTCCCCCAACCCTACGCCCCTTCCAGAGGGCCCGCCCCTCCCCTCAGTGTCCCGCCTCGCTCCTCCCTCCTCCCCTCAGTGCTCCACCTCCCTCCTCTCTCTTCCCCTCAGCGCCCCACCTCCCTCCTCTTTTCCCCTCAGTGCCCCTTCTCCCTCCTCCCCTCAGTACGCCGCCTACGTCCTCATTCTCAATGCCCCGCCTCCCTCCTCACTCGCCCTCCTCAGTGCCCCACCTCCCTCCTCACTCCTCAATGCCCCGCCCTTCCCGCCCGCGGCTCACTCTCCACGTTGAGTTTGGCCTGTGTCTTGTCATCCGGCGTCTCGCAGCCAAAGAAGCCACGGTCAGCAAAACCTACGTTGTGCAGAACCAGGCGGTGGCGGGCCCCCTCGGCGTGGATCTCCACGTTCTTTCCCGGCGCCAGGGCCGCCGCGTTCCGTGTCCACCTCAGCTCCGGCCACGGCCGCGTCAGCTCCACCTCCAGAGTCACCGAGCTCCGCTCCTCCACCGTCTGCGGCTCCAGCTTCTTTTTGAACAGCACGGGCGCCTCTGGGGTCGCAGGAGAGGGGAGGTCACGGCGGCCCTCGCCCTCCTCCACGGGCAAGCCAAGGTACAGAGGGCCCGCACAGCCCCGGCGCCTGCCCTGAGCCGCGCCCAGCCCGAGCTGCCCGCACCGCGCCCCAGGATCCCAATCCAAACAGCGCGGCCCTGGCCATACGCAGGCCTCAGCTGCGCACCCTCCCGGGTGCGACTTTAAGTGAGGAAACCAGGAAGCTTCCTTAAGCCCCGCTCCCACCTCCAGCTCCCCTGCTCTGAACAAGACGCCATGCCCTGGTGCCTCGAAATCCTAGACGTGATCCCCACTAGTAACACTGGCAGGAACTGCAGAAGGGGGAAGACAGAGCTTCCCCAGGTGCAACGGCGGTTTAGCAAAGCCCAGGACTCCTGCGCAGGTTGGTTAAGGAAGAGGCGCTGGCAGGCCTCTCTGCCTCAGGCCACCAGTGAACTCCGCAGGTGAATCTGCTGCATCACTCCCTTACTCTAGAACCTGCCATTACTCCCACTTCCCTTCAGGGCAAGTTCTGGCTTCTGGCTTCAGCAGCATGGGAAGCCCATGTCACTGCCCGCACTGGTGCTAACCCCACTCTGTCTTCCCTGCCATCCATCAGGCTAAGTATGCACCCACCTACTCCAGAAAGCCTCCCTGGATTGCCTCAACCTCCACCCATTCCCCACCAGGTGTACCTGCAGGATTGTATCTTCTCTATACCAAGAGAAGGCACCTGGCCCATCCAGCCTACCCAAGTCTCCTCTCTGCAGCCCACATACCCCATGTCTCCTGAGGTCAGCCGGACCAGCCGTAACAGGACAGCTTCCAGGTTCCCACACAGAACCAGCCCACGGGAGAGGTGCCTGTGCAAGGAGCCCTGGCCAGCCAGGCAAGTCCTGCTGTCCCCCACACTCACCTCGGACCCTCAGGGCAGCGGAGGATGAAGTGCCCTCAGCCTCCACAGTGATCTGGCCCGTGTCCTCCAGCACCAGGCCTGAGATGGTCAGGCTGTGGCTGGCGCCATTCTGTGATATGGCAAACTTCTCGCTGGGCTGAAGCAGGGCACCGTCCCGGAACCACACGACTGCCACATCACTGGGGGACACCACGCACTGGAAGGTGGCCTCGCCGCCCTCCTCCGCAACCACAGCGCTCAGCCCAGACATAAACTTCACCACTCGGGGCACTGCAGACAGGAGCACTGCTTAAGAGGTGGGCGCGCAGGACCCGCAGAGCCCCTACACTGCAGGAGTGCCAAAGGCCGCCTCCTCCAGGAGGCTGCCCTGGATAGGGACACTCGACCCCTTACATACCACTGACAGTGAGCTGCGCACTGGTGCGGTCATCACGGCTCTCACACACGTACTCCCCTGCATCCTCTGCGCGCAGCCCCAACACAGTGAGTGAGCGCACGGGCCCCTCGGCCACCATCTGGAAGCGCTTGCCCACCCGAAGCTGCGTGCTGCCGCAGCGCCACACCACCTCTGCACACGCTGGGCTTAGCTCGCAGGCCAGTGTCACTGTGCCGCCCAGCTCGCCGCACACGGGCTCCAGCAGCCGGCAGAACTTGGCGGCCACCTCTGTGGGCACGAAGGGGACATCAGCCTGGCTCCTAACAGACCAGACTTGAGCCCCAGCTTCGCCCCTGCCCAGCTCTGGGACAGAAGTGTCTGGAGGAGTCACCGCCCAGCTCCTGGCTCACCTTCCACCTGCACTGGGAAGTCCTGCCCCTCTGCGCCCACACGGCAGCTGTAGATGGCGCTGTCCAGCACCTGGGCGCCATGCACGGTCAGGGTGTGGGTGTCCCCCTGGCTGGCTGTCTCGTGCCGCTTGCTGCGGCGAATCTCCACACCATCCTTGAGCCAGGTCACCGTGGCCACAGAGGGTGTGGCCAGCGTGGCCGTCAGGACGATGTCTTCATGCTCCTTGACCACCAGAGGCTCCCTGCGGCAGGGTCTCTCTGAAATTTGGGGCTCCGGCTCTGGGTAGAGGTGAGTTGGCATGAGAGGGGGACCCTGGCATCCCTGGACCGGCCCCGCTCCCCTTCAGGGCCACCCTAATGCCATGTGGCACCCCGATACCCATTGCTCTTCAAAGATGGCCCAGTGCAGTCCTGAGCACCATCAACCACCATCCAGAATCCCAGGGACCATACAGTGTGGCCATAAGCTTCAGGCGAGGTGGATTCGCCACCCCAAAGCACTGACCTGCCACGTGCAGGTGGAAGGAGAGCCGTTGACCCCCCACCTCACAGCTGTACTCCCCAGCGTCCGCCTGGCCCGCCTGCTGCACTACCAGCCTCCGTGTGCAGCCCTTGGCCTCCATGCGCACTTTCGAGCTGGAGCTCAGCTTCTTCCCGTCCTTGTACCATGTCACCTCCATCTGGCCCTGGACCACCTCACAGCTCAGCGTGGCGCTGGCCCCCACCTCCGCCTGCACCTCCCTGCATGCTGGCTGCTCCTTAGCAAACACCACCTTGGGCTCTGGGGATGGACAAGGAGGGATGCAGGGTCAGAGGCTCCAGAGCAGACACAGCCCATGTGTCAGCCCAGCGACAGCCAGGTGGGGCTATCCATCACTGAGCAGTACACGGTGACGCACAGAGCTCCCCCCAGCATTACCAGAGCCGAAGGTCTAAGGCTGCATGTTGGCAGCACCACCATCATGTCCCTTGGGAACAGGATGCGGCCCCTTCCCTGCCTCGGTCTTCCAGGGTCCTGGGGCCCTCACCTGTCGCCAGCCCTCCCTACCACGCAGGGCCACAGGCAGCAGGACATGAAGGGTCAGGAGGGATGGACCAGCAACCTGGGCTGGCCCAGAGCTAGCGGAGTGTTGGCAGGGCCATTGGAAAGAGGGTGCCAAGCTGAGTGTGGTCTGTTGTCCCCGGCTCAGGGACAGGGTGGAAGGGGGATGGATATCAAAAAGACAGGTGGACACATGGTGATGACCAAGGGGCCCAGCACAGGCTTACAGAGATCTAGGGCCCAGAGCACAGAGACAAGCCCCCACCACCCAGTACACGCTCTCCAGTCACTGCCGGGCCCTCCCATGGCCCAGCACCCACAGAGGAATCAGCAGATCACATTAGACCAGACCCAGACCCCACCCCAAGGACATCACACCACTGTCCCCACCACCCAGACAGAGGTCATCACAACTGACCAGGCCCGGACCCCAGACCCCCAGGGACATCACGCTATTGTCCCTACCACCCAGACAGGGGTCCTTACATGAGACCAGACCCAGACCCCAGACCCCACCCCAAGGACATCATGCTACTGTCCCTACCACCCCCAGCTCAGCCACTGCAGGGCACACACCATAGTCAGCTCAGCCCATGGGTCTGCTCTAGTCTCATGACATAAGGACACTGGCCTGAAAGCCGCTGGGGAGAGCTGGGGACACAGATTCTGAGGCCTACAGAGAGGGAAGGTGCCAGGGCCCACAGCACCTTGGGCCGCCCAAATGTGCCCTTGTAGTTTCACACCCGACACTCAGCATCACCTCCATTTCGCCTAACCCTGGCACCCACCAGCCACGTGCAGGTGGAAGGAGACCCGCTGGCCCCCAGCCTCGCAGCTGTACTCCCCAGCATCCGCCTGGCCTGCCTCCTGCACCACCAGCCTCCGTGTGCAGCCCACGGCCTCCACACGCATTTTCGAGCTGGAGCTCAGCTTCTTCCCATCCTTGTACCACATCACCTCCGTCTGGACTTGGGCCACCTCACAGCTCAGCATGGTGTTGGTCCCTGTCTCAGCCTGCACCTCCCTGTGCGCCGGCTGCTCCTTGGCAAACACCGCCTTGGGCTCTGGGGATGGACAAGGAAGGACATACGAGGTCAAAGATACAGCCTAGGTCAGGAAGACCACCCTAGGAAAGGAGGGCCTGG
Organism: Hylobates moloch; assembly: GCF_009828535.3. Classification (NCBI taxonomy): domain Eukaryota; kingdom Metazoa; phylum Chordata; class Mammalia; order Primates; family Hylobatidae; genus Hylobates; species Hylobates moloch. The sequence goes on along the minus strand of NW_026652293.1, from coordinate 61,086,832 downwards.
ATGAGGAAGTAGGAGAAACAGAACCTTCCCCAGGCTCTGCACTGGCTGCGTGGCCGGGAGAAGCCCTGCCACCTCCCAGCACAAGAATCAGTTTGTCTATCCACTGTGCATGGTGCCATGGGCTATCACAGGTGGGGCAGCTATGACAAACCCTCCATGCATGAGCTCCTCCAGGGCAGGGACTGGGGTGCCTGCACATGCGGCTCTTCTTCAAGCACGTATGGAGCTTTAAATCCACTTGACATTTTTCAACCTCGCATCCCCCAAAACCACATTTGTTTGGATTTTGAGACTGAACATCTTTCATTCTTCCATGGCTTCTATCCACTTTAGATCTTTACTGTCTCTCAAAAGTGTTTCATAGCTTCCCCCACAGAACCTCTTGACATCTTTTATTAGACTGAGATCATAAACATGATGCCTTTGAAGCGTCTGTCAATCTTTTACGTTTTCATTTTCCAACTGCTTGCTGCTAGTCTACATGTACAGAAGTTTCTTCACACAGATCTTGTAAGGGCTGATCTTTCTCAACTCTCTAATAATTTATCTTCTGGGTAAACCATATCTTCTGTTAATTCACTTTTTTCTAACTTTTACACCTTTCATTTTACTTTCCTCCTAACTGTGCCATCCAATGCTGGATGGAAGTGTTGACCACTGACTTCATGCTGTCCCCTGGCTCAGAGGCAAAGCTTACAAAGTCTCCCTTTGTGATTTTTGTGTAATACCCTGTGTCAAATTAAGAAAAAAAAACCTTTTATTTATACTTTGTTAAAAATTGTATGGCATGATGGATGCTAAATTTTGCCAGACATTTCTTCTGAATATATGAAGTTACATTTTTATCGAATATGGTACTTTATTCTGAGTTTAAGATAATTACATTGTTTTCAAATTTCAATCACATATCATGATTTTCTAATGTTTTTAACATGAAAGCAGCTCTCATTCCTAGACTGTGAATTTTATCTTACTGTATGATCATCTTGATGTATTGCTGAATTCTGTTTACTAATATTTTGTTTAAAAAATTGGCCATGATATCCATAATTCTTTGATCTACAATATGCAAACTTCCTATTTTCTGGCCAGATTTTAGTCATGGCATTAAGCTATCTGCATATAATGAGTTAGAGGGTATATCTTCCTTTTTCCATTCTCCAGAAGAATTTCCATGAACATGGAAGAATTTCTGGCCAGAATGTTTGGAAGAATTTCTCAATAGGGCCACATGGTTTAGGTATTGTTTGATGAGAAGATTTTTTGCTACTGGTTCTAGTTTTTACTAGGTTGTAGTAACTGAGATAACTTCAGTAACAGTAGATAACTGCATATAGGTTATCTATTTCTTAAGTCTGTTTTTGGTTTCTAGAAATTATATAATTTGTTAACACTTTTCAAATTTACTTGCAGTGAGTATTTTTGGTATCTACAGATTTGTAAACCATTTTAGGCATATATAACACCAACTGTTATGTGGTGGCACTCAGGGCTCAGAGTTGGAGTTTGAAGTTATACTCTCCTAACAAACAATAGGAAAGTAAAGGTCGTTCTCAGACTTCCTATGAATCATCCAGAGAGGGCAGACACAGGACTCATCAAGGAAACAGGATGATGTAAATATGGCTTCCCCAGTCAGCAACTGCTACCACCATAACTTAATTCTACCAGTGTGTGACTGTGCTATAAGCTACTTATTCCTATCACTTTTAAATCTATCCAAATTCCAAGGGGAATTCAGACACAGAACATTCTAACAGAACACAAAAGGAAAGTGAGATTAGCTTCTGAAATGGAATTCCAGCGTCACGTGTGCGCACCTGCCAATGTGCTGCTCTTTACTTGTTTTGCACACACTAACACTGTGGATCTGGGTTTTAGTGAAGGCTCAGACAGGGCTTCTACGTCCACAGGGAAGGACAGAAGTGTGTCCCAGAACACTGAAAACTTTGGGAACCCAATGTTCAGTGTTGATATAATTCCAAATAAGACTGTGTGGCTGGAATTTCCCTACACCTTGACTCAACGAATTCAAATCTCTTTCCACAGGGAGAGCCCTCGCATGGGGCCAGATGAGGCCGTGCAGGGACTGCAGGAGCATCCCCGAGGGAGGGACGTCTGGCTTACCGCCATTTCATGCATTAGATAGGACCAGAGTCCTGGACACCTCGGGACATCAGTAGTTCGGAGAAGGTACTGGGAAAATGTGACCCAGTGTGTCTGCACGGAAACACCACCCAACATGGACAAGGAGGGCCCTGACCCTTCCGTTCACTCCCTTCCCACTAAGTAGCCCAGCTCCTCCACAGGCATAAAAGTAGGAGGTGAGAGAATGGGAGAAGTTGAGGGATGGAGTCTAATGGAAAGCCCACTGGGTCAGCAGTGGTTCTACTCCAGTCACCGCAGCAGCTACAAACAGGGCTCACTCAGCATCCCCAAAGCACTGACCTGCCACCTGCAGGCGGAAGGAGAGCTGCTGACCCCCAGCCTCGCAGCTGTACTCCCCGGCCTCTGCCTGGCCCGCCTGCTGCACCACCAGCCTCCGTGTGCAGCCCACGGCCTCCACGCAAACTTTCGAGCTGGAGCTCAGCTTCTTCCCGTCCTTGTACCACGTCACCTCCGTCTGGGCCTGGGCCACCTCGCAGCTCAGCGTGGCACTGGCCCCCGCCTCAGCCTGCAGCTCCCTGTGCGCTGGCTGCTCCTTGGCAAACACCACCTTGGGCTCTGGGGATGGACAAAGAGGGACACACGAGGTCAAAGATACTGCCCAGGTCAGGAAGACCACCCTCGGGTAGGAGGGCCTAGACAAGAAAGCAGGGGAAACAGAACCTTCCCAAGCTCGGCACCAGCTGTGTGGCCGGGAGAAGCCCCACCACCTCCCAGCACAAGAATCACAGTTTCTCCATCCACTGTGCACAGTGTCATGGGCTGTTCCAGGCGGGACGGTTGTGACAAACCCTCCATGCACGAGCTCCTCCAGCGCAGGGACTAGGGTCCTGATGCCTGCACAGCTCCCTTCAAGGATATGCTAGGGTCTCCCCACAGGACTGTGCAGGGCGTGTCCTCACCGCAGGGCCCCAGAGTACTGAGGCTCCCGGTCCTGCCACTGTCAGGAGGGTCAGCGTTGGCCTCTGCGGGGAAGGCCTGGGCTTTGTCATGCATTGCCTGGTGACATGCAAGGTGGAGCCCTTTCCACCACTTCTGGCCGTTATGTCAGCTCTTCTAGGGTGTCGCTATTCAGGCTTCTGTCCAATTTCAATAGCCTTTTCTGTCTTTTCCTTCCTTATTTTTAGGAACTCTTTCTATATGTTAAATGCTAGCAAATGATAACTGTGTATTTGTAAACATCTTACCCATGTCCTTGACCTGCCTTTTCACTCTCAAATGATGTCTTGACAAATTATAGTTTTAATGTAGTTAAATATACCATTGTTCCACTGTTTAGTTTTAAGAAATCTTTCCTTTCCCGGAAGTTTTTAGCAATCTATGTTATCATCTAGAGGCTTTATGGTTTTACCTTTTATACTCTGTGGCCTCTAACCTCCCTGGAACTCACTTTTCAGTGTGAAGTAAGTTACTAGTCTAAATTTTTATAAGGTTAAAAAATCAAAGAACTATTTTTTTTTAGAAGATCATCCTTTCTCCGCTGCCTGTGCAGGTGTGAAGGTTAAAAAAAAAAAAACACAAAACACAAAAACAAAACAAAACAAAAAAACAAGAAACAATAAAAGGGAGAATCCATGTATTTGAGTCTGATCATGAGCTCACGATTCTGTCCCTTTGGTCTGACAACTGTCCTTGTGTTGTGCCTGGCTGTCTCCATTCCTGCAGCTGAATGTTCTTGATATCTGGTAGACAAATGCTCACAAGTGGCTCTTCAAGAGTGTTACTCCACTTGGCCTTCAGAGTCTGCTTCTCATCCTTCACCTCCCCAAAGAAAAACATTTGCTTGGGTTTTGACTGGGCATTAACATATTTGAGTCTTCCATGAGTTTCTATCTATTTATTTAGGTCTTCTTACTGTCTGTCAAAAATGTTTCACAATGGCCAGGCACAGTGGCTCACACCTGTAATCCCAGCACTTTGGGAGGCTGAGGTGGGAGGATTGCTTGAGGCCAGGAGTTTGAGCCCAGTCTGGGCAAAATAGTGAGACCCTGTCGCTACCAAAAAAATTCCTTAAAATTTAGCTGGGCATGGTGGTGCACGCCTGTAGTCTCATCAAGTCAGGAGGCCGAGGTGGGAGGATCTCTTGACCCCAGGAGGTCGAGGCTGCAGTGAGCCATGATTGCACTACTGAACTCCACTCTGGGTGACAGAGTGAGATCCTGACTCAAAAACAAAAATGTCTGACAATTTTCCTCCACTGAGGTATTAGACATCTTTACTATACTTGATGCTTTTCATGCTCTTGTAAATCTTTTAAAATTTCACTTTACAACTGTGTTACTAGTGTGTGTGTGTATGCATATATACATACATATATATGTGTATTCTGCATGTTGAATTTCTATGTGATGTTTCTCAACTCGTATTATTGGTTATTACTTATTTTTTATCTTATTATTTATCTATCTATCTTTTGGATTTTCTGAATTGATACTTATATAATCTGTGAATCCCACTTATCCTAGTGTTATACCTTTTCTTTTTTTTTCCTCCTTCCTCTGCTGTACAGTGCTGAATGGAAGTGGGGATGGTTGGCTTCCACGTGCTGATTCCTATCTCAAAGGCAAAGCTTTCAAGGTTCTCTTTAAATATGCAGTTACCTGGTGTTTTCTGCAGTACCACTGACCAAATTAAAGAAGGATACTTTATAATTTGTTAAGAATTTCATGGCATGAATTGATGCTGAATTTTATCAAATATTACTTCTGAACTTTAATATTAAATTTAATCAAACATTGTATTCTGTATTTATTGAGATCACATAATTTTTTCATTACATCCAATTCCATCGTCCTTTATATAGATGCACTTGTTTCTAAAACTAAACCAGCCTTGCATTCTGGGACTACATCCTTCCTTAGATGGTCTTATCCTCTTGATAGATAGCTAAATTCAGTTTGCTAATATTTTGTCTTGATATCCATAATAGATTGGTCTAAAATTTTAATTCTTGTTAACATTCCTTGTCATATTTTGATATCCATATTATATTTCTTATTTTTCTTTTTTTTTCTTTTTTGAGACAAGAGTCTCAATCTGTTGACCTAGCTGGAATGCAGTGGCGCCATCATAGTTCACTATAACCTCAACCTCCTGGGCTCAAGCAGTCCTCCCACCTCAGCCTCCCAAGTAGCTAGGACTTACAGGCACCCACCACAACACCCAGCTAATTTTTTCATTGTTTTTTTAGAGACAGGGTTTTGCTATGTTGCCCAGGCTGATCTCGAACTCCTGAGCTCAAGTGATCCTTCTACCTTCGCCTCCCAAAGTGTTGGGATTAGAGGCGTGAGCCACTGCCCTAGGCTATATCATGTTTCTACAAGACTATCTGGGGAGTATATCTGCTTTTCTGTTCCCTAGTAGAAGAATCTGTATGAACACAGAATAATTTCTTTCCTAAATATTTAGTATAATTTAGCAATTAGAGCCACCAGGCTTACATCTTTTGCTATGAGCAGATGGTTTTCATGGTTCCATTTTTTAAAGTTTCTAGAACTACTAGAGTTATCTATTTCTTTTTGTGTCACTTTTGATATATTTCTAGGAAGTGGCCAAATTGTCAATATTTTCAAATTTATTACTATAAAATTTATTACCACAAATGTATTTCTATAAAATAATTTGTCATATTCTCTTAAAATTTGACAAAGATACAGAGTGAGATTTTGGATGTATATACACCCCCAAAACCACTCTGTGCTGATGCAATAACAAACTGTTATGTGGTGGCATCTAGAGGTCAGTGTAGTACCTACAGCCAGCGTTACTGGACAGTAAGACTGTCTTAATGAAAGGAAAATAAATTTGTTTCTCAGACTTCTCTATGAAGCAGCCATGGAGGCTCAAACACAGTAACCATTAGGAAATTCTATAAAATAAATACACATAACAAACAGAGGCTGCTACAAAGGGAACTCGCCTTTGACAAAGTGTGGTGGTGTCGCCTACTCTACTTATTCTTTTCCATTTCTAAATCAAACTACAAGGAGAACACTGACACCAAATACTCCAATTGAGGACAAAAGGAAAACATACTTTGTCTTAGAAATAGTATTCTAAGCCCATGGATTCACTGCAGGCACGTCTCCACCAGGGCGCCACTCCTTACGATTCACACAATCACAACAAATCAGGGATCTACATTTTGTAACATGGGAAGAGGGAAGAGTGTCCTCCCTCCTCTAAAACGATGATAAGCCAAATTTTAGTTTTGGGAAAATTCCAAGGACAATTCAGTGACTGAAAACTCCCATTATCTTGGTTGGATGAAATGGAGGCATCTCCCCTCCCCCTGGCAAGAGCCATACGCTCCGTGGGGTGAGGACTCAGGAGCTACCAGACATCCAACAACAGCACATTCACCTCTGTGCATGTGACAGATGCCCAGTCCACCTCAACCCCCAGCGCCAGGGGCAGCGAGACTCCTTGGATACCAAGAAAACCAGGAAGGCGCCCCGCACATGTGACTGCGCACTACCAAGTGCAAACACGCCTCCGGGTTTGCAGGAACAGCCCCTCTCCCTCCCACGCACACAGCTCCCTTGGCCCAGCCACAGGGATGGAAACGGGAACGGGAAGATGGGAAGCCCGAGACATGAAGGCTGAAGGAAAGTGCACAGAGATATGCTAGGGCTACGAGCCAGAATCACTATCACCTCCGAAGAGGCTCCTCAGGGCCTCCAAAGCACTGACCTGCCACGTGCAGGCGGAAGGAGAGCCGCTGACCCCGGGCCTCGCAGCTATACTCCCCGGCGTCCGCCTGGCCCGCCTGCTGCACCACCAGCTTCCGTGTGCAGCCCACGGCCTCCATTCGCACTTTCGAGCTGGAGCTCAGTTTCTTCCCTTCCTTGTACCACGTCACCTCAGTCTGGGCCTGGGCCACCTCGCAGCTCAGTGTGGCACTGGTCCCCGCCTCGGCCTGCACCTCCCTGCTCGCTGGCTGCTCCTTGGCAAACACCGCCTTGGGCTCTGAGGAAGGCAGGGATGCACAGGGTGACCACCACCATCTAGGTCAGGAAGGCAGCAGTGGGGAGAGAAGGCCTGGGCAGGGAGGCAGGAGGGAGAGAACCTTCCCCAGCCTCAGGCTCTGCACTGGCTGTGTGGTCGGGAGAAGCCCCACCACCTCCCCGCACAAGCAACACAGTTTCTCTTTCCATTCCGCACGGCACCAAGGGCTGTCCCAGGCAGGGCCGCCATGACAGATCCTCCAGGGCAGGGACTGGGGTCCTGACACCTGCACAGCTCCCCTCATGGATGTGCCGGGGTCTCCCCAGGGGACTGTGCAGGGCACGTCCTCACCCCAGGGCCCCAGAGTCTGAGGCTCCTGCTCCTGCCACTGTCAGGAGGGTCAGCCCTGGCCTCTTCGGAGAGGGCCTGGGCCTCCTGTGGCTTCCTGGGTCCCTGTCGAGAGGACTGTCAAGCTGGGCGCTTTCTGATGGTTTGGGGACGGAGTCTTCGCTCTTCTGTGGTGTCACTGTTAAAGTGTTTTGCCCAATTTTTTTTTTTTTTTTTTTTGAGACAGGGTCTCATTCTGTCACCCATGCTAGAGTGCATTGGTGTGATCATAGCCCACTGCAGGCTCAATCCTTAGGCTCAAGACATCCTCCCAACTTGGCCTCCCAAGGAGCTTGGGACCACAGGCATGTACCACTATGCCTAGCTCTTTTATTTTTCATTTTCTAGAGGCAGGATCTTGCTATGTTGCCCAGACTGGTCTCAAATACCGGGACTCAAGCAATCCTCCTGCCTTGGCCTCCCAAAGCGTTTGGGTTACAGGCATGAGCCACCACACCCAACTCCAATTTTCAATAGCACTGTCTTTTACATATTTATTTTTAGGAACTTCATATAATTAAATGCTATGTATGTTACAAACATCTTCTCCATCTCTGTGCCTTGCCCTTTCACTCCTGTATGAAGGTCCTCTGATGAAATAAAGTGATCAGTTTTATTGCAGGCAAATATATCATTCATCCTGTATGGCTAGTGCATTCATGTCCTGTTCAAAACATCTTCTATTACCCAGAGGTCACCAGATAATCTATATTAGCTATATTATCTGGTAAGAGCTATTCTACCCACACATTGAGTTGATTTTTTGTATGGGGAGGTAGACACCCAATTTTATTTTATTTTTGTAAACAGTTAATCGTCTTAGCACCATTTGTGAAAAGATCACCCTTCCTCTACACCACCTCCTAGCACCAGGGTAAAAAATAAAGAAAGGGAGGAGGAATCTGATTCCATCAAAGCTGTTTTGAGCCCAGTATTCAAATATTTTGATCTGTTCATCTCTTCCTGCCTTTGGGTCCAGGAATCTGGATCACCGCTGCTTTAGAGGACACCCTGCTGTCTGGTACAGCAAAGGCCCCCACACTGCGTTCCTGAAGGGCAGCTTGGCCTTTGCTATGCACTTGTCAACATTCTCTTACCCAACAGAACTACGGTTGACTGAGATTTACACTTTCAGGTCTCCCACAGCTTTGTAACCATTTATTGAGATCTTTTTTACTGTCTCTCAACAATGTTTAATAATTTCCCCCCACAAACCATCTAAAGATATTTTGTTAGGCTTGCAGTTGGTAACTACAAGACTTTGGATGGTACTGGAAATCTCTTAAAACATTATTTTCCATCTGCTTGTTTCTGGTACATAGATCTAGAAGTGTTTTCTGTATATTGATTCTTTTATGTGGTAACCATTCCCAAATCTCTTACTAATAATTACTTTTTATGGACTTTCTAAATTAATAACCATATCATCTGTGAGGTGCATGTTTTATTTTCCAAGTTTTACACCTTGTACTTTCTTTTCCTCCTCTGTCTGCTATACAAAGTTGGAAGAAGTGGTGATGGATGGTGTCTTTGTCCTGTTTCCAACCTCAAAGGCAACGCTTTCAAGGTTTCATGTTTGTGTAATGTTAGCTTGTTTTCTTTATACTATTGCTTATGAAATTAAGGAAAAATATTTTTATTTAGAGTTTGTCAAGAATTGTATGACATGAATTGATGCTAAATTTTTCCAAATGTTTTTTGCATATTTATGATGTTGTATTTTATCCAATGCTTTTAGTCTCCATATTGGGGTAACCACATTCGTTTTTCTTTCAATCTGTTAATGTCACATTTTGTACTGATTTTCTAATGTTTCTCATGTTAAACCAGCCTTGCATTACTGGACTATGACTTTTGTCATTGTGTGTTAGCCTCTTGATAAATTGCTGAATTCAGGGTGCTAATATTTACTTTAAGATAGTGAGCCTTGATATTGATAAGAGATTGGCCAATTTTAATTCTTCATATTCACCCTGTCAGAGCTTGGTATTAATGATATTTACCTACATAAAATGAGATAGAGCACTGAGGTCCTTTTTCAATACTCTAGAGGAATGTCTATGAACATAGAATAATTTCTTTCCAGAATATTTGGTACAGTTTACAGTAGAGCACCGGGGTAATCTTCTATGAGAAGATTATTTGTTGCATTTCTATAAAAGGTTATAGGACTGTTCAACTTACTTCTACTATTGATATAGTCTTGAAGAAATGGATCAATTTGCCAAAACTTTTCAAATTTACTTGCATAAATATAGGGTCGGGCATGGTGGCTCACACCTGTAATCAGAGCACTTTGGGAGGCTGAGGCGGGTGGATCACCTGAGGTCAGGAGCTCAAGACCAGCCTGGTCAACATAATGAAACCTTGTTTCTACTAAAAATACAAAAAAATTAGCTAGGTATGGTGGCGCGTGCCTGTAGTCCCAGCTACTCAGGAGGCTGAGGTGGGAGAATCGCTCAAACCCAGGATGAGGAGGTGGCAGTGAGCCAAGATCACACCACTGCACTCCAGCCTGGGTGACAGAGTGAGACTCCGTCTCAAAATAATAATAATAATAATGGCATGTTCTCATATAACAACATTTCAAGTACCTACAAAGTGTGGTTTCTGGCATCTGTACACCCCCTACAAACTCCTACATGCTGATATGACACCAGTGTTAAGTGTCAGTACCTATGAACAAGTGTGTGACTGCACTCCACCTCCATCCAACAAAAGACTCTCTTACTAAAGGAAAATAGAGCTTGTTCTCAGATTTCTCTATCAACTAGCCATGAATTATTAGAACAGTATGAAACACATACTGCTTTATCTGTCAGTGGCTGCTGTATAGTAATTCATCTTTAAAATGTGTGCTGATGTAGCTTGATTTGTTTATTCCTCTTCAGTTTTAAATATACAAAATTAAACTAAGGGGAGTTCAGTCACAGAATGTTCTGACATAAGAGCAAATGAAAACTTCATATACTTTCAGAAGATAATTCCAAACCTCACAGTGGTGTATCGCAGTCCAGAGCCACCAATTCCCAGTTCTGTATTTATTCTGTAGGCAGTGTAATAAAAACAAGCCAGGTGCAGTGGCTCACACCTGTAAACCCAACATTTTGGGAGGCCAAGGCGGGTGGATCACTTGAAGCCAGAAGTTTGAGACCAGCCTGACTAGCATGGTGAAACCCCATCTCCACTGAAAATACAAAAATTAGCCAGGTGTGGTGGCAGGCACCTGTAATTTTGGCTACTTGGGAGGCTCAGGCAGAACTGCTTGAACCCAGGAGGCAGAGGTTTCAGTGAGCTGAGATCGTGCCACTGTACTCCAGCCTGGGTGACAGACTCTGTCTCAAAAACAACAACAACAACAACAAAACAAAAAAACCCAGGATATAGATTTTGCCACCTGTGGGTGCACAGAGACTTCTTTATGCCCATAAGAAAGATGAGAAGAGGGTCCCCGAACACCTAAAACTTGGATAATCCAAAGTTCAATCATGAGATAATTCCAAGAATGATTGTGTGGCTGAAATTTGCCTTTATGCTTGTTCAATGGAATTCAACCATCTCTCCATAGGGGGAGCCCTCAGGTCGGGCTGGTGAGGCTGGGTGCAAGCTCTCAGATGGCCTCAGGTGAGAGACATCTGGTCTACTTCAGCCTCCTGTAGCAGCCCCCTCAGTTCCATTGAGCCAAAGAGCTGGACACCTGGGAGCACATGTGGATTCTGACTGGGTGCTGGGAATATGTGAACAGCATTACTGCCTGGAAACACAACTCACAGTGTCTCCTGTACACATTCATCCCTTCTGGCCAACCTCGGGCCAGCCATGGGTAGGAAAATGGCAGGTAGGATTACGAGAGACTTCCAGAGATGAACTCTAATGGAAAGAGTACTGGGGTCTATCAGCCAATCTCATCATCATCTCCACACAAGGTAACTCAGCATCCCCAAAGTACTGACCTGCCACGTTCAGGCGGAAGGAGAGCTGCTGGCCCCCGGCCTCACAGCTGTACTCTCCGGCGTCCGCCTGGCCTGCCTGCTGCACCACCAGCCTCCGTGTACAGCCTGCAGCCTCCACAAGCACGTTCGAGCTGGAGCTCAGCTTCTTCCCGTTCTTGTACCAAGTCACCTCTGTCTGGGCCTGGGCCACCTCACAGTTCAGTGTGGCGCTAGCCCCTGCTTCAGCCTGCACCTCCCTGCATGCTGGCTGCTCCTTGGCAAACACTGCCTTGGGCTCTGGGGAAGGCAGGGATACACAGGGTGACCACCACCATCTAGGTCAGGAAGGCAGCACTGGGGAGAGAAGGCCTGGAAGAGGAGGTGTGAGGGACAGATGCTCTCCAGGCTCTGCACCACCGCCTACCAGCACAAGTAACACAAGTTTCTCCATCCATTCTGCATGCAGGATCTGTCACACCCCCAGGGCACCCTGCAGAATGGTGGCATGTTCCTGTGGTCCCTGCTGCTTGGGAGGCTGGTCTCAAATGCCTGAGCTCAAGCGATCCTTCTGCCTCAGCCTCTCGAAGTGCTGGGAATACAGGTATGAGGCACCGTGCCAGGCCTGATGCTAAATTTTATCAAACAGCTGTTCAGAATTTATGATTTTAAATTTTATCAAACTTTTCTTCTGCATTTATTGAAATAATCATACTGTTTTTCTCTTTCAATCTGTTAATATGCATGACATTTTCTGATGTTTTGAATATTGAATATATTGAGTATAGCATTTCTAAATTATGCCTTTTATCATAGTGCATTTTCCTTTTGACATACTGGTCATACCACTTTGAAAATATATTGTTGAAGCATTGACCTGGATATCCATAATGATTGGCCTGTAATTTCAAATCTTTATACTGTTCTTGTCATAATTGGTATCTATGTTATGCTATCCACATAAAACAGATTCAAGAGTGTATCTTCTCATTCTATTCCCTGGAAGGATCTCTAAGAACATGAAATAATTTGTTTTGAGAATATTTGGTATAATTTATCAGTAGATCCACTGGGCTTAGACCTTTTATAAAAATATTTTTTATCACTGGTTCCACTTAATTAAAAGCTATAGGACTATCTGAGTTGTCTGTTTCTTCCTGTGTAACTTTTTCATAGTTTTCTCTAACAAATTGGCAATTCTCCAAAACTTATAAAATGTATTACCATTAAAGAATTTATCGCACTCTCTTAACACAATATTTTAGAAAGATACATAGTGGGCTTTTTTGGTATTTATACACAACTACAAATGATTATATACTGATAGAATGCCAAGCTGTCATGGGTTGGCATTTGGGAGTCAATGTAGTACCACAACCTTTTTCTCTCTGATATTTAGCCTGTTTTGTTGTTGTTGCTGTTGTTGTTTTTGCTTTTATTTTTTCCAGAAACAGGGTCTCACTCTGTTGCCCAGGCTGAAGTGCAGTGGTGTGATCACGGCTCACTGCAGCCTGGAACTCCTGGGCCTAAGTGATCCTCCTGCCTCAGCCTCCTGAGTAGCTGGGACTACAGGCATGTGCCATTTCATCCACCTAATTTCTGTAATTTTTGTAGAGACGAGATCTCGCTATAGTGCCTAATCTGGTCTCAAACTGCTGGGATCAAGCAATCCTTCTGCCTCGCCCTCCCAAAGTGCTGGGACTACAACAAGCATGAGCCACTGTGCCCAGACTCTCTTAACAAAATATATACATATCTTAGGTGTGCTGAGATAGCTTAAGCTCTTTCTTCCTTTCCACTGCTAAATTCATAAATCAGACTCCAAGGGGGAATTCTGACTCAGAATGTTGTTAACTGGAGACAAAAGGAAAGCCAGATTAGCCTTAAGAAGAGGCCAGGAACGGAAGCTCATGCCTGTAATCCCAGCACTTTGGGAGGCTGAGGCAGGCGGATCACGAAGTCAGGAAATCGAGACCACAGTGAAACCCATCTCTACTAAAAATCTAAAAATTAGCCTGACGTGGTGGCAGGCGCCTGTAGTCCCAGCTACTTGGGAGGCTGAGGCAGGAGAATGGCGTGAACCTGGGAGGTGGAGCTTGCAGTGAGCCGAGATGGCACCACTGCACTCCAGCCTGGGCAACAGACTGGGACTCTGTCTCAAAAAAAAAAAAGAAAAAAAGAAAAGCACGTGGAATCTCGCAATTGTATCCCGGGGCACAGTCACCAGCCCTCTGGGCTGGGATTTTTTGCACAGACACTGCAAGAAAACAAGGACCAAGATTTTGCCATGTATGGGTGCACAGTGAGCTTCTAAAGCTTCTAGATCCATCAAAAAAAAAAAAAAAAAAAAAAAAAAGGAAAGAGGCTCCTGGGACACCAAAAGCGTTGATGTCCCAAAGTTCAGTCTGGAAAGCATTCCAAGTGGCACTGCGTAGGTGGAATTTCCCCTTATGTGGTTCATATGAATTTGAAACGTCTCTCACGGGCTAGAAGCCCCACGTGGTGCTGAAGGGAGGCAGCTACTGAATGATGGAAAGGATATCCCCACTTTCCCAGGGGAGGCGCCTGGTCCACCTCAGACCACAGGGCCAGACAGCGCCAGGGGCCTGGACACCGAAGAGCATGGGGGTTTGGAGCAGGGGCTCAGTGTGATGAGGCTGCACTGCATGGGAGCATTGCTCCAGGTGCACCACAGGGTCTGGCCCTCCCCACACCTTCCCATCCGGCCAAGCCTGGAGCAGCCAGGGGCATGAAACCGGGAAGTGAGGGCATGGAGAAGTGGAGAGGTGGAGTCTCATGGAAACGGCACTGGAGGCCATGGAGTCCATCAGCCAGTCTCATCATCACCTCCACACAAGGTCACTCTCCATCCCCCAAAGCACTGACCTGCCACGTGCAGGTGGAAGGAGAGCCGCTGGCTCCCCGCCTCGCAGCTGTACTCCCCGGCATCCGCCTGGCCCGCCTGCTGCACCACCAGCCTCCGTGTGCAGCCCACAGCCTCCACACGCACTTTCGAGCTGGAGCTCAGCTTCTTCCCGTCCTTGTACCACATCACCTCCGTCTGGGCCTGAGCCACCTCGCAGCTGAGTGTGGCGCTGGCCCCCGCCTGGGCCTGCACCTCCCTGTGTGCCGGCTGCTCCTTGGCAAACACCGCCTTGGGCTCTGGGGAAGGCAAGAGGCACACAGTGACCACCACCATCTAGGTCAGGAAGGCAGAACTGGGGAAAGAAGCCCTGGAAGGGGAGGTGCGAGGGACAGACGCTCTCCAGGCTGCACCACCACCACCTAGCACAAGGAAGTTTCTCCATCCATTCTGCATGGTGCCACAGGCTGTCCTTGGTGGGGTGGCTGTGACAGATCTTGCACACACAAGCTCATCTGGGGCAGGGATTGGGGTCCTGATGCCTGCACCCTTCCCCTCATGAATGGAGCAAGGGTCTCCCCATGCGGCTGTGCAGGGTGCATCCTCACCACAGAACCCCAGTCCTGAGGCTCCCGCTCCTGCCACTGTCAGGACAGTCAGCTTTGGCCTCAGCAGGGTGTGTCGCTGTGGCTTTCTTCATTGTTCGATGGCTCACAGGGCTGAGCATCTTTCTAGAGGATTGGCCATTCCTGTTTGCTCCTCTGTGGTGCCACTACTCAATTCCATCCCATTATCAATAGCACTGTCTTGTCTTTATTCAGTTTAAGGCAGCAGTCCCCAACATTTTTGGCAGCAGGGACGAGCTTCATGGAAGGCAATTTTTCCACAGATGGGGGTTGGTGGGATAGTTTCGGGATGAAACTGTTCCACCTCAGATCATCAGGCATTAGATTCTCAGAAGGAGCACAACCTAGATCCCTCCCATGCACAGTTCACAATAGGGTTCATGCTCCTATGAGAATCTAATGCTGTTGCTGATCTGACAGGAGGCAGAGCTCAGGTGGAAACGCTCACCTGCCACTCACCTCCTGCTGTGCGGCCCGGTTCCTAACAGGCCACAGAACAGTACTGGTCCACAGCCTGGAGGTTGGGGATCCTGGCTTTAAGGTCTTCTTTATATATTTAAATGTTAGAGAGGTCACAATTATGTACTTTGTATCTTCCCTACCTGTGTGACTTGGGTTTTCATCTCTTATGGCGTCTTCTGATGAATCAGACCTTTTAATTTTAATGTACTCAAATACATCGATCTTGTCCATTGTGGTTAGGGCATTTGTGTACTATTTAAACACTTCCTTACCCTAAATTCTGTAGATAGCCTATGCTTACCGTCTTGGGGTTTATGGTTTTACCTTTTACCCTGAGGTCTCTAACCCACCAGGAGCTGACTCTCGCGCAAGCTATGAATTACCAATATGCTTTAATTCTTCCCATATGTTTAAATGGTCCACACACTAGTTATGAAAACACTATCCTTGGCCAGGTGCAGTGGCTCACGCTTGTAATCTCAGCACTTTGGGAGGCCGAGGCGGGCGGATCACGAGGTCAGGAGATCAAGACCATCCTGGCTAATACAGTGAAACCTTGTCTCTACTAAAAATACAAAAAAATTAGCCAGGTGTGGTGGCGGGCACCTGTAGTCCCAGATACTCGGGAGCCTGAGGCAGAAAAATGACATGAACCCAGTGAGCCAACATGGCGCCACTGCACTCCAGCCTGGGCGACAGAGCTAGACTCCATCTCAAAACAAGCAAAAAAAGAAAACACTATCCTTTCTCTACTCCTTGCACAGATGCTATGGTTAAAAAAAAAAAAAAAAAGGAAGGGGGACATCCAGAGATCACTGATGCATGGGACTGTTTCTGAGCTCACTATTCCGTTTCTTTGTTCTGATACCTAACCATTAATTGAAATTCATTGTCTAAATTACTGTAACTTTATGATAATTTTTGGCATCTGGTAGAGTAATGTTCATACTTTGATTTTCTTTTCATTCCCCCACAAAAAAAATTGTTTGGATACTGATTGTTAATGAATATATTTTAATTTTTCATGAATTTCCATCCATTTAATTAGATGTCTTAATTGTCTTGCAAAATATAGAACAATTTCCTAGCCCCTCCCCAGGCTTTAAACATCTTTATTAGACTTTGAATTAGAAACATTGTAATTTTGATGCTACTGTAAGTCTTTTCAAATTTCATTTTGCAACTGTTTACTGCTATATATAGATACAGAAGTATTTTCTGTGTGTTGATTTTTTTTTTAACAGGATAATCATTCTCAACAATGTTACTTAGTCTACTAAGTTCTCTATTGGATTTTCCAAGTGGATGGCCATATCATCAGTAAATTTCACTTTTACTTTTTCCAAGTGCTATGCCTTTTGCTTTATTTTCCTCCTTACCCTTATGTACAATGTTGGATACAAGTGGTGACACTGCCCTGTCTCCTTCTCTGAATCAAACCTTTCAAGGTTTGCTCTGAGTGGGATCCTAGTGGTGCTTCTGTAGTACCATTTATCAAATTAAGGAAGAACACTTCTATAAAGTTTAAGAATCCTATGAAATGAGTTGATGCTAAATTTTCTCAAATATATCTTCTAGATTTTATCAAATACTTTTAATCTGCATTTATTGAGATAATTACATCATTTTTCATTCAATCTGTTAAGGTCAAGCTTATTATACTGATCTAATGCTTCTAAAGCCAAACCAGCCTTGCATTCTGGGACCAGGATCTTCAACAGAGGGCACTGTCTTCTTGATACGTTGCTGAATTCCATTTGCTAATACTTTGTTTATGATTGTGTTCTCGATATCCACAATGTCGAATCCATGTAGACTGGTCTACAATTTAACTCTTCCTACTTCCTTTGTCAGATTTTGGTATTAATGTTACGCTATCTACATAAAATGATGGCGTGGGCATGGTGGCTCATGCCTGTAATCCCAGCACTGTGGGAGGCCGAGGCGGGTAGATAGGTTGATCCCAGAAGTTTGAGACTAGCCTGGGCAACACGGCAAAACCCCGTGTTTTTAATGTATTTTTGAAAAAAAAAATACAAAAAAATAGCTGGCACACATGCTATTTTTGTGGTGGTGGTACATCCCTGTAATCCCAGCTACTTGGGAGGCTGAGGTGGGAAAATCACTTGAACCTGGGAGGCAGAGGCTGCAGGGAGCCAAGATCATGCCACTGCACTCCAACCTGGACAATAGAGTGAGGCCCTGTCTCAAAAACAAACAAACAAACAAACAAACAAACAAAACATTAAATGGCATATGGAGTCAATCTCCTTTTTCTATTCTCTAGAACAATATTCACAAATATGGAATAACTGCTTTCCAGAATATTTGAAACAGTTTACTAGAAAATTATTGGGTTTAAAAGTTTTTTTACTACTGCCTCCATCTATTTAAAACTTATAGGACTATTTAAGTTTTCTGTATCCTTTTATGTGAGTTTTCATGTAATTTACTAGGAATTAGCCAAATTGTCACAACTTTTCAAATTTATTACATAAAACATTTTGTCATATTCTCTGAAAATAACTTCACAGAAATATACAGTGGGATTTCTGTTATCTATACATATCCACATAACACTGATGCTGATGTAATACCAAACTTATGTGTTAGCACCCAGAGGTTACCATGGGACTTCAGCCCACCCCTATTTGGCATCAACACTCTATTTAAAAAAAAAAAAAAAAAAAGGAAATTAATTGTATTTCTCAGGCTTCCCTATGTATCACCCAAGGGAACACAGACATACACAGCAGCAAACACACTGGACTTGCTGGTGAGACATTTGCATTCCAGAGGATGGGAAATAAATCTGACTAAAATTCAGGGACTTCCTACCTCAGTAAAATGTCTAGGGGTCGAGTGGTGTGGGACCTGTCAAGATATTCCTTCTAAGGTGAAGGATAAGTTGCTGCATTTGGCCCCTCCTACAACCAAGAAAGAGGCATAATGCCTATTCAGATTTTGGAGGCAACACATTCCTCATTTGGGTGTGTTACTCTGGAACATTTACCAAGTGACCCAAAAGGCTGCCAGTTTTGAGTGGGGTCCAGAACAGGAGAAGGGTCTGCAACAGGTCCAGGCTGCCGTGCAAGCTGCTCTGCCACTTGGGCCATATGACTCAGCAGATCCAGTGGTGCTTGAAGTGCCAGTGGCAGATAGGGATGCTGTCTGGATCCTTTGGCAGGCCCCCACAGGTGAATCAGAGTGGAGGCCTCTAGGATTTTGGAGCAACACCCTGCCATATTCTGCAGATAACTACTCTCCTTTTGAGAGACAGCTCTTGGCCTGTTACTGGGCTTTGGTGGAAACTGAACAATTGACTATGGATCATCAAGTCACCATGTGACTTGAACTGCTTGTCATAACCTGGGTGCTTTCTGACCCATCTAGCGATAAAGTTGGGCATGCACAACAGCATTCTATCATCAAATGGAAGTGGTATATACATGATTGGGCTCAAGTAGGTCCTGAAGGCCCAAGTAAGTTACATGAGGAAGTGGCTCAAATGCCCATGGTCCCCACTCCCGCCACCCTGCCTTCTCTCCTCCAGCCTGCACCAACGGCCTCATGGGGAGTTCCCTATGATCAACTGACAGAGGAAGAGAAGACTAGGGCCTGGTTCACAGATGGTTCTGCACGATATGTGGGCACCACCTAAAAGTGGAGAGTTGCAGCACTACAGCCCCTTTCTAGGACATCCCTGAAGAACAGTGGCAAACAGAAATCTTCCCAGTGGTCAGAATTTCAAGTGGTGCACCTCGTTGTGCACTTTGCTTGAAGGAGAAATGGCCAGATGAGTGGTTATACACTGTTTTATGGGCTGTAGACAATGGTGTGGCTGGATGGTCAGGGACTTGGAAGAAGCATGATTGGAAAATTGAGGAAGAGGTATGTAGATGGACCTCTATGAGTGGTCAAAAATTGTGAAGATATTTGTATCTCATGCGAGTGCTCACCAAAGGGTGACCTCAGCAGAGGAGGATTTTAATAATCAAGTGAATAGGATGACTCGTTCTATGGACACCACTCAGCCTCCTTCCCCAGCCACCCCCATCATCACCCAATGGGTCCATGAACAAAGCGGCCATGGTAGCAGGGATGGAGGTTACACATGTGCTCAGCAGCATGGACTTCCACTCACCAAGGCAGACCTGACTAAGGCCACTGCTGAGTGCCCAATTTGCCGCAGCAGGGACCAACAATGAGCCCTCGATATGGCACCATTCCTCAGGGTGATCAGACATCTACTTGATGGCAGGTTGATTATATTGGACCTCTTCTATCATAGAAGGGGCAATGGTTTGTCCTCACCAGAAGAGACACTTACTCCAGATATGGGTTTGTCTATCCTGCACACAACACTTTGACCAAGACTACCATCCACGGATTCACGGACTGTCTTATCCACCGTCATGGTATTCCACACAGCACTGCCTCTGACCAACGCACTCTATGGTTAAAAAAGTGTGGCAGTGGGCTTATGCTCATGGAATTCACTGGTCTTACCATGTTCCCCATCATCCTGAAGCAAGTGGATTGATAAAACAGTGCAATAGCCTTTTGAATTCCAATGCCAACTAGGTGACAATACTTTGCAGGGCTGGGGCAAAGTTCTCCAGAGGCTGTGTATGCTTTGAATCGGTGTCCAATACATGGCACTGTTTTTTCCATAGCCAGGATTCACGTGTCCAGGAATTAAGGGATGGAAGTGGAAGTGGCACCACTCACCATCACCCCTAGTGACCCACTAGCAAAATTTTTGCTTCCTGTTCCCATGACATTATGTTCTGCCGGCTTAGAGGTCTTAGTTCCGGAAGGAGGAATGCTGCCACCAGGAAACACAACAACGATCCCATTAAACTGGAAGTTAAAATTGCCACCTGGCCACTTTGGGCTCCTCCTACCTTTAAGTCAACAGGCTAAAGGAGTTACATTGTTGGTTGGGGTGACTGACCTGAACTATCAAGATGAAATCAGTCTACTACTTCACAATGGAGGTAAGGAGGCATATGCGTGGAATACAGGCAATCCCTTAGGGCGTCTCCCAGTATTACCATGCCCTGTGATCAAGGTCAATGGGAAACTACAACAACCCAATCCAGGCAGGACTACAAATGACCTAGACCCTTCAGGAATGAAGGTTTGGGTCACTCCACCAGGAAAAAAATTAAAATATCTCTCGCTGACCAGAACTAGCAGGTGCTGCTGGGTGAGGGCATATGGTAGCTGCCAGAACAGGATATTCACAGAGCCCCAGGAGAGAGACGCCTGGTCAACCTCAGAGCCCAAGACAAGGGAGATCCAGAGTCCCAGAAGCCAAGGAGCACCAAGAAGGCTCTGGGCAGGTGCTAGGAACGAGTGACTGAGCATTACAAAGTGCAAACACGCCTCCAGGTTTGCAGGAACAGCCCCTCTCCCTCCCATGCACAGGGATGGAAATGGGAACGGGAGGATGGGAAGCCTGAGACATGAAGGCAGAAGGAAAGTGCACAGAGATATGCTGGGGCTACGAGCCAGAACCACCATCACCTCTGAAGAGGCTCCTCAGCGCCCACAAAGCACTGACCTGCCACGTGCAGGCTGAAGGAGAGCTGCTGGCCCCCGGCCTCGCAGCTATACTCCCCGCTGTCCGCCTGGCACGCCTGCTGCACCACCAGCCTCTGTGTGCAGCCCACAGCCTCCATTCGAACTTTTGAGCTGGAGCTCAGCTTCTTCCCGTCCTTGTACCACATCACCTCAGTCTGGGCCTGGGCCACCTCGCAGCTCAGTGTAGCAATGGCCCCTGCCTCGGTCTGCACCTCCCTGTGCGCCGGCTGCTCCTTTGCAAACACTGCCTTGGGCTCTGGGGAAGGCAGGGATACACAGGGTGACCACCACCATCTAGGTCAGGAAGGCGGCACTGGGGAGAGAAGGCCTGGAAGGGGAAGTGCGAGGGACAGATGCTCTCCAGGCTGCACCACCACCTCCCAGCACAAGGAACACAGTTTTTCCATCCATTCTGCATGGTGCCATGGGCTGTCCCAGGCAGGGCCACCATGACAGATCCTCCAGGACAGGGACCGGAGTCCTGACGCCTGCACAGCTCCCCTCATAGATGTGCCGGGGTCTCCCCACAGGACTGTGCAGGGTGCGTCCTCACCCCAGGGCCCCAGAGTCTGAAGCTCCTGCTCCTGCCACTGTCAGGAGGGTCAGCTCTGGCCTCTTCGGGAGGGCCTAGGCCTCCCATGGCTTCCTGGGTCCATATCAGGAGGACTGTCAGCTGGGCGCCTTCTGATGGTCTGGGGTCAGAGTCTTCACTCTTCTGTGGTGTCACTGTGCAAGTGCTTTGTCTGACTTTCAACAGCACTGTCTTTCTTTTACACCTTCATTTTAGGATCTCTTTTTACATCTAAATACTAGAGCAGTGAGCTCTAGCATACTAGAGCATTAGCATGTTAGAAATCTCTTCCTTTTCTGTGTAGCTTGCCTTTTCATTCTCTTATGGTGTCTTCCAAAGAATCAAAATTTTTAATTTTAATGTATTCAAATATATCAAATGTGTTTCCTTGTGGTCAGGGCATGTGTGTTCTGTTTAGGAAGTCATGCTTTACTGTGAAGTCACTAGAAACATCTCTCTTTTCCTCTAAGACTTGTATGGGTTTCCCCGGGATTCTGACATCTCTAACCAACTGGAGTTGATTTTGTGTGTGGTTGAGATCCTGGTCTGATTTTTTTTCCCATTTGGTTTAATGGCCCAAAATCTGTTGTTGTTTTTTTTTCTCTTTTTTTTTTTCTGAGATAGGGTCTCACTCTGTCACCCAGAGTGGAGTGCAGTGATGTCATCATAGCTAACTGCAGCTTCAGTCTTCTGGGTTCAAGCCATCCTCCTACCTCAGCTTCCCAAGTAGCTGGGACTATAGGTATATGCCACCACAGCCAGCTAATTTTTTTTTCAATTTCTTTAGAGATGGGATCTTGCTCTGTTGCCCTAGGCAGGAATGCAGTGACGTGATTATAGCTAACTGCAGCCTCCAACTCCTGGGCTCAAATATCCTCCTGCCTCAGCCTCCCAAGTAGCAGGGACTTACAAGTGCACACCACCATGCCTGAGTAATACGACTTTCTTCATAGCATACTATTCTCTTAGTATATTGCGAAATATATATGAATAATATGTTGCTTAAGATTTTGTCCTTGCTATCCATAATAGGTTGGCCTATATTTTTAATTCTTCCTACTTTGTATCAATGTTATGCCATCTACATGAAACAAATCAGAGAGTGTATCTCTTCATTGTATTCTCTAGAAGAATCTCCATGAACATGGAATAATTTATTTGCAGATTGTTTGGTATAATTTACTGTAAAGTTATTAGATATTGCTTAGAAATTTCTTAGTGAAAATACTTTTGTTACTAGTCCCATTTATTTAAAAGTTATAGGACTATCTGAGTTGTCTATTTCTTCTTATGTTACTTTTCATATACTTTTTAAGCAATTTAACAATTTGTTGAACCTGTTCTATTTAATACCAGTAAATATTTATCATACTCTCCTAAAATAGCATTTTAGAAAGATATATAGTGGGTTTACTGGCATCTATACCCACCCACAAACCACTGCATGGTGGTAATACCAGACTGCCATGTGTTGGCCCCCAGGTGTCAACATGAGGCTGCAGCCCACAGATCTCTGACGTTAAGATTCTCTTAATGAAAAGAAAATAAATGTAGTTTCAGAATTCTCTATGACTCAGTCAGGAAAAGCCACAGGCACGACATAATTACTGGGAAATGCTACTGAATAAATACTGCTTTTGCCAGTCAGGGGCTGCTTGATATGGTTTGCCTCAGTGTCCCCACCCAAATCTCACCTTGAATAGTAATAATCACCACGTCAATGGTGGGACCAGGTGGAGGTAATTGAATCATGGGGGCAGTTTCCCTCATGCTGTTCTTGTAATAGTGAGTGACTACTACCACCAAGATCTGATGGTTTTATAAGGAACTCGCTTCTTCACTCGGCACTCATTCTTTCTCCTGCAGCACTGTGAAGAGGTCCCTTCTGCCATGATTGTAAGTTTCCTAAGGCCTTGCAAGTTTCCTGAGGCCTTCCCAGCCATGCAGAACTGTGAGTCAATTAAACCTCTTTCCTTTATAAATTACCCACTCTTGGGCATGTCTTCATTAGCAGTGTGAGAACAGACTAATATACTGCTACTATTGCATCTCAGTTGTATCAGCGCCTGGTGATGTCACCTAAGCTACTTATTCCTTTCCATTTCTAAATTTAAAAATCAAGCTCCAAGGAGAATCTGACATGTTCTAACTAAAAACCAAGGAAAACAAGAGTTGTTCTTGGAAGAGAATTCCAGACCTCGTGGGTGCATATCACAGGCTCATATGTACCAATCCATGCTGCTGTTTTACTTGACACAGACATTGCAACAAACATGGATCTAGGTTTTGCTACCTGTGGGTGCACAGGTAGCTTCCATGTCCATGCAAAGGAGGGGAGAAGGTCCCGGGACATAGAAAATCAGATAATCCACAGTGTGATCTTGAGATAATTCCATGTATGGTTGTGTGGCTGAAATTTCCCCTTCTCCCAGATGAGTTAAATTCAAACATCTGTCACTAGGGAGAACAAGCATGAGGTATGGGGTGCAGGCATGTGGGAGCTGCCAGACATTCAGTAGAAGGAAATTCACACATCCCCAGGTGGAGACACCTGGTCTACCTTGGACCACAGGGCCGTGGTAGAGAAGGAACAGCAGCAAGGTTCTAGGCAGATGATGGGAACGTATGATTGAGCATTATTGCATGAAAACACCACTCCAGGTACACAGCAATAGCCCGTCTCCCTCCACACATATCCTTCCCATCTGGCCTCCCTTGACCACACCAGTTATGAAATAAGAATTGGGAGGGTAGGAAACAACAGAGGTAAAGGCTAATGGGAAGAGCACCAGAGTCTATCAGCCAGTCTCATCATCACCTCTACAAAGTTAGTACCCCCAAAGCACTGACCTGAAACATCCAGATGGAAGGAGAGCCGCTTGCCCCCGGCCTCACAGGTGTACTCCCCAGCATCTGCCTGGCCTGCCTGCTGCATCACCAGCTGCCGCATGCAGCCCGTGGCCTCTATGCACACTTTCGAACTGGAGCTCAGCTTCTTCCCATCCTTGTACCACGTCACCTCCGTCTGGGCCTGGGCCACCTCACAGCTCAGTGTGGCGCTGGCCCCTGCCTCAGTCCGCACCTCATTATGCATCAACTGCTCCTTGGCAAACACTGCCTTGGGCTCTGAGGGTGAACAGGAGGGATGCACAGTCAGAGACACAAATCTGGGACCAACCCATTTCACAGGCACCAAAGATTCAGGATTCAGTAACAACAAACAACAAATGAAAGACATAAACCCACAGACTCAAGATGTTCTACAATCCCAACCAGGATGAAGACAAAGGAAACCACACCTACATTCATCAAAGAAATACTACCACAAAGCAAAATCAAAAAGAAAATCTTAAAAGCAACAGGATGAAAAAAGGTACATGACCCTTAAAATATCCATAACAAATTTCACAGTTCATATTTCAAAGAAAATATGGACACCAGAAGATAATGGAATGACCTCTTTAAAATGTTAGGGAGTGGGGAGTAGCTGCTAAACTGTAACATTATACCCAGATAAAACAGCCCTCAGAATCAAAGGGGGAACAAATATGTGTTCACAAGAGAAATAAAAAGTAAGAGAATGCATATGACCAGCTGACCTGCTAACATAAATACTGAAGACATAGTTCTACAAGAAGAAAAAAGAATAGTAATCCCAGAATACTGGCTCCAAATTCTGACTGTAAGTTTCTGGCTTTGTGAACTGTGCTGAGTTACTTCCCTGTGTGTTATTTTAAAATGAGAATAATCAGAGTTCCTCCTCACAAATTGTTTTGAAGTTTAAGCAAGCAGAAAGACAAGAAGCACTCCACAAAATCTAGGTCATCAGCACAAAATTAATACCTGCTAGTTGTTATTATAGGGGAAGCTTTATGAGAAAAAAGGCCATTGGATGGGACTTCCATACATACCCTAAGTCTGTAAAGATTATCCTAATAGCATAAGAAAGACCTCAAAAAACTCACCTGTGATGTGCAGTTGAAAGGAGACTCTCTGGCCCCCAGCCTCGCAGCTGTACTCCCCGGCATCTGCTTTGCCCACCTGCTGCACCACCAGCCTCCGTGTGCAGCCCTTGACCTCCATGCGCACTTTTGAGCTGGAGCTCAGCTTCTTCCCGTCCTTGTACCACGTCACCTCCGTCTGGGCCTGGGCCACCTCACAGCTCAGCATGGTACTGGTCCCCACCTCAGCCTGCACCTCATTATGCACTGACTGCTCCTTCGCAAACACTCCCTTGGGCTCTGAGGGTGGACAAGGAAGGATGCACAGTCAGAGACACAAATCTGGGACCAACCCATTTCACAGGCACTGAAGCTTCAGGATTCAGTAACAGCTGATGAAAGACATAAACCCACAGACTCAAGATGCTCTACAATCCCAACCAGAATGAAGACACAGGAAACCACACCTAGGTTCATCAAAGAAAAAAATGCCACGAAGCAAATTCAAAAAGAAAATCTTAAAAGCAACAGGATGAAAAAAGATACATGACCCTTAAAATGTCCACAATAAATCTTACAGTTGATATTTCTTTTTTTATTATTATTATTATACTTTAGGTTTTAGGGTACATGTGCACAATGTGCAGGTTTGTTACATATGTATCCATGTGCCATGTTGGTTTGCTGCACCCATTAACTCGTCATTTAGCATTAGGTATATCGCCTAATGCTGTCCCTCCCCCCTCCCCCCACCCCACAACAGTCCCCAGAGTGTGATGTTCCCCTTCCTGTGTCCATGAGTTCTCATTGTTCAATTCCCACCTATGAGTGAGAACATGAGGTGTTTGGTTTTTTGTCCTTGCGATAGTTTACTGAGAATGATGGTTTCCAGTTTCATCCATGTCCCTACAAAGGACATGAACTCATCATTTTTTATGGCTGCATAGTATTCCATGGTGTATATGTGCCACATTTTCTTAATCCAGTCTATCGTTGTTGGACATTTGGGTTGGTTCCAAGTCTTTGCTATTGTGAATAGTGCCGCAATAATAGTTGATATTTCAAAGGAAATATGGAAGCCAGAAGACAATGGAATGACCTCTTTAAAATGTTAGGGAGTGGAGGAATAGCTGATAAACTGTAATGTTATACCCAGATAAAACAGTCCTCAGAATCAAAGGGAGAACAAATATATTTTCATATGAGAAAAAAATGATAGAATATATATAACCAGCAGAGCTGCTAACATAAATACTGAAGATAGAACTCTTCAAGAAGAAAAAAATAATAATAATCCCAGAATACTGGGTCCAAATTCTGACTACAACTTTCTGACTTTGTAAACTGTGGTAAGTTACTTCCTTGTGTGTGTGTTATCTTAAAATGGGAATAATCAAAGTTACTCCTCACAGAATAGTTTTGAATTTTAAGCAAGCAGAAAGACAAGAAGCATTTCACAAAATCTAGGCCTTCAGCACAGAATTAATACCTGCTAGTTGTTATTACAGGGGAAGCTTTATGAGAATAAAAGGTCCTTGGGTGAGACCTCCAGATGTACCCAAAGTCCCTAAAAACTATCCTAAAAGCACAAGAAAGGCCTAAAAAAACTCACCTGTGATGTGCAGGCGGAAGGAGACTCTCTGGCCGCCAGCCTCACAGCTGTACTCCCCAGCATCTGCTTTGCCCGCCTGCAGCACCACCAGCCTCCGTGTGCAGCCTTTGACCTCCATGCCCACTTTTGAGCTGGAGCTCAGCTTCTTCCCATCCTTGTGCCACGTCACCTCCGTCTGGGCCTGGGCCACCTCACAGCTCAGCATGGCACTGGCACCCGCCTCAGCCTGCACCTCATTATGCACTGACTGCTCCTTTGCAAACATCGTCTTGGGCTCTGAGGGTGGACAAGGAGACATGCACAGTCAGAGACACAAATCTGGGACCAACCCATTTCACAGGCACTGAAGATTCAGGATTCAGTAACAGCAAACAGCTGATGAAAGACATAAACCCACAGACTCAAGATGCTCTACAATCCCAACCAGGATGAAGACAAAGGAAACCACACCTAGGTTCATCAAAGAAAAAAATGCCACAAAGCCAATTCAAAAAGAAAATCTTAAAAGCAACAGGATGAAAAAAGATACATTACCCTTAAAATATCCAAAATAAATCTTACAGTTGATATTTCAAAGGAAATACGGAAGCCAGAAGACAGTGGAATGACCTCTTTAAAATATTATGGGGGTGGAGGGGTAGCTGCTAAACTGTAACACTACACCCAGATAAAACAGCCCTCAGAATCAAAGGGAGAACAAATATGTTTTCATATGAGAAAAAAAAAGAGAGAATATATATAACCAGCAGAGATGCTAACATAAATACTGAAGATAGAACTCTTCAAGAAGAAAAAAAGGAATAATAATCCCAGAATACTGGGTCCAAATCTTGACTGCAATTTTCTGGCTTTGTGAACTGTGTAAGTTACTTCCTTCTGTGTTATCTTAAAACGGGAATAATCAGAGTTCCTCCTCATAGAATTGTTTTGAAGTTTAAGCAAGCAGAAAGACAAGTAGCATTCACAAAATCTATGCCCCTTGGCACAAAATTAATACCTGCTAGTTGTTATTATAGGGGAAGCTTTGTAAGAAAAGAGGCAATTAGGTGGCACCTCCACGCTAATGTCACTAAAAATTATCCTAAGGAACATAAGACAGATCTCAAGAAACCCACCTGTGATGTGCAGATGGAAGGAGACCCTCTGGCCCCTGGCCTCACAGCTGTAGTCCCCGGCATCTGTCTTGCCTGCCTGCTGCACCACCAGCCTCCGTCTGCAGCCCTTGGCCTCCACATGCACTTTCAAGCTGGAGCTCAGCTTCTTCCCATCCTTGTACCACATCACCTCCGTCTGGGCCTGGGCCACCTCACAGCTCAGCGTGGCACTGGCCCCTGCCTCAGCCTGCACCTCACTGTGTGCCACCTGGTCCTTGGCAAACACCACCTTGGGCTCTGGGGACAGAGTGGGACACACAGGGTCAGACATATTCCAATTACTAGAACTGAATGAGGGCCCACCTTCTTGATCTCAAAACTCTGATGGTTCAGCCACAAACCTGCCCTGTTCCTGGGTTTCTCAACAAAAGGAACTTTACATTTTGAAGATGCACAGGGCAGACAATAGGTTAGTTCTCAGAATCTGAAGCCTCCCAGTTAGATAATTTTCAGACTGGTATATGTTGCAATTCAGGCTCTGCCATTTATTTACCAGTTGTGATCTCCTAAGTATACAAACAAAGAGAAGCACAGTTTGTGACCTGCACGCCAATGCATAGGTATTTTCAGAGATAATTCCTTAAGTAACACTGGCAGAATGGGCAGTAGCCCTGACTCACACAAAGGACTGCTAATGCAGCCTACAACTTCTAGAGGGCCAATTGCCATTGGTATAATCTAATCCTAGGCCTTGGGATTGGATCTTTTCATTATTTTGATTTCCTCATATAACTACTTTCAGCACCTATTCTGTTACTTTAGATGACATTTTCCTCTTATGAAGTGTATCTATTGGTAATTCTCTTAGGAAGGTTTTGTGAATGGTAAACTCTGTCAATCTACTTCCTGAAAATGTCTTTATTTCACACTCACTTTTGAATGATAGCTTAGCTGCGTACAGAATTCTAGGTTGACAGTTGTTTTCCCTTGCTAATTGGGACATTATGCCATTATTTCATTTCTGGGCTCCTCATTACTGCTGAATAATCTATAGGAACGGTAACTGTTGTTCTGTTAATATATTCTTCTGTCTGGTAGTTTTAAGGCTCTCCTCTTGGTTTTTGGCCTTCTGCAATTCACTATGATATGTCTAGCTGAGAATTTATCTTCTTTACACTTACAATGATTCCTTGTGAATCTATAAATTTTAGGATTCATGTTGTTTATCATTTCTGAAATTTTTCTGCATGACCTCTTTTATTATTTTTGCTTCTTCCTCACTCTCTGTAGTTTATCCTAAAAGTAATTTTTTAAATTTACAAAAAAGTATACATTTATTATAAGCAATGTGTTTTGAAATACGTATATACTGTGGAATTGCTAAATTGTGCTAGTTAACATATGCATTACCTCACATATGTATTGTTTTGTGGTGAGAACACTAAAAATCCACTCTCTTAGCAATTTTCAAGAATACAATACATTGTTATTAACTATAGTCACCATGTTGTATAATAGATGTCTTGAACTTATTCCTCCAAACTGAAACTTTGTACACTTTGACCAACATCTCCATGACCTACCACCTCCTCAAGCCTCTGGTACTTCACTCTCCACTTCTACGAGTTCAACATTTTTAGATTCCACATATAAGTGAGACTGTGCAGTAACTGTCTTTATGTTTTATTTCACTTAACATAACATCCTCCAGCTTCACCCATGTTGTTGAGTGGCAGCTGAACAGCATCCCCCTGCATACTATAATATACAACACATATTCTTCATCCATTCATCTGCTGTTGGACACTTAGACTTTTTAAAAATCTTTTCAAAAACATATTTGTGCCCAACATACAAAAGGTGGTGTTTTTATGTTGTAAATTAATTTTTACAAAGGAAATAATGATGCATCCAGCTGCCTGCCTTTCACTAGCTCATCCTTGGTGACCTGGTGGCTCTGCTAGGGCCGGCAGATGGACAGCGGCAGGTGGTGAGGCTCTGACACCCCCTCATGACACAGCAGTGACCAGGGACCACAGGGGCCAGAACCAGCCCTGCATCTTACCCCTGCTCTCTCTCTTGCCCTTCAAAGCCTGGCTTCGGGAAACAGCCGTAGACACCAGCTGTGTCCACATCCTCATCTCAGATCTGCTCAGCAGCCATGGAGCCCTTGCTCCTGCTAAGGTCACCTGTGCCCACTGGGGCTGCGGTCCTTCGGCCCTTCCCCAGCCGCTCATGTTTCACCATGGCATTCACACCGGCACATCACTTATGCATCAAAGTCTTCACTGACCCCAAAACACAACTCTCTAGATTCTCCTCCTGCTCCTTTGGGCCTCTTCCTTGGTGGTCTCAGCCTCCTCAGTGTTGCCCCAGGGCGAGCCTTGTTATCATGGTCCCTTGCCCATGGTGCCCCAGTGCACGCCCATCCTCTCCTGCCGTTGACATGCCAACAAATCCCTTGTCAGCTCAGCATTGATCGAGGTCCAGCCCAGAGAGCTACTGCCTCCTGGATGTCCCACATAGGCTAATATAGCATCCCTCAGCACCCCCAGCACATTCTTTATCTGTCCTGACCCACCTGCAAGTTTTCCCCTCCAGGCTTGAACCAGGCATGGATAAAGGTGTTTAGGCATTGCTCAAGACTCTGAGAAATCAGCCATCTTGCTAAATACAGAGAAAGCCGTCCTGCTTGGCCCTGAGCCAGAGTCCTCAACCCTGAGATAAACTCCATAGCCTGACCCCTCATAGCAGACATGCCTGGGTGGGACCTCTGCCTTCTTGCTGTCTGTTACAAGCATACACTGCAGTCCTCCTCTGTACGCAAGTTCCTCTAATAAAGCTCTGGACTCATCACCCTGGGGTTTGGTGCTTCTTTCTGTGGAATCCTAACCATCCCACTGTGGGACAGTTTGGGGCACTCCCTTGTGGGAACTCCTTGCCACTGCCTTTGTGGCAACTCCAGCCCCAGGTTGGACAGGATGGAACAGCTCCTTACCCATTTCTCCCTGCACACCTACTCCTTGCCTACTGCCCCATCTCAGATACAGCCCCTGCATCTACGCATCTGCCCAAGCTTGCAGTTCACTTCCCATCTCCTCTGTTCTCAACCCTGAACCCGCCCGGCCACCCCTCTGCTGTGCTCCACCTCTTTTTTTTTTTTTTTTTTTTTGAGACGGAGTCTTGCTCTGTCGCCCAGGCTGGAGCGCAGTGGCGCAATCTTGGCTCACTGCAAGCTCCGCCTCCTGGGTTCACGCCATTCTCCTGCCTCAGCCTCCCGAGTAGCTGGGACTACAGGCGCCTGCCACCATACCCGGCTAATTTTTTGTATTTTTAATAGAGACGGGGTTTCACCGTGTTAGCCAGGATGGTCTCAATCTCCTGACCTCGAGATCTGCCCACCTCGGCCTCCCAAAGTGCTGGGATTACAGGCGTGAACCACCGCGCCCAGCCTGTGCTCCACCTCTTAAATGGCTCTTGAGCCTACGGCCTCCTCTCCGCCCTCGGCACCTGGGGCCCTCTGCAGGCCCAGCCCTCTCCTCCACCCTCGGGACCGCTGTCCCTCTGTAGGCCCGGTCCTCCCCTCCCTGGACCAGGCAGGGCAGAGCCTCCTGCCCCTGATCCCCCCTCATCCTAATCTAGTCTCCATGGTGCAATCAAAGTCTAACTGTGAAACTTCTATGTTTTCATCCCCAGGAATTAAGGACCAAAGTCCACTCCAGAGGTGTGCAGGACAGCCCAAGTGAGTGGATACCAGCTTTCAAATGCACCTCCAAGTCCACACCTGTCTTCAAAATGATCACTAAAAGAGCTGCTGTGTTTTTAAACCAAGTTGACTAAGTGTTACCGCCTCACTGAGCATGCTGAGGAGTCCCAGAGCCGAATCTCTGCAGCCAGATGTTCTCAGGGACCCGGGTATGGATTCAGGCACTGCAAGGATCTTGCAAGGACCCACACAGCGGCCTGTCAGCAACACATCTTCAGCAGCGGTGCTAGCACTGGGCACGTGGCAGACCGGCATCCCGCGTGAGCACCTCTAAGCATGAGCACAGAGGCAAATCCAGTCACACAGCCGCAGCATGCTCAACCAGCTGGGCAGCTGCATCTGCCGCTCATTCCATGGCCCTCGAATCAGCCTGATCACCAAGGGAGGGCTTCCCCAAGCTCTTTGACATTTGTTATGTTTGCTTTAGAGAAGGACTCACAAAGTACTTTCAAGGAAACTGTGTCTCTCTGATATGCACTTCACAAAATCACTCACAATCACACTGCATGTGGATGTGTTTGAGAATGGGAATGTGTTTTAATATGTGTATGTAATATGTACGAGCAAGTGTGTGTGTATGTTTAAGTGTTTTCATGTGTGTGTATGTATGTGTATCATGCATGTATTTGTGTGCATGAGATGAAGCATGTGTATGCACATGTGTACGTGTTTGTGTATATGTGTGTTTAAATGTGTGTATGTATGTGTGCAAGTGTACATGTGTTTGAATGTATGTATATGGTATAAGTGTGTATGGGGGTATATGTGTATAGGGTATATGTGGGAGTGAGGTGTCTGTGCGTGTATATATGTAGGTAAGTGCACATGTAGGTATTATGTATGTATTATGTTTAGGTTTGTGTGTGTCTATGTATGTGTGTGTATATATGTCTTGTGTGTTGTTTGTGTGTGTTTAAATGTATGTATGCATATGTAAATGTGATGTTGGGGGATGTATGCATGTATGTGCAAGTGTGTGTGTGACTTTGTGTGTGTGTTCATATGTGCGGGTGGTGTATGAGTGCATGTGTGCATGTGTATGTTGTGCAGGTGTGTGGAGGTGCATGTGAGTGCACGTGTGCATATATGTGTATGTTCATACGTGTGAGTGCATGTGTGTGTAGGTGTGCATGTTAGACTGTGTGTGTGCATATGAGTGCATTGTGTGTGTGCACATGTATGTGTAGGCGTGTGTGAGAGTGCATGTGTGTGTAAGTGCACTGTGTGCATGCATGTGTATGTGAGTGCATAGGTGACTGCCCGCCTGCAGCTGCACTAGGGAGGAAGCATGCAACAGTCTTGGCGGCCCCTCAGTGCAGCTGAGCCACCCTATCAGGCCCCCAGCTATCTACCTGGTGGTTTACCTGCCACATTTGCCTGAATGAGATACAAATACCCTCCCAAGGATGCTTAGACTTGTCTCACACAAGAAATGCCAAGGTCTGGGTTCATTTGCATATTTATAATAAAACTTGCAGTTTTCAAAAGCACCTACTGGTGGCTCCAGTCCTGGAGGTGCACACCCCACATTTCACCCGTGAGACCAAGGAGCTGATGTCTGAACACTCAGAAAGGAGAGCAGCAGGTGGATGGGGGCGGCAGAGGAACAGCATTCAAAGTCCCAGAACCCTTCATCCCACGACCTGTGCACCCAAAACCCAGAGGCGGGCAATTGTGCAGAGCGGGCTCCCAGAGAATCCTGCAGCCTCCCTCAAGGTATGGAAGAGAGAAGCACAAGTGCTCAGAGAGGACAGAAGACACCCTGCTTCTTCTTCTTTCTCACACCCCAGACCATGCAGGTGTGAACAACTAAACTCCTGATAAAGGAAACACTCTGTCCAGGCACAATGGCTCACGCCTGTAATTCCAGCACTTTGGGAGGCTGAAGTGGGTGGATCATTTGAGGTCAGGAGTTCAAGACCAGCCTGGCCACATGGTGAAACCCTGCCTCTACTAAAAATACACAAATTAGCCAGATGTGGCCAGGCACAGTGGCTCACGCCTGTAATCCTAGCACTTTGGGAGGCTGAGGCGGATGGATCACCTGATCAGCCTGGCTAACATGGCAAAATCCCATCTCTACTACAAACACAAAAATTGCCAGGTGTGGTGGCACATGCCTGTAATCCCAGCTACTCGGGAGGCTGAGACAGGAGAATCACTTGAACCTGGGAGGCAGAGGTTGCAGTGAGCCAAGATCGTGCCACTGCACTCCAGCCTGGGCAACAGAGTGAGACCCTGTCTCAATTAAAAAAAAATCAAAAAGCAAAAAAAAAAAAAAAACAAATTAGTTGGGTGTGGTGGCAGGTGCCTGTAGTCCCAGATACTTGGGAGGCTGAGGCAGGGGAATCACTTGAACCCAGGAGGTGGAGGTCGCAGTGAGCCAAGATTGTGCCACTGCACTATAGCCTGGGTGACAGAGCGAGACTCCATTTCAAAAAAAAAAAAAAAAAAAAAAGGAAACACTCATCTTCAATGGAAGGGGCTCTGATTTCAAGGGTAAGCACTGAAGCACTGTTGATTTTTTTTTTCTCTGTCCTCCTGGCGCTCAGCTCTGGCACATACAGTTGCAACCATAAGAAGCAGTATCAGGGCAGCAAACACAAAGCTCCAGTTTTTTGTCTGTAGAACTGAAAGGGAAGCTCCAGGAAAGCAAAAAGTCCTGGAGAGGGTCCTGGAAAGGGAGACGCTCGAAAAATACAACATAAAGTTGTTCATGAACTCCAGGGCTCCCCCTAGAGGCATATGTCACTGTACTCGGGGACAAACCACTGCCCACGTACACATGACCACAGGAGGTGCACAGGCAGGACAGATCAAACCGCACAGGCTTTGAAGACATCAACCCACAGAAGTCAACCAGGCTGATTTCCAGCTTAGAAAAAAAAAATCAACATTCCCCTAGGATGTAAAGAAAACCTGAAGTCATGTAACGTAGTCTTCAAAATACCCAGGACACCATCTGAAATTACTGGGCATAGGAAGAATCAAGTAGCACGCACATGAAAAGACTACCAAGAGATACCACTGTCAAGATGACACCAATGCTGGTGTCGACGATTTTCAAGCAGCTAATACAAAAATGCTTCAACAAGTAAAAGCAAATACCCTTGAAAGGAATGGGAACATTAAAAAGTCTCAGCAAAGAAAGAGAAGATATAAAGAAGAACCAAGTGGAAAGTTCATAAGAAGAAAAGAGAGTAATTGAAATAATTCACTGTATAGGCTCAATAGTTGAATATTAGTAACAGAAGAAAATTAGTGAAATTGAAGACAGATCAATAGAAATTATCCAATCCAAACAACAGAGAGAAAGGGATTTAAAACAAAACAAAACAAAACAAAACAAAAAAACAGAGGCTCAGGGACCTGTAAGATGATTCTGAAAGATCTAACATTGAAGTCATTATCCCTACAAGCAGAAGATAAAATATAGTTCAGAAACAATAATCTGAAGAAATGATGACTAAAAATCTCCCAAATTTGGAAGAAGACATAAACCAGATTAAAAGAATTTGGCAAGCCCCAAACAGAATAAACCCCCAAAAAATCCACACCCACATGTATCATTTTAAAAGAGTTAAAAATTAAAGACAAAGAAAAATTTTAAAGCAGGCAGAGAAGACCAACACATTATTACATTATTTGTAGGGGAACAGTTTGAATGACTGTTAATTTCTCACTCTGTGTGTGTGTGTGTGTGTGTGTGTGTGTGTGTGTGTGTGTGTAAAATCATGATGTTGTACAGCTTAAATATATTCAATCTTTATTTGTCAATTAAATATTGTTTTAATCATGGAGGCCAGAAGGAAGTGGAACATTTTTTCAAGTGCTAAAATAAAAGAAGCATCAACCCAGAATTCTCAATCCACCAAAAATATCTTTCAGGAATGCAGGTGAAATAGACACATTCTGAATAAAGGAAAACTAAGAAAATGCATTGATGGCAGAGCTGCTCTAAAAGAATTGCTAAAGGATGTCCTTCAGACAGAAGGGAAATGATATCTCAGGGAAACTTGCAACAGCAGGAATGAGGCAAGAGTAACAGAAATGCTGAACATCTAGGCAAATAAAACAGATTATATTCCTCCTCTTGAGTTATTTAAAATAAATTTCATAGTTAAAAAAGAAAAATTATATTATCTGATGAGGTTTTCAATGAATGTAGAGATAATATGTAAGATAACTACCATAATAATTTAAAGGTCAGGGAGTAAAAGAGACCTATGTGATGGGAGGAGTTCTGTATTCCAGTGGAGGTGATAAAATACTGATCTTAAGTAGATGATGAAGAGTTAAGTATGTTAAGTGCAATCCCTAGGTGAACAAAAAAAAATCACAATAGATAAATTAAAAAGAAATACTAAAAAAAAAAAATCTAAATAACCCAAAATGGGCAGAAAAGTTGCAACAGAAGAACCAAAAAAAGGGGAAAAAACAGAAAAACGTAATAAAATAGTCAACCTAGATCCAAACATATTAATCACAACATAAATGAAAATGGACTAAACACATCCATAGTAGGACAGAGATTATCAGTTGGAAAATAGTGAGCCAACTACATGTTATCTACAAGAAACTCACCTCCAATATAATTATATGGGCAGGTTCAAAGTACAGGAATGGCAAAATACATGTAATACAAACACTAATAACACAAGTCTGGATTGTTTGTTCATATTAATATCAAACAACGAAAATTTCAGAACAAAGAAAATTACCAGGGAGAACGAGGGACATTACATAGGGATAAAGATGTCAATTTGCAAAGAAGACAAAATGATCTTCACAATGTAACTTCAAAATACATGCTGCAAAAATCGATAACACTGAAAGTAAAAACAGACAAATCCACAATCATAGCTGAGGATTTCAACACTCTTCTCTCAATAACTGATAAAACTGGCAGACAGAAAAGCATCAAGGATACAGGTGAACTGAACCATGAGCCATCATGATCTAAGTGACACTGGTAGGATCCACCCAACAACAGCAGAAAACACTCCTTTCCAGAACACATAGAATGTTCACCCACCTAGGACATATTCTGGTTCAGGAAACAAATTAAAGGGAATTGAAATGTTTCAAAGTTATGTTCTCTGACCAAAATGGAATTAGACTACAAATCAGTAACAGAAAGGTAATAGTAAAATCTCTGAACACATGGAAATTAAACACACTTCTGAATAATCTACACATTTAAGAGGCAGTATCAAGGGAAATTAGAAATTATCTTCAACTGGACAACAATGAAAATACCACATCGGGGCCGGGCGTGGTGGCTCATGCCTGTAATCCTAGCACTTTGGGAGGCTGGGGCAGGCAGATCACCTGAGGTCAGGAGTTCAAGACCAGCCTGGCCAACATGGTGAAACCCCGTCTCTACTAAAAATACAAAAATTAGCCAGATATGGGGGTGTATGCCTGTAATCCCAGCTACACGGGAGGGTGAGGCAGGAGAATCGCTTGAATCTGGGAGGCGGAGGTTGCAGTGAGCTGAGATCGTGCCATCGCACTCCAGCCTGGGGGATAAGAGTGAGACTTCGTCTCCAAAAAAAAGAAAATACCACATCAGAATGTGTGTGATAAAGCTAACACAGTGCTTACAGAAAAAAATTGCTGTATGAAATATTTATATTAGCAAGAAGTATTTCAATCAGGAAACTAATAGTCTACCTTAAGAAATTAGGAAAGGAGGAGCAAAATAAACCCAGAGCAAGATGAAGGATGGAAATAAAGAAAAAAGCAGAAATCAATAACATCGATGAAAATAGAGAAAAATCAATGAAACCTAAAGCTGGTTCCTTGAAAAGATCAATAAAACTGAAAAACCTCTATCAAGACAAAGAAAAAAAGAGAGAGAAAAGACAAACTAACAATATCAGTAATGAAACAAGGGTATCCCTGCAGACCCTACAGACACTATGGTAATAAGGAAACACTACAAACAATTCCATGCACATAAATTAAATCCGTTTGAATAAATGGACCAATTCCTCAGAAACCACAAATTACCAATACTCACCCAAGATGAAATAGACAACTTGTACAGTCCCACATCTATTAAATAAATTGTCTTGGTGATTTAAATATTCCACAAAAAGAAATCTCTAGGCCAAGATGGCTTTACTTGCATCGTCAATGAAATAACTTAAAAAGATGTTTTAAAAGTAACAGAAATAACATCAATTCTACACAATATCTTCTTGAAAACAAAAGAGAAGGGAAATGCTTTCCATCCCATTTTTTTGAGGACAGCATTACCCTGATATCAAAACCAGACGGACAGTATATGAAAGCCACAAACTAAAATTCTCCATTAACATAAAAATAAAAATACTCAGCAACATATCAGCCGACTGAATCCAGTATGTAAAAAGATTAACACACCACAAACACAAACACATCCCAAGAATGCAAGGCTGGTTCAATATTCAAAAACCCCTGGCAGAGATGTCAGCAAAAATGACAAAATAATAACTTCTGAAAAACTTCTCCTCCACAAAAGAAAGAAAAACATTGGCCAAAAAAATGTTGAAATTCAACTTTTCAGAAGTCTGAAAATTAATCAAAGACTTGCAGCAATCTGGGGAGCATTCACCCACGAAAAACAACTGCATCTCAGTAAGAACAGCTAGATGTGTGGTGTTTTAACTCACCCAATTCTTAAACCTACCAGCCTCTAGCTCTGAGATAACTGTGAAAACCAACAGTCCACAATCAGGATGAAGACCAGCACCATGGCAACCAGCAGAGAGGGCCATTCCTAGAGCACTGTCATTATTTCACCGGTTTGGTAGCTCCCTGGAAAACTCGCTCACCAGGGCTGAATTTATTTGGCCTGAGTAATTCACCCAGTGCAAAAGCATTTTCTCCAGAAGGATTTTTTGAAAAAATATCAGAGGTAATTACAAACACCATGGCTGCTTGAAGCAGTGGAGAACGGTTGCAATGAACAATAGTCTAACCAAAAGTCTCCAGCCTAAAAGGAAATGCTGGAGAACAAGACATCCACAGGAGGCTTTGGAAAGCTCCAACAACATACTCCTAGGCACAGAGAGAGTCACACATATGCACAGGCTGTGTGCACACTCAGGCAACGCCTGAGAAGGCCTAACACTCACCCATGTGGCTAGTCTTGAGGTTCTGTGAGGCCAGAAGTAAAGGCACAGGTACAGCTGTCATCTGCCTAGCTGTGTTGAATGCATGGGCCAACTCCCACACACAGGCCCCAAAGACAGGGAGACTTATTGTTGGAGACATCTAGTAAAATCACTGTTCCAATCATCAGCTGGCCAATAAGCTCACTAAGCAGAGGTTTCAGTGGCCACCCATGATAAGGAACATAGGCTTTACAGAATTAGTTCAGAAAAGTCACTAAACATACACAAACAAAAGCAACAGAAACAGCAACAAAAATTAACAGCATCTGTGATATGCTGTGATATATACATCCAATGGAACATTATTCAGCCATAAAAAGTAATGAAGCACTGGAACATGTTATGCACAACTTGGAGGAATCTTGAAAAGTTTACACAAAGTAAAAGAACCAGATACAAGGTACACATATTGCATGATTTCTATTACATGAAGTATCCAGAACAAACGAATCTGCAGAGACAACGAGCAAAATGCAGGGTGGCCAGATGATGGGGGGAGGGAAGAGTGTAAAGTAATAACCCAATGACTATGGGGTGTTCTGGTGAAAAATTTCTGATGAAAAATTTTGAAACTAGACAGAGGTGGTGGTTGCACAACATTGAGAATGCATTAAATGCCACTGAAGTATACACTTCAAAATGGTTAACTGTATGGTATATGAGTTTCAGCTCAATTATAAAACTAATTCTTAATTAAAAAGTCATTATCCATCTATCTATAAGACATACACTTTAGAGCCAAAGACGCAAACAGGTGGAGGGCTCGAAGATGCTCCATAAACCATAGCAGCCAAAAGAGAGCAGGAATGGCTCCCAAACACCAGGCAAGGCAGACCCCAAAACCAAACCGCCAGAAGAAACAAACAACACTACACACTGTGAAAGGGCCAATCTCTCAATAAGATATCACAATTATAAACATATACTCACCTAAAGCAGAGGGCAATATATGAGAAGCAAAAATCAACAGAATTAAAGAAAGAAAAAATGTCTACAATATTAGAGACTTCAATACCCCACTTTCAATAATAGACAGAATGACTAGAAAAAAGATCTATTAAAACCAAGAGGACTTGCACAATGCTATAAATCAACTAGACCTAACTGATTCATACAGTCAGCCCTCCAAATTCACAGGTTACACGTGTGCGGATTCAGCCAACCGAGGATCAAAAATATTCTGGAAAAAAAATGATGACACAACAATAAAGTAATATAAATTTTTATAAATACAGTATAACAACTATTTATACAGCATTTACATTGTATTAGGTACTATGAGTAATCTAGACATGATTTAAAATATAAGGAAGGATATGCGTAGGTTATATGCAAATACTACATCATTCTATATAAGGAACTTGATGATCTATGGACTTTGGTATCTACAGGAGTCCTGGAACCTATCCCCCACAGGGAACACTCTATAGAATATTCCAATCAACACGAGACTACATAGAATATTCCAATCAACAGGAGAAGAATACACATTTTCCTCCAGTGTGTATGGAACACTGTCCAGGATAGGCCATCTATTAGGCCACAAAATAAGTGTCAATACATTTTTAAAAGTTGAAGTCAGGCAAAGTATCTTCTCTGACCATGATGGAATAAAGCTAGAAAACAGAAAGAAAACTGGAAAATACACAAATATGTGGAAATAAAGCAACACACTTTTAAAAAAAAAATTAAAACAAAAATTAGAAAATACTTTAAGATGAATGAAAATGAAAACACAACATACCAAACTTCAGGATGCAGTGAAAGCACTGCTCGGGGGACATGCACAGCTGTAAATGCCTACACTTTAAAAAGAAGAAACGTCCCAAATTAGGAAGTAAAACTGTCTCTATTCAGAGATAGCACGATCTTGTGTACAGAAAATCCTCAGGAATCCACAAAAGAAATATTAGAGCTAATCAGCAAGTTCAACAAGGTTGCAGGATAAAAGACCAATATACAAAAGTCAATTCTATTTCTGTACCTTAGCAATGGCACTCCAAAACTGAAATTATGAAAACAGTTCCATGGACAGTAGCATCCAAAATATTAACTACTTAGCAATAAATTTACAGAGGAACTGCAAACTTTATATGTTGACAATTAGAAAACACCACTGAAAGAAATCTTAAAAGACCCAGATAAACAGAAATGTATCCCATACTCATGGATTAGAAGAAACAGCAATACTCTCCAAATTGATCTACACATTCAATGAAAACCCTATCAAAATCCCACCTACCTTTTTTCCAAAATTTGAAAAGCTGATTCTAAAATTCACATGTAAATGCAGTAGACCTTGAATAGCCAAAACAATCTTGAAAACACACAAAGTTGGAAAACTCACACTTTCTGATTTCAAAACTTACTACAAAGATATGGTAATCAAGACTGTGGTATTGACATAAAGATAAACTTAGAAATGATGGAACAGAATTGAGAATCTGAAATAAACCCTTTTCATTCATGGTCAAGGGTGCCAAGAAAATTCAATGGAGAAAAATGTCTTCAACAAATGATGCTAGGACGACTGCATTTCCACATGCAAATTATGAAGCTGGACCACTATTTCACATCATATTCAAAAATTAACTTAAAATGGATCAAAGCCCTAAATGTAACAGCTAAAACTACTAAAATCTTAGAAGAAAACAGAGGTGTATATCTCATGACCTTGGATTGGGCAATGATTTCTTAGAAATGACACCTAACACACAAGCAACAAAAGCGCATAAATTAAGCTTTATTTTAAAAAAAATTTTTTTTTAGACAGGGTCTCACTCTGTTGCCCAGGCTGGAGTAAAGTGGTGCAAACATAGCTCACTGCAGCTTCAGTCTCCTGGGCTCAAGCAATCCTCCCACCTCAGCCTCCCAAGTAGCTGGGATTACAGGCACACATCACTATGTCCAGCCTAAACTTTATCAAAATTAAAAGCTTCATGCAGCAAAAGACATAATCAAAAAAAGAATGAAAGAAAATATTTGCAAATCATTTATCTAAAAAAAAGGTCTAGCATCATGGCTGGGCATGGTGGCTCACACCTGTAATCCCAGCACTTTGGGAGGCTGAGGTGGGTGGATCACTTGGGGTGAGGAGTTCAAGACCAGCATGGTGAAATCCCATCTCTACTGAAAATACAAAAATTAGCTGGGTGTGGTGGTGCACACCTGTAGTCCCAGCTCCTCAGGAGGCTGGGATGGGAGGATTGCTTGATCCTGGGAGTTCAATGCTGCAGTGAACCATGATCACACCGCTGCATTCCAGCCTGGGCAATAGAGTGAGACCCCGACTCTAAAAAAAGAATAAATAAAATATAAATAAATAAATGGAAAACAAGAAGAGTTGGTGAGGATGTAGAGAAACTGGAACCTTCATACATTGCTGATTGAAGAATGTAAAATGGTGCAGCCACTCTAGAAAACAGTCTGACAGTTCCTCACTAAGGCAAATAATATTATCGTATGACCTGGCAACCCTACTCTTTAGGTATCTACTCAAGAGAACTGACAACATACATTCACACAAAGCCTGCATACAAATGTTTATAGCAGCATTATGTATAGTTGCCAGAGTGGGAACAATTCAAATGCCTGTCCACTGATGCATAGATAAACAAAATGTGATCTGTTCATACAATGGAATGTGACTCAGCTATGAAAAGGAAGTACTGATACATGTTACAACATGATGAGCCTTGAAAACATCATGCCCAGTAAAAAAAACACAGACATAAAAGGCCACATATTATATGATTCTGTTTAAATGAAATGTCCAGAACAGGCAAATCCAGGGAGACAAAAAGCACGTTAGTGGTTGCTAAGTGCTGAGGGGAAGGGGAATGGGGAGTGACTATGAAGGGGCATAGAGTTTCTTTTAGGGTTGATGAAAATGTTCTGGAATTAGACTGTGGTGTGGTTATGCAACCTAAAAACCAGCAAATCGTACACTGTAAAAGGGTGAATTTTATGTTACTTGAATTA
This sequence comes from Hylobates moloch, assembly GCF_009828535.3. Classification (NCBI taxonomy): domain Eukaryota; kingdom Metazoa; phylum Chordata; class Mammalia; order Primates; family Hylobatidae; genus Hylobates; species Hylobates moloch. The sequence continues at coordinate 61,043,735 of NW_026652293.1, read as the reverse complement.
CGTACTTTAAAAAATCAATCAGGTCTGGTGCAGTGGCTCATTCCTGTAATCCCAGCACTTTGGGAAGCTGAGGTGGGAGGATTGCTTGAGCCCAGGAGTTTGAGATCAGCCTGGGCAACATAGCAAGACCCCATCTCTACAAACAAAAAATTGAGAATATTAGCCAGGTATGGTGGCACGTGCCTGTAGTTCCAGCTACTCAGGAGGCTGAGGCAGGAGGATTGCTTGAGCCCAGGCGGTCGAGGCTGCAGTGAGTCGTGGTCACACCACTGCACTCCAGTCTGGGTGACAGAGCAGGACCCTGTCTCAAAAAGCAAACAAATGAAAAGGTGCCGGCAGGTTCAGCTGCCTGGTGAGGGCTGCTCTCTGCTTCCAAGACAGCGCATTATTGCTGTGTCTCACATGCGAGACAGGATGGAAGTGGTGAACTCGCCCTTTTATAATCTAGGGGTACTCATCCATTCACGAGGGTGGAGCCTTCGATGCCTAATCACCTCCCAAAGGCCCCCTCTTAACACTGTTGCTCAGGGGACTAAGTTTCAACATGAACTGTGGAGGGGACACAACATTCCAAGAACAGCAGACAGGCGTGATACAATATGTTAAGAAGTCAATTTAACAAAAGCACTTACACAGAGGACACACTAGCCTGCAAGTCCTGCCTTTGGGGTAAAACCCTGAGAGCATCACAAAACCTAGCTCCCCCATTCTCACTGCTATGGTTGCAATGTCTGTGGCCCCCAAAATTCCCACGTTGAAATCCTTATCCCCAAGGTCATGGTGTTAGGAGGAGGAGCCTTTAGGAGACACTTGGGTCATGAATGAGATAAATGCCCTTATAAAAGAGACCTCAAAAGCTCCCTTGCCCCTTCCACTGTGAAGACTCAGTGAGAAGGCACCATCTATGAACCAGAAAGCGGCCTCACCAGACACGGAATCTGCTGGCACCTTGCTCTTGGACTTCTGACCTCCAGAGCTGCAAGCAGCACACTTCACACTTCCGTGGTTTCTGAGCCACCCAGGCTATGGTGTTCTGCTCTAGCAGCCCTCATGGACTGAGGCACTTGCTAAGCATCAGCATTCCTCTGTGTGGCCACACAGGACCCCTGGCCCACGCTGCAGACATTGTCTGCTTCTTTCCCTGGAGCACCAATGTGACAGAGCCCGCAGATGTGCAAGCCTGGGCCCCCTAGTGTCTGAGTCGTGTGTCACCCCAGGGATAAAAACAGCAGCAGGAAGATGGGATGAAGCAATTAGTGCACCCCTGCCAAGCACCATCTCATGTTAATCCCCTCTCCTGCCCTCAGAGCCGGGTGCACTTTGGGATCCGCGTTTTACAGACAGGGAAGCAGGCTGGATGAGCCACTGCCACTGAGACCTTTCCGGAGACCCTGGTACCCACTCTGCTGGCAGCTAGTGCCTCTGAGCTCCTGCAGCCTGGCACACCTCTGTCCCCTCCCACCCTGCACCACGGCCCTCTGGGGTGAAGGCTAGCCAGTGTCTACACCACCAAGCTGGCCCTGCCCTCCTTCCTTGACCTATTTATCCCCCAAAACCCAATCCCAGCAGCTATAATTCACAGTGCCCTGCACAAGCACAGTCCCCAGACGCCACAATCACGACTCCCATGTTACAGATGAGGAAACTGAGGCACAGAGAGGCCAACTGTCTGAGTTTCTGGGGGCTGCCGTAAAAGCTCACCACAAGCTAAGTGGCTCAGAATGACAGAAAATCATCCTCTTACAGTTCTGGAGGCCAGAAATTTGAGATCAAGGTGTAGCAGGGCTGTGCTCCCTCAGGAAGCTCTAGGGGAGGACCCACCCTACCTCTCCCAGCTCCTGGGGGCTCCCGGCGTCTCTGGGCTTGTGGCCGCATCACTCCAGTGTCAGCCTCCATCTCCCATGGTTGCCTCCTCTGTGTGTGTCTCCTGGTCTGTCTAAGGACACTGTCACTGGATTCAGGGCCCACCCTAGTCCATGACCTCATCACAAGGTGCCTCACTTAATTACATCTGCAAAGACCCTGTTTCCAAATGAGGCCCCATTCCGAGGTTCCAGGTGGATGTGAATTTGGGGATGACACAACATCAACAACTCACCCAAGGTCACTCAGCAGACAGACGGGAATGAGACACACGCGGCAGTTTGACCCTACACACGCACCGATCCTGCCGCCAGCCTGCCTCAGAAAGGGGTGGAAACCCAGGCTGTGGGGTATGGGCTGTGGGGCCAGTCCCAGGCCAGCTTCTCCCATCCCAGGTCCACCTCCTCCTCCTCCACATCCCCCTGCCAAGGCTATAAGGCCAGGGGTACATTCTCCAGGCTACCTGGAGCTGAGCATGGTCTTGCAAGACCCCCACCAAGTCAGGGAGGCATGGGGGTTGATGTACTCACGACTTCAAGAAAAGTTTTTGTTTTCCAAACAGAAGAGACAGCCAGAAACATCCACAATGAGGGAGGCAGAATTCTAAGAATGCCCAAACACTAAATCTAGGTGCTGCTGTGAAGGAAGCCTGCAGATGGAATGAGGTCTCAAATCAGTTGACTTTAAGTTCCTCCAAAGGAAGATGATCTTGAGTGAGCTGGACCTCATCAGGTGAGGCCATAAATGGGAGGGGTCTCTTCCCTGACAAAAGAGATTTGAAGTCTGAGAGTGACTTGACACAAGGGAGATTATCCATTACTGGCCTGATGATGAAGGCCACATGGCAAAGAATGAGGTGGCCTCTAGGATCTGACAGCAGCTCCCTGGCTGACAGCCAGCCAAGAAATAGGGCCTCAGACCCATGAGCTCACAGACCCACATTTGCAAGGAACTGAATTCTGCCAACAACTTGGGTAAGCTGGAAATAGGAACCAAGAGAACTAATCAGCAGGCACCTGACTTCAGCTTCTGAGACCCTGAACAGAGAACCCAGGCACACCATGCCTGCACTTCTGACTTACAGAACTGTGAGCTACTCAGTGAGCATTGTTTTAAGCCACTAAGTTGGTGATGATTTGTTACAAAGCAGTTTTAAAAATAAGCAGAAAACAAAACACTAATACACACCCTTTCCACATCTTCCCATCTTGAACATGATGGCTGGAGCTATGGAAGCCACCTTGTGACCATGAGGCAAGCATTCGAAAGAAAAAGGTAACATGTTCAGGATGGCAGAGAATCAAACAGATCCCATGTCCTTGTGATAGACTGTTAAAAAGGTTGTGATGAGTCAAGACACCCTGGGTGCACAATGTTCTACAACAGGACATGCCACTCCCCCACTGACAGTAGGGTCTACTTCTCTACACCCTAGTTCCTGCAGACTAGGCTGGCCTTATGCTTAGCTTTGAGCAACAGAACATGGGGGAAAGTAACACTCTGGGAGTCCCGAGAACCCAGCTTAACAAGCCTCATAGTTTCTACCATTCCCTAGGAGAAGAATCCAGTCACCATGGAAAGAAGTCCAGAAAGACAGCAACCATGGAGGAAAGAGTGAGGTTGCAGACATGGAAGTGAGGCCAGAGGACACCACAAGAAGAGACAGGTCCATCGTCCTGGCCATCCCCCATACACTGGAGCCATCCCAGCTTGGACCTCAGCTTGGACTGCACCAATGAGGCCAGTCAGATCCCCCAGCCCCAGCCAACACCACATGAAATACAGATGAGCCACCCCTGCTGAGCCCTGACCAAATTCTCAACCTGCAGAATGGTGAGAGGTAAACTGATCATTCTTTCAGGCCTCTAAGTTTGGAGTGATCTGTTATACAGCAGCAGATAACTACCTGAAACAGGCCCTTAGGAGGCCGCCAAGCACTGTCCCAGCCTATGCTGAAACACTGCCCCCAGGCCTGCTCCCATGAGATGCTCAAATGTCTGCTCGATCAACTGACCTTTGACGTCCAGATGGAAGGAGAGTCGCTGGCCCCCAGCCTCACAGCTGTACTCCCCTGCATCCGCCTGGCCTGCCTGCTGCACAACCAGCCTGCGCATGCAGCCTGTGGCCTCCATGCACACTTTCGAGCTGGAGCTCAGCTTCTTCCCATCCTTGTACCACGTCACCTCCGTCTGGGCCTGGGCCACCTCGCAGCTCAGTGTGGCACTGGCTCCTGCCTCTGCCTGCAGCTTCCTGCGTGCCAGCTGCTCCTTGGCAAACACCACCTTCGGCTCTGGGGATGGACAGAGAAGGATGCACAGTCAGAGACTCCAGAGCACAGAAACTGAAGTTTCAGATGCAGAGGCTGCTCAGGCTGGAGCCCACTGATGACGGGCTGTCTGTGGCCCATGAACAGTGGCCTCGCCAACTGCCAGCTGGACATGGGTTTGAGTAAGAGAGAACGCATATTGGAAGCTTCAAGCATCAGCACAGGGAAGAATTTCCCAAGGCCCATCAGCAACATGCAGCAGATACTCTGGAGTCCAAACATTCTGTAACGCCTTAGAAAAAAGCACCACCCTGGCAGAGTGCCCCTTTGAAAGAAAAAGCTGCTGGTACTGTGTGGAATGCCCACATCATGCCCTCAGCACTTATAAAAACTCTGCCTGAGAACCCAGAAAGCCTGGAGAAATAGCAAACACAGACACCCTCTTGGGTTCACGCTGAAAATCCCAGGAGATGTGGGAACCTCTCTCCCACAAAACCATGACCCAAACAGACCATCCCCTGGCCACTTCTCCCCTGGTTTGCACTAAAGCCAGAGCTGCCCTGTACCTGCCTGGGGTTTCTCTCAACACAGAGAGGAAACTCATACATCGAAAAATTGCTTATGAGGCCAGGCACAGTGGCTCACACCTGTAATCCTGGCACTTTGGGAGGGCAAGCTGGGTGGACTGCTTGAGCCCAGGAGTTCAAGACCAGCCAAGACAACATAGTGAGACCCTGTATCTACAAAAAAATTTAAAAATTAGCTAAGCATGGTGGTATGCAAGTGCCCAGCTCCTCAGGAGGCTGAGGTGGGAGGATTGCTTGAGCCTGAGAGGTCAAAGTTGCAGTAAGCCATGACTGCACCACTGCACTCCAGCCTGGGCAACAGAACAAAATCCTGTCTCTAAAAACAAAAATCTCTTACGCTACCTCTTAACTAGGATAACATGTACACACAGTGATATGCACAAACATGTACGCACAGTGATATGCACAGATCTGGTGCACAATTCTATGAGTTCTGACAGCTATGTGCACCTGTGTAACCCACACCCCACACCCACACAGTTCCCAGCTACCTCCCCCACAAAAGCGACCACCATTCTCATTCCTAACCGTAGAACCTGTCTTTGAACTCTGAATAAATGAAATCAGAACAGTTTTCTCTTTGGGTGCTATCTGTGCCCATTAACTAGCTACAAATACACATGCAGACAAAATAGTATTAAAAACTAGAATACCACAAAAAAAAACATAAGCTAAAACACACCAAAACGCACCATGCCCTACCCCTCCACCTGTCCCCACACCCTACTTCGCTCTGCAGAAACTCCAGTTTAAAGTCCTTTCATTTTTCCCCTGGGTTCTGCCTTCCTATTTCTAAACAATATGTACATGCTGTTGATCAGTGGGTAAGAAAGAATATGCAGAAAATAAAGAAAAAACCAATACAATGAACACCCACAGACTCCCCACCTGGTGAAGAAAGAAGAACGCCATCACCACTAGTTCCCAGCCCCTCAGAGGTAACTCCAGCCTGAATCCTGGTTTTGGAATCTCCTTTTATTATATCTCAGTACGTGTGTTTATTGAGGGTGAATGTGCAAGTCAGGCTGCTCTGCTCAACCGTTTACCCACTGTGTGACCTTGGACAAAGTGACTTCACCTCTGTGCATCGACTTCCTGCTGTCTGAAATAGAATGACCGAGGATTCACACAGGTGAGGTGTGTGGCACGCTAAGAAGAGCATCTCCGGAGATTCCAGGCAGGAGACAAACCACAGCTGCCGTGTGTTGCTGCCACTGCGTGTTGTTAACCACTAAACACATAACGTCATGCTGTGCTTTGTAACCTGCTTTTCCAGCACAACGCCACATGCGTCAATCGCCCTTCTTCAGCTGCAATGCACAGCCCTGTGCTCCTGCTCGTTTTGACTGCTCTATGGTACTGCAAGGTACATGCAGATCCCAACTTCACCCAGTCATTCTTTTGTGTTTTATTATTATTATTATTATTCTACTTTTTTATGTTTTGTAAAGGCGGGGTCTCACTATGTTGCCCAGGCTAGTCTTGAAATTTCTGGCTCAACTGATCCTCCCTCCTTGGCCCACGAAAGTGTTGGGACTACAAGTGTGAGCCACTGCACCCATCCTACAGTTCCCTCTTATTTTTTGGTCCCTAGGCAATCCCTTTTTTCAAAGTTCTTTATACATTTGATGTCCCATTTCAAGTCATTTTGTAGAGGGTGGGTTTCTGAACATTTCAATGACGTTCTAGAAAAGACAGAACTGGGCCAGGCATGGTGGCTCACACCTGTAATCCCAGCACTTCGGGAGGCCGAGGCAGGCGGATCAGGAGGTCAGGAGATCGAGACCATCCTGGCTAACACAGCGAAACCCTGTCTCTACTAAAAATACAAAAAATTAGCCAGGCATGGTGGCGGGCGCCTGTAGTCCCAGCTACTCAGGAGGCTGAGGCAGAAGAATGGTGTGAATCCGGGAGGCGGAGCTTGCAGTGAGCTGGGATTGCACCATTGCACTCCAGCCTGGGAGACAGAGTGAGACTCCATCTCAAAAAAAAAAAAAAAGAAAGAAAGAAGAAAGACAAGGCACAACTGACCTATGGGGAGAGAATCAGGGCAGCAGCTGCCTGGGGCAGAGTGGAGGGTGGACTGTATGAGGGAACTTTCTAGAGGGACAGAGATGCTCAGTGCCTTGACGCAGACATGGTGGTGCACGGTATCTACATTTTCCAAAATCCCTCAAATGATACACTTAATTACATCTCAAATGTCATTATTAAAAAATTGTTGGGCCACGCACAGTGGCTCATGCCTGTAATCCCAGCACGTTGGGAAGCCGAGGTGGGCGGATCATTTGAGGTCAAGAGTTTGAGACCAGCCTAGCAAACATGGCGAAACCCTTGTCTCTACTAAAAATAAAAAATAAAAAAATTAGCTGGGCATGGTGGTGGGTGCCTGTAATCCCAGCTACTCGGGATGCTGAGGCAGGAGAATCGCTTGAACCCAGGAGGCAGAGGTTGCAGTGAGCTGAGACTGCGCCACTGTATTCCAGCCTGGGCAACAGAGTAAGACTCCACCTCAAAAAGAAAAAAAAATTGTAGGTCAGGTGCAGTGGCTCACACCTGTAATCCCAGCACTTTGGGAGGCCGAGGCAGAGGGACTGCTTGAGGCCAGGAGTTCAAGACCAGTCTGGGCAACACAGCAAGACCCCATCTCTACAAAAAAATTCTTAAAAAATAACCACGTGTGGTGGCAGATGCCTGTGGTTCCGGCAACTCAGGAGGCCAAGTCGGGAAGATCACCTGAACCCAAAAGGTTGAGGCTGCAGTGAGCCAAGATCACACCACTGCACTCCAGCCTGGGTGACACAATGAGACTCTGTCTCAAAACAAAACAAAAAAACTGTTGGCACCAGAGCTTCCTTAATTTCATGATAACAAAAACAACTTTATATGTGCAATCAAATATTACACTGGAAATTTTAGCTCAGGCACCAAGACAAAGTAGATATGATACTCTAACATAGGAAGCCGGGAGGAGAGACAAATCTTGAAAGAAGTTAGCAAAAAGCAAAAACCAACAAAAAATTACCAAAAAAAAAAAAAAAAAAAAAAAACAGTTTTGCTGATTTGACCCTCTCCCTGCACACAGGGTAGCAGCCACAGTAGCATGGCAGCTACGGAGGAGGGTCTCGGGAAAGACCTCGCTGGACAGGGACATGCTGCATCCCTGCATCCCATCCCCCACCCATGGAGCACCGAGAGGAGAGGGCTGCTCCTCCTACAATCAAGACCAGCACCTCCAGGGGACACACGGAGCACCTGTAGTCACCAAGGCACCACAGCAGCCAGAGCTGCTCACATACTCCTGAGAGCCACCACCGTCTTTCCCAACCCCAAACTCAGCAAAGCCACATGTGGAGCTTGAGATGGGCAGGGGTGGGTTCATTTACTCCACGGGGAGTGGTGCCAAAGCTGTCCCAGAGCTGGTCGCCAACCACAGGGGCATTCTGCCTCCCACCAAAAACCCTGAACACTAAGGGGGGAGCGGCCAGAGGCCTCCCCGAATCACGCAGGCGACAGATGCACAGGGCTTCCTCAGCCAGGATCGGGCTGAGCCGAGGCAGCAGGAGGGGTCTGCAGGAGCGACAGGACTGCCCAGAGGTCCCAGCGTCCTCCGCAGGAAGAAGATGAAGATGTCTGGTGTTTTAGGAAGCAGAGGAAGAGAACGAGGTGGCCCGGAGGAAAGCATGACCTCGGCAGGGCACAGGCATGTGGACCCTCAGGGGCAGGTGATGGGGCTGCCGACGAACCCACCTGGGGGGCTCACTCTAAAGCCCTGGCAGGGCCCACACAAGGTCATCTTAAGGCAACTCCAATCAAGCGTGAGTTTCCAGCACCTTCCTGGTTCCTTCTACTCTAGAGGCAGAAGCTGCAGGTAGTAGTGCAGCCAGGAGGGGAAGACAAGGAACGCCGTCCCCACGTGCTGAGTCTGGGAGCAGAGGGGACACACTAAGGGTCCCCAAGGGAGAGGAGACTCCATGGTCAGCTGAGACTGCAGTGCCCTAAACAGAAGGCACAACTGAAGCTCCCTCAGAACAAAGACAAAAGCCACAGGTCTGTGCAAGGTCTCAACCAGGAGCAGAAAACAGGCTTCTGAATAAACATACGAGGGATCCTGGCTAGTGCAGCACAGTGCTCTGTGGGTGTGCACAAGAATGCTGGATTTTCTAACAGAACCACTGCGGGCAGCACAGCCATCCCTTACAGGCCAGGAACAGGTGACGCAGAGAGGGGCAGGGGCGCTGAGTGCCAGTGCAGCACACGCTCCACCGCCTGGACAGGTGCTGACCGTGCCACTAGGGACTCACCTGCAACGTCCAGGTGGAAGGAGACCCTCTGTCCTCTGGCCTCACAGCTGTACTCTCCGGCGTCTGCCTGGCCCGCCTGCTGCACCACCAGCCTCCGCGTACAGCCCACGGCCTCCATACGCACTTTCGAGCTGGAGCTCAGCTTCTTCCCGTCCTTGTACCACGTCACCTCCGTCTGGTCCTGGGCCACCTCGCAGCTCAGCGTGGCGCTGGTCCCCGCCTCGGCCTGCACCTCCCTGTGCGCCGGCTGCTCCTTGGCAAACACCGCCTTGGGCTCTGGGATGGATAAGGGGGGGCGGTGGGGTCAGAGGCCCTTCCAAGTGAGGTTTGCAGGGCCTGGTTCAGGTTATCAGATTCTGTACCCCAGGCACGCAGTCCTGCCACGGGCTCCTCTGTGGTCCGTGTGCTCAGGCGTAGCTCTTCCCACGCACAGGCAGCTGCGATGCCCAACTCCTGCCCAGTGAGGGCCCTGGCATGCGCCAGGAGGGCAGAGCGTGTGCCTACAAGAAGCTGTCAATAGGGCCTGGTGGCCCGAGTGTCCTTCGCAGACCCAGCATGCTGTCTCTCTCTCCCCTAAACTCCTGCCTGTCCTGGAGGTCCACCACCTATGGACACGGGCCATCACGTGGACCAAGACAGAGAGAGGGTTCAGCCTCACAGACACTCCCCTGATTACTCAAACAACAGAGAGCAGGCACAGGGTGTGTTCTACATTGTGGATGAATTGGCCATTGGACTGTGAAAGTTAGGAGGGCTGGGCTGGCATGATTTTTAAACTTTCATATGTTAAACGTCCACATACTTCCCCATGGAAGCCAGCAGGATAGTTTTCCAGAGCCTGGCCTTGGGGCCTTCCCTGTTGTGGGGTCTGTGAGCGGGACCTGGCCCATGGAGGCCCGGCAGCCATGCTCCTTGAGAAGCCCTCTGTGTTCCTCCTTCAGCCTCCCAGCCAACATCTCTGAGCCCAGGAGGCTTCCAGAAAGAGCGAGGGCTCAGAGCCACCTACATTCAAATCTTAATCTGTCAAAGACACTCCAGTCTGTGGCTCTGCTCAACCTCAGTCCCCTCATCTTAAAAACCAAGAGAAGGGCTTTAGAAACATTTTTGGCCCAAGCACTTTGGGAGGCTGAGCTGGGAGGATTGCTTGAGACAAGCCTGGGCAACATAGCAAGACCTCATCTCTACAAAAAATACAAAAATTAGCTGGGCTTGATAGTGCACACCTATGGTCCCAGGTACTTGGGAGGCTGAGGTGGGAGGATTGCTTGAATCTGCGAAGTTGAGGCTTCAGTGAGCCGAGATGGCACCACTGAACCCCAGCCTGGGCGGACCCTGTCTCAAAAAAAATAAAATAATAAAATAAATAAAATACAAAATAAAATAAAAACACATTTTAAATGAAGTGCCAGCCCTAGGCCTGGCCCACAAACACACAGTACACAAAAGCGTCTGCAGAGCTGTGAGTGAGCCCTGGCGGCGAGGACGAGACACAACAGGAGACAGAGGCCCAGGTGCAGATGGAAAAGATTCTCCTAACGCCTAAAAAAACCAGGTCCACATCCACTTTCCACAATTTCCTTCATGTTATCTTTTCTTATTTTCTACATTTAGATTCTTTATCCATGTAAACTTTAGTTTTTCATGTCATTTCTTTTCCCAAACAGAGAAGCAAATGTCCCCTGGGACAAGGCAGCAAACATAGGAAGCTGTGTTTGCTCATCCTGGTCTGCCAGCAGAATTCACCAATCCTGGCCCAGTGAATGAGAACAGCCCTGGGGGACAGAGCGCATGTTCCCATGACTCTTGCCTGAAGTATGGCAATTTTGGGAAAGGTAAGTTCAATGGTGCTGGCCTCTTCTTATCCCTGCACGTGAGATGACGTCTGGCAGTATTCATGACTGTGCCTCTGTCATCTGTAACCAGGTGCACCCAGGCTGTGAGGAGCTCTGGCTCTAAAGGTACCTTCTGAGCAGCTGCAGAGCCTTCCCCACCTATGTATGAGCTGCAGGCTGAAACTCTGCTTTGTAGCAGCTTAACAGAAAGTCTGAAAGACCCTCCTGGACCGCAATCCTCGAGCCTTCTGAATAAAACTAATTCTTTTAAAACCTTGATTTTTTTTTCAGTTGACACCCTCAACCATTTGCTGGAGAAAAGAAGGGTCAGGAAGGTCAATCCTGCTCTGCTGGAGGCAGCCGGACCTGCTCCCCACCCCGCATGGGCCCGGACGCGTGCACATAGAGCGTGCTCACCAGAGACGCGGAGCCGGAAGTCCACAGAGTCCTCGCCCACACGGCAGGAATAGGTGCCCTCATCCTGCCTGGTGACTGTGGCTGCCACCAGCCGGTGCCGCGTCCCCACATCCTCCTGCAAGAAGCGCTCACCGGAGTGGCCCAGCTCTATGCCATCCTTGTACCAGTGCACGGGGACGTGGGCTTCGGAGGTCTCACACTCAAACTGCGCCGGGCCCCCAGCCACGGCATCCACACAGCTGCCCGCCATGTCCTTGTGCAGAAAGCACGTGAGGCCTGCAGGACACAGGGTGGGTCAGGGGCTGCAGAGGGCCTGAGCAAGAACTCGGCCACAGTGCTCACAAGCTGGAGCTGCTCCGGCTTCTGGGACCACACAGGACACCCAGGCTCACCAGGCCAGAGGGACCCTGCTTGGGCAAGCAGCCAGCTGGGCCTGCTGACTCTAACCTTGGGACTTGTGCCCACTGGAGCAACCACCCAGTTATGGAGTCCCTCCCACTACCAAGCTGGGCTCACCACCACTGCCCTGTCCCTCACCCTCCCCACAAAGTCAGAGAACCCCGCGGAGGCTGCCAGCTGCCCCCACCTTGCACGGACAGCTGGTAGGCGATGCGGCCCCCGCGGCTGACGCACTCGTAGAGGCCTGCATCGTCCCGGGCCACATCTCGCACAAGGAGCACCCGCCGCCCGGCCGATGCCTGCACCTCATACTTGGGGCCTGGGGGCAGTGTACGACCATCCTTCAGCCACGTCACAGCCGCAGCCTGATCTGACAGCTCAGCCAGCAGCTGCGCCTCCTCGTGCAGCCGAGCCAGCACCTCCCGGGCAGCTGCGGCTGGCGGCTTGTTGGCAGTCAGCCCTGGTGCCGCTGGGGGCCGGGTATGCATGGCCAGAGGGGAATGGATGGAGGGGCACAGAAAGGTGAACAGAGGGGAATGGACGGAAGGGGAAACAAGGAGAGACAGACACGGAGCACAGAAAGAGATAAAGGGAGGGACCCAGGAGAACAGCATGGGAGGACAGCGAGGGAGAGGCAGGCAGGGGAGACAATGGCAGAACAGAGGTCACAAATACACCAGAGAAGCAGGGGAGACGGAGGTGGAACAGCCAGGCATGGGACAGCAGAGACAGAAAGAGGCAGGAAAGAAACAGAAGGGAGAAGATGAACAAGAGAGAGGAGGGAGGAGGTGGAAAGGAGGAAAGGAGGGAGACAGACATGAGGCTCTGCCCAGCAGGACCCCTGCAGCCCCAGGCCCTCACCCAGACACCAGGTACCAGTGCCTGGGTGAGTCCTCGCACGCCCACCACTCTGCCTGCTTCATCCAGGTGACCTGCAGGCTGACAGGGTGTCCTGGGGCCCTCAGACCTGTAGCAGCCCTACCTGGAGCCCTGACCCCGCCCACCCTGGAGAAATGAGGCACAGGGTCGCAAGCTGGGGCCCTCCACCTACCCCGGACCTCCATCCGGATGCTGCTCTCAATGCCGTTGGCCACGAACTTCAGCTGTGCCCCGTGCAGGCTGGCGGGCACCTCCCGGATGGTAAGCGTGTGCCGGGTGCGATCACAGTGGATCTCATACACACTGCTGGCCTTCAGGGCCTGCCCATCCAGGAACCACTCACCCGCTGAGGCCACCGTAAGGTCCACGGAGAAAGTGACCTCGCCACCCTCTACCGCCTGCACTGCCTTCAGCGGTGTCCTCACGGCCAGCTGGGGGGCTGTGGGGCGGGCAGCGTCAGAAAGGGGCCAAAGAGGAGTAGGGAGTGCTGAGGGGGTCTCTGCCTTCCCCTCCTCTTCCTACAGAGCCGAGACCCAAATGTTTCTCCTCCAGAAAGCCCAGCCAGTACACAGAGCGACCATAGCACAAGTCAGGCTCATGAAGGAACAAGGACAAGGTACAGCTGCCCTGAGACCCCTCCAGCATCCTACAAGCCCCACCAGAGTGGGACAGCCCTGGAACCCTGTCCCCTAGGTCTGCTGGAGACAGGCAGCCTCCCAGGGGCCCTTTGTGGGGTCACCTATCCTTCCCACCACGGACACTGCACCAGGGCAAGGCCTTGGCAGCCCCCCTCCCCACAGAAGGTCTCCATGAGGCCACTCTGGCCTCTCCTGAGGCTGGACCTGGGGGATTCCGGGGCAGGTGAGCAGCCCCGTAGGTTGTAACAGGGAGGCCCCACTTACCCAGGTGGACAGTCCCTGGGAACTCGAGGTAGGGACTCTGACCAAAGCTGTTGAGAGCTGACACTCGGAACTGGAAGTTCCCCTCCTCCGCCACATCAGCCACGGTCAGCTCAGGTGTAGCCACCCATTCAGCCTCGTGGCACCTGATCCAGGTGTAGGTGCCAAGCTTCTTCTTCTCTACCAGGTAGCCGTCGATAGTGACAGGGCGTTCCCCATGGGGTGGTGGGGACCAGCTGAGGATCACAGAACTCTCCGTCCTGGCCTTCACCACAGGGTCCACCGGGGGTTGCAGGGGAGGCTTCCTGGGGGCTGTGTAGAGGGTGGGCAGAGGTCACCTACTGGGAGCCTCTTCCTGAGCCCGGGGTCTGGAATCACCTGGAGGAGTGTCACAGGATCCCCAGCTCTCTTGGGGCTGCTCTGGGGACCTGGATCACTGGCCACAACCTCCAGCCCCAGACCTGCAGCCACTTCTCTGACTGCAGCTGAAAGACTGCGGGGGCTCAGTGAGCCTAACCTTGGAGGGCCAGGGCTATGGTCTCGCCCCGCGGCCCTCCGTGCAGCAGGCTGAAGCCCAGAGAGCTGAGCTAATGGAGGGCAGGGGACTGGGACCAGGGAGACAGCAGGGAAGTGACTCTATCCTGGGAGCACCCTCAGGCCCTCACCCGACACGCAGAACTGGGTGGACGTCCGGCAGTCGCCAGCCATAAAGGCCACCTGGCCCACATCCTCCAGGCAGCACTGGGAGATGGTCAGTGTGTGGCGCGTGCCCTCCGCAGAGATGGCCACGCGGCCCCCGGCCACCACCTCCTCCTGGTTCCGCAGCCAGTGGACGGGGACCACCGGGACCGCCAGCTCCACGCAAAACATGGCCGTGTCGCCCACGCGCACCGCCGTCTTCCGAGGGAGCTTTCGGAGGAGGTTTCCTGGGGTGGAGGGAGCCGGGCCGGTCAGACCAGCCCCGGCACGCCCCGCTCAAGACTCGCTCCTCCGCTCGCTCCCTGTCTCCCGGTTCCCAACTGCCTCCGATTCACTCCTCCGCGCAACCCCTTACCTGTCCCGCCGGCCCAAGTCCCAGCTCGGTCCCGCAAGACCCCTGCCCACTCCGTCTCCCCTTCCCCCCAATCCCCAGCCCGTGCCCCGCCCGAGCTTGCTCCTCCGCCCCCACCTTACCTGCCCTTCCCGCCCCAGTCCCGCCCCTGCCTGCCCCGGTCCCAACTCGTACCTCGCAAGCCCAGTCCGTCCGCACCCTGCCCGCCCCCGTGCCCGCCCAGCCCGTGCGGCCTGGCTCCCCACCCCCTCGCTCCCTCCTCGGCCTCCTTGCCCCCGCTACCTCCCCGAAGCCGCCCTGTGCCCCGCCCCGCCTGCCTTGGACTGCGAGCTCCGCCACCGTGCGGCTGCCCTCTGGCGTCTCGCAGATGTACACCGCGTCGTCGTCGGCCGAGACATTGCGCACGGTCAGGCGGCGCTCGGTGCCCTCCTCCTCGATGCCGTACTTGGCGCTCGCCCACAACCGCGTCTCCTCCTTGAACCACGCGGCCTCAGTGGACGGCTGGGGCACCTCGCACAAGAACGTGGCCGACTCCTTCTCCTGCACCTCCAGATCTTGCAGCCGCTTTTTGAAGGGGACCGCGGGCTCTGCCAGGAGAGGAGACTGGTGAGAGGGGCAGGGCCGGAGGGTGCAGAACGACGGTGGGGTGGGAAGGAGGAAATTGGGGGATTGTGGGCGGGAAAGGAGACTGGAGGATGCAGAGGTGAGGGTGTGGGAAGGAATAGGGGACAGGAGCAGAGAGGCTGAGAGGCTGGAAAGGAGAGGGTGCAGGGTAGAGGAGTAGGGTGGGGAGAGGAGCGAGCAGAAGGCAGAGGGGCTAAGGGTTGGGAAGGGCGCAGGGGAGGAGACGGGAAGTCGGGGGGGCGGGGGAGTAGAAGAGCAGAAGGCAGAGTGGTGGAGGTTGGGTTGGGAGCAGCGCGAGGGAGAGGGCGGGGCTGAGGAGGTGGGATCCCCTGCGGCCCCGCCCCTCTCACACCTCTCGCCCCTGTCTGTGGGCCAGCGGTAGCGTGGGGTGGGGTGGCATGCGAAGGGGGCGGGGCGGGCAGGGGACTGGGTGGGAAAGCGGGTTGAGGGTCATTAGGACAGGTCGTGGGGCGTCGCCCGCATTTTGCGCACCAGGAACGGACACCTGCAACCCTGGATTCCACGACCGGACAGAAGCGGGTGGGAAACAGCAGACGGCAAGGGCGAAAGGACCCAGGTGCAGGGGTTGGGGAGGAGCCTGGGTCCGCGCGCCCCGCACCCAGGAGCTCACCGCGCACTACGACCAGCACGGAGCTGTAGGTCTGGCCCACGAGGTTGGACGCCGTGCAGGTGTAGAGGCCGCGGTCCGACTGCTTGCAGAAGAGGATCTTGAGCACGAAGTTCTCCTGCGCGTCCTCGTACACCACGTGGCGCCGGCCCTCGGTCACCACCTGGCCGTCCTTCTTCCACACCGTCTCGGGCTTGGGCTCGCCG
The DNA here is from genome assembly GCF_009828535.3 of Hylobates moloch. Taxonomy (NCBI): domain Eukaryota; kingdom Metazoa; phylum Chordata; class Mammalia; order Primates; family Hylobatidae; genus Hylobates; species Hylobates moloch. The sequence goes on along the minus strand of NW_026652293.1, from coordinate 61,027,780 downwards.
GTCACGTAGCAGCTGAGGCGCGCGTGCTTGCCTTCGGTCACCGTGCAGGTGCGCGTGCCGGTGCTGGGCGGTGAGGCGGGGGCGCCCTCGGCGCGCATGGCCTCGCGCCGCCGCTGCAAGTGCGCCAGGAGCGCGGCCGTGGAGGTCCCGGGCCGGCTGGCCGTGTCCGCGGCGTCCGAGTCCACCACGAGCGCCGCGGCGGCGCTGGCGGCGCCCAGCGGGTTCTCGGCGCGGACCTCGTAAGTGCCGCCGTCGCGCGGCCGCGCCGCCCGAATGCGCAGCGCACTCGCCTCGCCGAGCTCCTCCACGCGCACGCGGGGGCCGTCGGGCTCACCCAGGCGCTGCCCGTCCTTAGACCAGCTCACTGCCGGCTTCGGGGAGCCACCCACGCGGCAACGGAAGGTGGCTTCTGAGCCCTCGCGCACGCGGATGGACGTGGGCCGCAGCAGGAAGTGCGGCGCCTGCTCGGCGCACGCGGCTTCCGCATCCACTTGCAGGCCTACTGCAGCGAAGGCCTCGCCTATGGCATTGCGCGCGCGGCACACGTATTGCCCACTGTCGCCCAGCGCCAGGTCCAGGATAGTGAGGCGGTAGAGGTCGCCGTCCTGGGCCAGACGGAAGCGCGCGCCCGCCGCCACCGGCTGCTGGTCCTTCTCCCAACTCACCTGTGGCGTGGGATTACCCACTATCTGGCAGCTGAGGGTGGCGTCCTTGCCCACCGACACCACGAAGGCCTTGGGCCGGGTGAGAAAGCGGGGCGCCCCACTGAACTGTGGCTGATCCATGAGGGTGGTGGCGGGGACCTGTGAGTAGGTGGGGATGGCCTTAGTGGGGATTGGAATGAGGCCCGGGTGCACCCCACCGTGCCGCCTGAGGAACCCAGTTCAACAGCTCCACACATCCTATTTCCCCCCCACTCCCCGCGCCCTGAGGAAGCATCACCGGATGGCACCGTGGCCCAGCAGTGCAGACTTGCCCCTTTCTGGGCAATTGGGTTTTGGTACCCTCACCTGAAAATGGCTCTTCTAGCCTCTGAGAACATCTCCTTCCCTCTCCTTACCTACAGGGACCCACTGCCCCAGCTGCAGTTACTGGAGCACATGTCCCAAAACTACACCCCTTAGCAACCAGACAGGGCCCCCTCCCGCCCAGTGCCCGCTATTTTCGGTTCCTCCCAGCCTACAAGCTTTGCTGCACCTCCCTGAGGCAGGCAGACCTGCCTGGTGCACTGTAGGCCACTCCCTACCTGCGGGGGAGTATCCTTTCTCCTACCCCACACACTGCTGCCTCTCGGGCCTAAAACTTCAGCTGGCCTGTGTGTCCCCCACACCAAGAAGGGGAGGCTCGCTGAGCCCCGGTAGGCCTGGTGCAGGAGGCCCATCATGGGCACCGGTCTCATGCGTGTCTCCTCTGCCTATCGCACAACGAGGTCACCGGTTCTCCACCCTGGCAGGCTCCCCTCTGAGCCTCTTCTAGGTGAGATGCACCCTCTGCCCTGGGCAACGAACGCCCTTACTCCCTCCTCTTCCGCCCAACCCCTATGCAGCTCTCCTTCAGCAGCCCCTCCAGGTTGCACTGAGGGGCCAGTCCCGCCTGAAGCTGTCCTTGCTGCAGAGGGGCCTCACCTCTTCTGCAGGGTCACACACCTCCCTCCTCCCCAGGGGCATGCTCTTCATCCATGAGCGGGAAGGACTGGAAACCACTTAGCTGCTTGCTCCCAGGCCCCTCCACTGAGCCCCAGGGTCGGATTGGGAGGCAAGGGCGGCACATAGGGATCCGGCTTGGGAGCATAGCTGGGGGACCCCAGAGTCTGGAGCTGGCAAGGCCAGCAACATCCCCCTGGAAGGGCTAGAGACCTCCAGGCTGAGACCAGCTGGGCTGGGTCAGCCAGGCCCAACTTGGTCACCCCACAGTTCTTAGCCACACTGGCCAGCTGGACATGCTGCAGGATTGAGGGTAGACACCAGTGCCAAAGGCCCCGGGTGACGCTGTCCTTTGACCACCCCAGGCCGAGCCTGGCAGGCCAGCCGCCCCAGTACAGATCCCCCCATATAGATGGTGTGGGGTGACACTATGCCTATGCAGCTCTTCTGTAGGAACATAGCGGGTGTGAGTGGGCCCCGCTGGCACTGGGCTGGCCCGGGGTGCCTTAACTCCCTCCAGCCCTGGCAGAGGCACAACCACTTCATGGTGGAGAGGCCCCCGCCAGGGCACCTCGCCTGCACTCTCCCTCAGGCCAGAGCCACCAGCTTCTGGGCCTGGGCTGCCCACTGTGGGCTGAGCCAGGGCGACGTTCCTGGGCCCTCCTCCTGGTCCTGTGATTCAGGTAGTTAATCCCCCTTAATCCCCTTGGACAGTCTGAGGCTGGAGCAGGGCTGGACTACGGGCAGCGGGTACCAGTCTGCTGACTCACTGTGCAGTCAGCACCTCTGCTGCAGCCCAGCCTCCCCACCCACAGCAGGGCTCTGGGGCTAGGGAGGACCTGGGCAGGGGCCTGCCCACAGCAGGGACCAGGGTCTGAGTTTCACCCTTTCTGGGAATTTGCCTCTATGGGCTCTTCCCAGGACTCAAAGGGCTACTTTGACATCAACTCTGCAGGGCCCACGAGCTCTGGGCTGTCCCCAGCACTGTCCAAAGTCATACAGTCAGGCCAGGTGTGGTGGCAAGCACATGTAATCCCAGCACTGTGGGAGGCAGAGGTGGGAAGATCCCTTGAGCCCTGGAGTTCGAGGCCAGCCTGGGCAACATGTGAGACCCCATCTCTACAAAAACAATTTAAAAAAATTAACTCTACATGGTGGCAGGTGCCTGTTGTCCCAGCTACTCAAGAGACTGAGACAGGAGGATGGCTTGAGCCCAGGAGGTCAAAGCTGCAGTGAGCTGTGATTATGCCACTGCCCTCCAGCCTGGGTGACAGAGCAAGGCCCAGTCTCTTAAAAAAAAAAAAATTATATAGCAGGTCTGTGGGTTCCCCAAAAGCAGAACGGGGCATCCTTTCCCCCAGCCTCCTCCACACCCAGATCCCCAGCTGGCCCTGCCAGGGTCACAGTGGAACAGATGAGGCAGCATGTGTGGGTAGCCTCTCTGGGCCTAGAGGACCGGACAGGTCAGGGAGCTCCCGTTACTGCCCATGCTGAAGGGACAGAGGTGCACAGGCTGACCTTGGCCTGGGAAGAGCGGGTAGACACTGAGGTCCTCATCAGCTGCCAGGGACGGCACTATGGCCCTGCATTCTGTCACCTGGTGCAGGGTCTGGGGGGCCGACTGCAGGGTCTGGGGGGCTCATGGCAGCCCCGTCAGGAGGCGTCCCCACCAGTCAGCAGGCCTAGGGCCAGAGAGGGGCTCGCCAAGCAAGGACACTTGAGGGTTCAGGAGTCATCTTCCTCCCTGACAACTCGTATCACAGATGAGGAAACAGGCCGAGCAGGAAGGGGGCCACCACAGTCACCCGTGGGGCTCCCAGGAATCCATCGGGCACTGGGACATCTGCAGAGGCTGTCTTTTTTCTCTGCCACATTTTGGGTCTGGGCACCCCACGAGCTTCCCCAGGAGGGGGAGACTTCAGCCTCCCAGGAAAGTCTTTTACCCACCATGGACCACACTTGGGCTCCTCAGCCCCTTGAGGCCTCACTCCAACCCTGTGGGACCCCCCCCCCCCACAACCATGCGCCGGGTGACAGGCCCTGCCCACAGCCGCCCACCCTGACTGTTGCAGAACTTTGCCACTCTGGTCCTCCAGGGGCCCGGGACCATCATACGGAAGAGTCCAGAGTGGGAGGCAGCTCCCAGGGCGCCACCTCGCTGGCCCTCCCCACCCCTACACTGACAGGCAACCTGGGCAGCCTGTGCTCCCGTGCCCTTCTAGCATGAAGTTCCAAGGGCAGCGCCCCAGGGCTGTGCTTCACCTTAGACCCCACGGGAGGCTTCAAGCGTTCTGGAGAAATTCTTTCCTGGAGTCAAGTGTCAGCGCCCCTCTGGCTGTCCCCTCCGCCGCTGAGCCAACAGGCCCAAAATAGCCCCAGCTGTCAGCGGGCATCTATCTCAGCAGTGCTGGGGGCAGGGCCAGCCGGACCCCCAGGCCGCTCTCTGAGCGAGGGTCAACTCCGGGGTAGAGGGGATGGTGGGTGTAGGGCACCGCCCCAGCTACCCCACAGCCCCAGGCCAGCCTAGTGGCTCAATTCCCATGTGAGGGGCCCAGCTCTGGGGCTCAGAGGGAGCAGAGGCTGGAACCCCAGCCCCACCACAGGGAGCTGTACTGTGGCCAGACCCTGAAGGCTTCCCCACTCCCCAGACGTGACCTTTAGTAGAGCCACCCTCCAGGGCACAGAATGGCCCCCACCCTGCCCGGCTCTGTCTCCTCACCTCTCTCTATGGGGGCTCTGGGCAGCACGCAGGCTGGGGGCACAGGCTGGGAGGCAGGGGCTGCCGGGTCTCACCTCCCTCTGAGGGCCCAGGACCAGCAGGCTGCCTACCAGCAGCCCACACTCCGGCCGCTCCTCAAACTGGACGGGGACAAAAGGACAGGCGGACACTGTCAGCTGGAGAAGCCTGGGCCCGCCCCCACTCCACCCCCTGTGCCGGCCAGGCCGGCCCAGCCCAGCTCCAAAATAGCCTGGGTGTCACTGTCCCAGATTCAGTTTCACCCTCGGCCCTGTGGGAGGCAAAGGGCAGATGCTCGGGGCCACAGCAAGGGAGTGGGGGACAAACGTCTGTGTCCTCAGCAATGATGGAGGCCAGAGGTCACAGCCAGGGACGGGGGACCCTGTGTCCTCAGCAGTGATGCCGGCCGGGGGGCAACGGCTAGGGATGGGGAACAGACACCTGTGTCCTCAGCAGTGATGGAGGCTGGGGGCCACGGCCACGGACAGGGAACACCTGTGTCCTCAGCAGTGATGCAGGCTGGGGGCCACAGCCAGGGACGGGGGGACCCTGTGTCCTCAGCAGTGATGGAGGCCAGGGTTGCCTGTGTCCTCAGCAGTGATGGAGGCCAGGGTTGCCTGTGTTCTCAGCAGTGATGCAGGCCAGGGGCCACAGTCAGGGATGGAGAGACCCTTGTCCTTAGCAGTGATGCGGGCCGGGTACCACAGCCAGGGATGGGGGGGACCCTGTGTCCTTAGCAGTGATGCCGGCCAGGGGCCGTAGCTGGCCTGCTCCCCGCCTCAAACCAGCATCCTGGCGTGTGGGGCAGGAAGGAGCCTGGGGGACCCAGGAAGGCTCTGAGGGAGACAAGGGACCACCCCAGGGGAGCCCAGGATGGATCTTGAGGCAGCCCCAGTACTGCCCCCAGAGGGGACCCAGGACCACCCCCTAGAAGGACCCAGCACCCACCTGAGGGCCAGCGGTGGAGGGATGGGGGCAGGAGCCTGGTGCACCCTGCTTGGCCAGGCCCAGGCCTGTGGCAAGCCGCTGCCCACCCGGGGCCCTCCTGGAACCCTCAGCTGGGTCTCAGAGTCATCCTTACATGGGAGCACAGGAGTGTCCTGTGAGAACCCAACCTGCCCCGGGGAGGGACCAGCCCTGGCGAGGGGATGCTGATGGCACCCTGCTTCATACCCAAGAGGGGCTGGCCCCGTCCCCACGGCCCTGGCCAGGAAGAAGTGTGGACCGGGCACTGGGCAGGCCCAACCGGGGAAAGAGCAGCCAGAGAGGGCCACCCAGTGGGAGCCCTGTGCCTTTCCAGGAAGGGCCCAGGTCCAGAGGAGGAGCCAAGGCTCTACCCACAGGGGCCTCCATGGAGGGAGGAGGGAGCCAGAGTGGCATGTGAGGCTGGACCCTGCAACCTGCACCTGGGGGCACTTATCCTGAGGTGTGCTGCCAACAGGGCCCCAGCTACCAGCACCAGGGAGCCAAAGAAGGGGCCGGCCGGACAGGGTCTGGAGCTGGGCCCAGGAGGACAGCTCAGGCTGTGGCAGGAGGGAGGGTGGGGAAGATGGGAGTGCTCAGAATCTGCTGTGTGCCTCCAGGCTTCCCCCCATCCCTGATCCAGTGCCAGGCCTCTATGTGTTCTCACAGGGTACCTCAGGCTCTTCCGGGCAATGGCCAACATCTCTCATCCTCAATCAGAAAGAGGGCGAGGGGTCTCTGGAGTAACGGTCATGCCATTCTGCAGCCTTATCTCATGACTGATCACTTCCAAAAGCTCACATTCTAATCCTGTCACCTTGGGTGTGAGCATTTCAACGTGTGAATCTCCGGGACACACATTCAGACCACAGCACCAGGGAGAAAGGAAAGGCTGGAAGGAGAGCCCACTCCCCCACCAGGAGCTTGGCCCTGAGCTGCCCCAGCCATGCAGAAGTGTGTGTGCATTGTGTGTGCTCGAATACATGCCCACCCTCTCCAGGACAGGGCCGTGGAGGGTGCAGAGAAAACGGCTGTGCGGGCCAGCCCCTTGCAGGTCCTCCTGGACCTGGGAGAAGCGATGCCCCCACAGCCTCCAGGAGCGGCCTGCCCTCCCCTCCTGACCCTCTTCACTGCTGCCTGCTCCGCTGCATCTCCAAACACCACTGCCAGCCATCAGGCTGGATTTTCTGCCTCCTTCACAGGACCCCTATTGTTCCTTATTTCCCTGCAATGTATTTGTTGAAGACAGTGAGATATTCACCCTACAGAGCTTCTAGAGGCACTGCGCCCTGGGTGTCCTTCACACCACGGGAGGCCACAGGACGCAGTGGCTGGCCATGGACCTTGCCTATTCCTGGCTGGAATCCACTGCAAAGAGAACTTTCATGGAGCTGCTGTCTGTTCAAAGGGGTACAGGTGGAGGAGGAGCAGACACAATTTCCTGAGGAAAGCAAATGTCACTGTGTCCCTTAAGTTGCCAGCTTCCACAGGGATGTCCCGCCATGAGCCCTCCTCCCAGGAGCTTTCACAGCTGGGTGGGCTGGTATCCTGGGTGCAGTTTAACTGAAGGGGGTGTTCTCACAGCCACCTCCCAAGGCCTGGGGGATGGTGGGCCCAGAGGCCTCAGACCTGCACCTGCTGCCCAGGCGATGGGGTGGCTGGGCCCTGGGTGCCCATGAACTATAGGCAAAAAAAACTGTAAGTCAGTTCTGCAGGGTTTCCTGAACATTTTATGATCCCCGAGTCGTATCTGAACATGTCAAGAATCTCTGGTGTCTTGGCTTGGGTGTAAAGATGAAGTTCTTTCCTCCTCTGTATTCTAGGAGGAAAGAGGGTTTTCATTCCCTTCTGAATGTTAGGAGGGAAGGCATTTTCCATCCTTGACCAGCTTGTAGATGACACACATTCAGCAAACACACACTCCCAGCAGCACCGAGAGAACACACAGGTGTGTCACGCTTTTGCGTTCATAAGGCCTTTTCATGTCAGTATTTTATTAGATATTCCCAAACAAGGGTGTTTTCTCATCTTATAGAAGAGGGGCCTGAGGCTCACAGGGTGAAAACAACTTGCTTAAGCCTACACAGCGGCTGTGCTGGCAACGTTTCTCCCGGTATAAATGAGAAGCAGCCTTTGTGGCCACAGAGATGTGACTGCTAAGTGCATTGTCCCACCCTGAAGGAGATTCTTCCTTAACAAAAGGACATTAGTGCAAAGACTGATGAAGTCTGTAGTTTTGTGGGGTTTGTTTTTTTTTAAGCATAAGGGGTTAAATATTATGTAATTAATAAGGCAGTTGTGAGGATGCAACTGCCAAAAGTTTGAAAAAAGCTGCCCAGATGGAAATCTGCTTGCATTTATGCAAGCAGATAGGTGAGGAATTTTTATTGTACTGCCGTGTCCCCTACCTGCCCCAGCTTTATTGAGTTATAATTGACAAGCAAAAATTGTTTATATTTAAAGTGTACAATGTGATGTAGCCTTTTTGTTTTGTTTTGTTTTGAGACATAATCTTATCACCCAGGCTGGAGTGAAGTGGTGCAGTTTTAACTGCGCAGGCTCATGATCCTCCTTCCTCAGACTCCTGAGTAGCTAGAACAACAGGTGTGAGCCACAATGCCTGGCTAATTTATTTATTTATTTTTTTTTTAAGAGACAGGGCCTCCCTGTTTGCCAGGCTGGTCTTGAACTCCTGGGCTCAAGCAATCATCCCGCCTCGGCCTCCCAAAGTGATGGTATTACAGGCATGAGCTACTGTGCCTGGCCAGAAATGGTGAATTATAATTAAAGGCTTCTGTAAGTCATGCTGTCATATTTTAATGGAAATACCTCCTTTCATTGCAGCTGGGTTGCTTACAAATACACTACTTCAAAGTAAACTTTCTCTAGTAACATATCAGGAGCAAAGTAAAATCTACTTGGAGCAAGTAAATCTGACTGCTACCCCAGTAAGTTATTGTTTTAATTTTACTTGCTTGTTATTGATACATAACTGTACATATTTACAGGGCACATGTGATGTCCTGATGCCTGTCTACAATGTGTAATGATCAAGTCAGGGTTTATGACACCATTCCCTCAAACACTGATCATTTCTTCACACTCCAAATCTTCTCTTCTAGCTATTTTGAAGCATACACGGAAAGCTGGTTCCTGGACCCCCACATATACCAAAATCTGTGCATACTCAAGTTCTACAGTCGGCCCTGTGGAACCCAAGTATAGGACAAGCCGGCCCTCCCTATACACCAGGTTTGACATCCCGAGAACACTGTTGGTTCCCTTCCATTTGGTTCCAGAAAATCTGCATATAAGTGGACCCAGTGGTGCAAACCCATGTTGTTCAAGGGTCAACTATATATGATGAATTATTGTTACCTACAGTCACTCTACCATGCTACTAAACACTAGAACTGATTCATTTTCTCTGACTGTGTGTCTCTACCCGTTAACCAGCCTCTCTTCATCTCCCTTCCCGCTTCCCTCCTCAGCCCCTGGTAACCATCATTCAACGCTCTACCTCCATGAAATCAACATGAGTGAGAACTGGTGAAACCCAAACATAGTCTCGAGTTTAGCTTTTTTTTTTTTTTTTTTTTTTTTTTTCACTGTAAGAGGCTAAACATTCTTGAGGAGGACACAAAAAAATCTGAAGACAACTGCCCAGATGAGAATCTTGCACTTGCACAAGTAGAGAGGAGAGTTAGTTTTTATACCATCACATCCCCAATCCCAGCTTTACTCATGCATAACAAATAAAAATTATACATATTTAAAGTGTACAATGTGATGTTTTGATATATGTCTACATAGTGCAAATTAGCTCCCACATAGGAATGACAACATGTCATATTTGCCTTTCTGTGCCTGGCTTATTTCACTTAACATAATGGCCTCCAGTTCCATCCACGTTGCTGCTAATGACAGGATCTCATTTTTTGATGGCTGAATAATACTCCATTGTGTATATGTAACATGTTTTCTTGGACATTCAAGTTGATTCCATATCTTGGCTATCATGAATAGCTACAGTGAACATGTACCCTAGTAACATAATGGATAGACACCACACACTTAGGTAGCATAAAACAAAAGAAAGTTATTTTCCTTATATATTAGAAACAGACTAAAGCTATTTTGAAAAACACCTAATTTACAAAGTTATTCATGTGTATTAAATTGCACCATAAAAATAACAGGGCCTTTGTCTTCCTGGGATTTTTCTCCTGGGCCTACCTCAGCACATTCCTCTTTAGATCACACGTTAGGCTACTTTGTAAAGCTGGTCTGACAACAAGATATGCTATTATGGAGGAAAAGATCTCTTATTTCAATTCTCTTGTTCTCCTGATTTGAAATGGTTTTGTCCATTTTGTTTCTATTTCAAGACCAAGGGGTAGAAGCTCTTGGTTTTTCAGTTTGTGCTGAAAAAAAAAAATCTATTCTATGGTGACAAAATATATTTTTAAAATCATCTATTCCAAAATTAGGCAAAGTCACACCAAAAATGGGAAATAAAATGGAAAATGCTACCTTTTTAGATAAGGAAAATTGTAGAGAAATAAATGACAATTACTAAATACGATCATTTATTTCACCTTTACATTGTAGAAGGTTTATTAAAATAAAGAGTTGGTGCACAGCCGCTGTGGAAAACAGTATGATGGTTCCTAAAAAATTAAATATAGAATCCCCATGTGACCCAGCAATTCCATCTATCAGTATGCACCCAAAAGAATTGAAAGCAGGGTCTCGAAAAGATATTTGTACACACATTTTATTTTTAATTTTAAAACATTTTTTAATAGAGACAGGGTCTCACCATGTTGCCCAGGCTGGTCTTGACCTCCTGGGCTCAAGTGATCCTCCTGCTGCAGCCTCCCAAAGCACCAGGGTTACAGATGTGAGCCACCACAGCCGGCCCACCCATATTTATTTCAGCACTATTCCCAACAGCCAAGAGCTGGAAGCAACCCAAGTGTCCATCAACAGATGAGTGGATGAACAAAAGGTGGTGGATACACACAAAGGACAGCTATTCAGTTTATTTTATTTATTTATTTATTTATTTATTTATTGAGATGGAGTTTCACTCTTGTTGCCCAGGCTGGAGTGCAATGGTGCAGTCTCAGCTCACTGCAACCTCCGCCTCCCTGGTTCAACCGATTCTCCTGCCTCAGCCTCCCAAGTAGTTGGGATTATAGGCATGCGCCACCACACCCAGCTAATTTTGTATTTTTAGTAGAGACAGGGTTTCACCATGTTGGTCAGGCTGGTCTTGAACTCCTGACCTCAGGTGATCCACCCACCTTGACCTCCCAAAGTGCTGGGATTACAGGTGGGAGCCACCGCGCCAGGCTTTCAGTTTATTTTTAATTCAGCTTTTAAAAGCAGGACATTTGTAACATCTACAATAGAGATAATTCTTGAGGACATTATGCTGAGTGAATAAGCCAGGCACAGAAAGACAAAGACTGATTCCATTCCTGTGAGGTCCCCAGAGGATTCATGCCCACAGAGACAGAGGGTAGAATGGGGGTTCCAGGGCTCGGGTGGGGGTATGGGGATTGGTGTGTCATGGGGAGAGATTGTCAGGTTTGGAACATGAAGAAGCTCTGGAGATGGGTGATGGTGATGGCTGCACAACCACATGAATGCGCTTAATGCCACTGAACTGGACACTTAAAATGGTCAAAACGGTAAATGTTGTGTTCTCTGTATTTTAACGCAATAAGAAGAATGAGGGAAAGTGAAGAGCTAGCCACTGAGACAACCAATCACAACACGGCAAGGGCTCGGCATGCCAGGACTCCGTGCCCACCGATCACAAGGCTGGGACCAGTTCCTCTGAAGCACAGGGGTAGCTCTGGCTGAGCTTTAGAAGGAAAATCACATTGTCTTTGCAAAGGCGAGCCTGTGGTCAGAACCCTGCAGAGTTTTCATCATGAATGAAAAGAGCAGATCTGGGGACAGACACGTGAGACCTGAGTGCAGGAGCGCTGGGAAACCCATCCCCGAGGATGGGACTCGGTAAGGAAGTGGCTTTCTGCTGCAGTGAGCGCATTTCTTCACAATGCCACTGTATGTTGCTTCAGCAGACAGGGTCGGTAATTACCTTGGTTTTGAAGTATTTGTGCCTCTTTTAATCTCCTTGATGGTTTCTGAATGTGTTTTTTTGTTTGTTTGTTTTGGTTTTTGTCTTGTTTTGTTTCGTTTTTGAGATGGAGTCTCGCTCTGTTGCCCAGGCTGGAGTGCAGTGGTGCAATCTAGGCTCACTGCATCCTTCACCTCCTGGGTTCAAGCAAATCTGCCTCAGCCTCCTGAGTATCTGGGACTACAGATGAATGCTACCACACCTAGCTAATTTTTGTATTTTCAGTAGAGATGGGGTTTCACCATATTGGCCAAGCTGGTCTCAAACTCCTGACCTCATGATCTGCCTAACCTCAGCCTCCCAAAGTGCTGGGATTACAGGCATGAGCCACCACACCCGGACCTGAATGTGGTCTTAAAGGCCATATGTCTAGCATGTCACACATGCATAGGAAAAGTCTATGCCTCATTTTTAAATCCTACCTGTGCCAGAGAAAGCCAAGTCTGAGATGCCCATCAGCTTCACTCCTAAGATGGTGTGAGAGCCTCACGAGCAGAGGGCCTGGCCTTTAGTGACACCCAGCCCTATCCCTTCTGTGGGGAAGTCAGCCATGCCTGGCTCCAGCTCAAACAGGTATGTGTGTGTCTTTAGAAAAATAGTTGCAGAATCTTACTGGAAACCGAGTCTGCACATCACCAAGCCTTGTCATGGAGCTCCCAGTCAGATACTCCACAGCTGGGTTACTGGAACAGTTCAGGGTCGGTGGAATCATAGGACATGTATATCTGGTCTTTGATGCAAACCAAGAAGACCACAGGCTGCCACTGCCCAGAAAACTGACTCCAAGATTTGCCAAAGGGGAAAAGAAGTTCATAAGAACAGAAAGTTCTAAAGCGCTCCCCATAGGAACTGACTTTACTTGAAACAGCACATGGGAAAGGAAGTTCAACCCTAAGGGTGCTCTTGAAAACAACTGTTCCTCTTACCTAAGACCAACAAGCTCAACCTCAGGCCAGCTAGTTCACCAGAGGAACTTCAGCAGGACACAGCTAAGAAGAATGTCCTGGGTCAGAACGAACCTCAAAGACTGGGTCAAAATGACCCCCATGCCTGGTTTATTCGCTCAACATAATAACCTCCAGTTCCATCCATGTTACTGCAAATGACATGATTTCATTCTTTTTGATGGCTGCATTATATTCCATTGTGTATATATGCCACATGTTCTTTATCCATTCAGGCACTGGTAGACACTTAGGTTGGTTCCACATCTTGGCTATTACGAATACTGCTGCAATAAACATGGGGGGGCAGGAAGCCCTTTGATATACTAATTTCCTTTCCTTTGGATAAATACCCAGTTATGTATCACTAAACAAATACATAAGCAAACAATTGAAAAAGAAATCCAAGAGAGGGGAGGAATTGAATCAGAATCCAGAGTTGATACAATATATTGCCTGAAATATCCAGTTTTCAACAAAAATTAAAATTACGAGGCATGTAAAGAACAGGAAAGTATGACCCATACTGGAGGGAGAGGGAGAAGAGACAACATAAACTGTGAGAGGATCCAGATGTTGGACTTTGCAAAGGCTTCAAAGCAGCTATTATAAATGTGTTCAGAGAACTTAGGGAAACCATACTTAAAGAAGCAAAGGGAGGTACGATGATGATGTCTCATCAAATACAGAATAAAGAAACAGAAATTATAAAAACAACCAAATGGAAATTCTGAAGTTGAAAAGTACAATGTATGAAATAAAACACTCAATAGAGAAGCTCAATGGTAGGCTTTTAACTGGCAGGGAAAAAAAAGAGTCAGAACTTAAGGATAGACTGATAGAGATTCTGCAATCTAAAAAACAGAGAGAATGAAGAAAATGAACAGAGCCTTAAAGAAATGTGGGACATCATTAGGCACACCAACATACACGAGAAAACCAGCTCCTCACATACAAGGGCAGCCCACTGAGATTAACAGCTGATTTCTCACTGGAAACAATGGATACCAGGAGACAAGGGGATAAAAAAAAAAAAGGCAGAGTGATTCAGCATGTAAACGTTTCTTGTCCAAAAGAAAATTAAATGACTCTGATGATCTGGAATTCCTACCTTTGTGTGTTTAACTGCTTATCTTTCCCTTACCCAACCTTGAGCACCATGTGGGTACAGGTAACAAAGCACAGACCTCCTGAATCATTTCTTCTCACCAAAACAGCAATTAAAACAGAATCTTTAAAAAATCTCAGTCAGAACATTAAGTACAACATGCTTAAAATTATGTTAACATGATTCATGTTAGTGACCATCATTAAAACTGATTTCAAATTCTGAAAGATGCTTTAAACCACCTGCTGGTGAGGACTGGGATATTGTTGCCTAGGCAACAGAGCAAGACTCTGTCTCGAAAAAAGGATTTTTAAAAATGTGAAGTGCAGGAATTTTAATAATCTATCCTGCATCCACTGAAATAAATGCCAGAAAATGCATATAAAAATTGGCCCATAGTATTTGCCAAATCTTTGAAAAGGCTGTGCAAAGTCTTTTTGCCATGTCCAGGGAAAATGAACCTCTGGGAACCCTTGTCTCAGTGTCAGCAGCATGGTTCTCAGCCTTCTCTCTCCCTGTCATAATTTAAAATTAGAGCCTGTAGAGCCTGGTGGTCACATGGAACACAGTGATTCCTCCTGCCCCAACAGCTGCCATGTCTCCCTGGAAATGCTAAGATTAGGACAGCACAGATTCCTAGAGTAAAATTAAGGGCCACAATTAACTGGGTGACTTAATTTGGCAATCTTGCAATTCCATTATGATTAGAGAGTGGCTCTTCTCACTGCCATGACTGCTACAGAGTGACTCAGAGCCACTGCCCACTCTGATCTTTCTGAAGAACTTCAAGATCCCAATTCATGTTCTCCTGGACATTGGGTTCTGAGAGTCAGTTCGTGCAACATCCCGTCATTGTCTTCTTGTCCCACTGCTGTGTTGGGAGATGCCCTGGACAGAGTCATTTGTAGGGCACACCACTAAGCTGTCCAGGGATCCCATGTGGCCACTGCTAGCTCTTCAGCAGCCAGCGCCAGGGCTAGCACATCTAGAAGAGTCAAAAGAACAGGCCACTAAGGACAGTGTGCAGAGAAAACGGTCCCAGCAAGAAACAGTCTCTACTCTCTAAGCATTGACTCTTGAATGTGCTAAGAACCTACTCAGGAAGCTGTAGTAATTAAGACAGTCACTCGGGGTTAGAAAAACAGGGCAACGAAAGTAAAGAGAGCCTGGAAACAGGCCCTCACACATTCAGATACCAAGGTGTCCCTGTGGAGGAGTGAGAAAAATGTTCTGGATAACAAGATATCTTTTATTTCTTCTAAAAAGAAATAAAACTGGAGTACTACTTCACACTTATTATGGGTTGAGTGGTGTCCTCCCAAAAAGATATGTTGAACTCCTCATTCCCAGAACCTGTGGATGGGACCTTACTGAGGGACGGGCTATGCAGATGCAATCAAGTTAAGATGCCGTCCTCAGGGTGGGCCCTAATCCAACCACTGGTGTCCTCATAAGGAGGAGAAATTTAGTCACAGAGACAGACATACACAGAGATGAGATGATACAGAGACACACAGGAAGAGAGTGGCCATGTGAAGACAGAGGCAGAGACGGGAGGGATGTGGCCACAAGCCCAGGGGCACCTGGAGCCACTGAGAGTTGGAAGAGGCAAGGAAGGATCGTCCCTGGAACCTCTGGAGGGACCATGACCCTGCCCACCCCTTGATTTCGGACCTCTATGGAAGAATAAAGTCTATTGTTTTAAGCCATTCAATTTGTGGTTATTTATTACAACAGACGTAGGAAATAAATACAATGCCATACATGAAACTCAAGCTGATTAAACATGGAGTTGCCATATAATCCATCACTTCTACTGCTTGATAAATATTCAAGAGAATTGAAACATATGTCCACACAAAAATTTACACGTGCTTGCTTGTCCACGGCAGCATGATTTACAATAGTCAAAAGATGAAAACAACCCAAATGTCTATCAACAGACAAATGGATAAGCAAGATATGGTATATTCATGCAATGGAATATTAGTAAGCCACAGATGGGAATGAAGTATTGATCCACGCTACAAAATGGATGAACCTTGAAAACATTATGCTCAGCGAAAGAAGCCAGACACAGCAGGCTATATATTGTATGGTTCCATTTATATGAAATATCCAGAATATGTAAATCCGTAAAAACAGGAAGTAGACTGATAGTTGCCAGGGTCTGTGGGGGGAGTAGGGGATGGAATTTTTTAAAATTAAGCTGAGATGAATTTTAAAACTCAACTGGAAAAAAAAGCAAAACAAACACTTTGAGGATACAATTGAGAACATTTTCAAGCAAGTATTTCTTCAACAAGACATACCAAAAAAGCACACATCCCAAATAAGGAAAAAAATAAATTTAATTACATTAAAATGTAAAATGACTATCCAACAAACGACACCAAAAACAAATGTTGAAAAAGATGTCTGCTACACAGGTGACTTACAGAAATTCTTACCCATGCACTACTATACAGATACAAGACTATTCAAGGCCAGGCACAGTGGCTCATGCCTGTAATCCCAGCACTTTGAGAGTCTGAGGCAGGAGGATTGCTTAAGGCCAGGAGTTCCAGACCACCCTGGGCAACATGGGGAGACTCTGTTTCTACAAAATAAGGTTTTTAAAAACAGAATATTCAAGACAGCTGATGGTGGCAAAAAAAAAAAAAAAAAGAAAAAGAAAAAGAAAAAGAAAAAAAAAAACTGGCAACAAACTCAATCACCAAGGGAAGAATCAAATGAATCACAGGACAGGTCTGTCAAAGGTGGGGGCAATCACAGAAAAAAATGCAGTGGACCCTCATGCACTGATGGGGGATGACACCTGTATTACTCTGGATTCTCCAGAGAAACAGAAACAACAGGAGATGGATATGTCTCTCATTGGTTCTGTACGAACCAGTAAGATACATGATACATGAGATGGATGGATGGATGGATAGATATGATAAATAGATGATTGACAGGTAGGTACAGAAGATTGATAGATGGATCTAGATAGATTGGATACATTGATGGAGATGGATGACTGACAGATATTGATAGATAGATGACAGACTGATAGACTGAGTGAGTATAAGGAACTGGCTCACACGACTATGGAGGCTGAGAAGTCCTAAGATCTGCAGTCAGCAGGCTGAAGACCCAGGGAGCCCACAGTACCATTCTAGCCTGAAAGTCAGCAGACTCAAGACCCAGGAAGAGCCAGTGTCTCAGTTTGTGTCCAAAGGCAGGAAAAGACCAACGTCCCAGCTCAAAACATTGGGGCAGTTCCCTCTTACTCAGTCTTTCTGTTCTATTCAGGTTTTCAACTGATTGGATGAGGCCCACCCACCTTTGGAAAAGCAATCTGCTTTACTCAGTCACTGACTCAAATGCTAATTTCTTCCAAAAACATCCTCACGGATACACCAGAAATGATGTCTGACTAAATGTTTGGGCACCCCGTGGCCCAGTGAAGTTGACACGTAAAATTCACTATCATGACACCTGTACCCAGCATGGAAAGGCAAGCTGCAGAACATTGAGGGTGCAACCCCAGCTAAGCTGGGAAAAGGGCCACTTGAAAATGGTGTGTGTGGATATAAGTGTGTGAGTAGAGATATCTACATCTGCACGCACAGATGCATCTGGAGGTGAGCACAGACTGCTGACCATGGTGACCTTCAAGAAGATGGAAAATGGACAGGCTTTTTACTCCGTGTGCTTCTGTACTGTTAAATTTTATTCAACAAATACACATCCCATTTGCAGTTAAAAAATAACAGGTCCCAGCTGGGTTGAGGACAGGAGCAGCCTCAAACACTTACTGAGCAGCAGGCCTGGGATTCAGGCATCTCCCTTCATCCTGAACTTTTTAGCCTGGCTCCTGAATCCTACTTTAAAATGAAATCTTAAACAGAGCCCAAGTATAAGGAGCTGATCAGAGCAGCAGAGCTGTGGTTCTCAAAGTGTGATCCTAGCAGTCTGTGGGTCCCTGGGGCCCTCTTATGACCCCCGAGGTCCCAGTGGTTTCCATGGTGATGTTGAAGTACTGTTTGCCTTTGTCATTCTCACTCCATCATGAGTGTGGAGTTGTCTCAAGGATGCAGGACTCCAGTTCAGAGGATCAAAGCTAGGTGTTAAAGAGATTTGCCCTTATGATCCAAACACCTCCTACCAGGCCCCGCCTCCAACACCGGGGACTACATTTCAATGTGAGATTTGTGGGAACACAGATCCAAAGTGTATCAAATGTCATAAAAATAAATTTGAAAACAGGTGATATGGACAAGTTCCTCAAAAAACATAATTATCATTTCAATTCATACTTCCCAAAACTGATAAACTTCAACAACCATTCGTGATTTAAAAAAAAAAAAAATCTTAGCAAACTAGGATTTCCAGTTATAAGAACTTTCTCAACCTCAAAAAGAGTACCTACCAAGAAATGTCAACAACCACCAGACCAAGTGGTAAAACAATGATGAACTTTCCTTTAAGATCAAGAGCCAAGTGAGGCACCAGCACCCCTGTTTAACCTGACCCATCACAGAAAGGAATGGGAAAAAAACTAAACATTTATGGATTACCAGAAACAAACAAAACTGTCATTAATTTAAGATCATATGATTGTCTAAAGTAAAAGCCCCAAGCTACCTATATAGAAAATAATTACTAAGAACATTTAAAATTTAGCAAATTTATTTCTAAACATCAGTAACACAAAATGAGATAAATGCAATTTCGCAAAGATGCCTTTTGTCACAGTATTAAAATTATTTTAAATAAGTACATTTGACGAAAGATATATAAGGACTGCAGAAAAATTATACAAACTTTGCAGAATTAAAGTAGGCATAAATAAGCGAGAGATATGCAATGTTTTTGGACTTGAAAACTCAGTAACACAAAGACGTCAGTTCTCCCCAACTTGACCTACACATTTAATGCAATGCTGATCAAAATGCTATTGTGTGTGTGCAAGAGTATGTGTGTAAACAGGCTGACTCTAAAATTCACACAGATAAGTCAAAATGTTATTTGAAGAAGACCTTAGCTTGTGATAGCGTCATGCCAGTTACTAAGAATGATCCTCATGGTACAGTAATTAAGACATCACGGTACCAACACAGAAGCAGACAGACAGGGTGGAGCAGAATGATAAGTCTAGAAACAAACTCACACAGGTGAACGCATGGAGTCTGACCAAAATGGCACCCTGGGTCAGTGGGGAAAGATGAACTTTCAGTGAATGGTGTTAGGACAGGTAGTTATGTCAACCAGAAAATATTAATTTCCACCTCACACCATACATCCACACCAACCCCAAGTAGATTAAAAATCTACAGAAGAAAGGTCCAGGCCAGGCGCCGTGGCTCACACCTGGAATCCCAGCTCTCTGGGAGGCCAAGGCAGGGAGATTGCTTGTGCCCAGGAGTTCAAGACCAACTTAGACAACATGGCAAACCCCCATCTCTACAAAAACTACAAAAATTAGCCAGGCATGGTGGCGCAATGCCTGTGGTCCCAGCTACTTGGGTGGCTGAGGTGGGAGAACTGCTTGAGGCCAGGAATTTAAGGCTGCAGTGAGCCATAATCACGCCACTGCACTCCAACCTGGGTGACAGAACGATACCCTCTCATTCATTCATTCATTTATTCATAGAAAGATATAACTACAGAAGTCTTAGAAGTTAGTATTATGAGGTCAGGGCGGGGAAGGAATTTTTAAGCAAGGCACAAAAAGCACAAACCTTAAGAAAAATAAATAAAAGTTCATTGCATTGGAATTTAAAACTCCTGTCCCAAAAGACACTATTAAAGAAAGTGAAAGACAAGCCTCCTACTGACAGAAAATACAGGCAATACACAGAATTGACAAGGATACGCAGGTAACGCCTACAAAATCAGCAAGAAGGACAAGGGACTTGGAAAGGCCTGGGACAGGAAAGAAACGGGTGTGGTCAATACACAGAGGGACAGAAGGGGCTCAACCCATTCCCAGACGGGAAATTAAATCCAAGAAACGCCTCTGCTGACCCGTCCACCTGGCGCCCGGGCTGCAGGCCGTGTGTCCGCAGGCCGTGTGCCCGCAGGCTGTGTGCCTGCAGGAGGAATGCAAACCCTCACCACTTGGGATCCCCTCGCAGCGGCCCTCCATTCTCTGCAGCAGAACGCTTATTGGGGACTGCAGGGAAAAAAGCGTCATTTTCCTCTGCTAAGGACAGTTTCCGAACAGTGCCCCCGCCCTGCCCCACAGTGGAAGACTGCAGACCCAGCACCCTATGGGCCACCACCCGGGGGTCCTTCCTGGGCTGGTTGGGTTTGGCCTCGAGTACGTTGCGACGCTGTGAGGAGGGCCAGTTGCGACACTGTCAGTGACTGCTTGAAAATGGAGTGAACTGTCTGTCCACCCAGGTGATGTGAGTAGCACTACTCACAATGGACAAGAGGTGGAAGCAGCCCAGGCATCAGATGAATGGATAAACAAAATGACAAACAATCTGATCTTAAAACGGGCAAACGACTCAAACACTTCTCCAGAGAAGACACACAAACCACCAAAAAGTACATGGGAAGGTGCTCAACATAATAACTACAGAAATGCAAATCAAACCACAATGAGAAATCACC
This sequence comes from Hylobates moloch, assembly GCF_009828535.3. Classification (NCBI taxonomy): domain Eukaryota; kingdom Metazoa; phylum Chordata; class Mammalia; order Primates; family Hylobatidae; genus Hylobates; species Hylobates moloch. Next base: position 61,007,622 of record NW_026652293.1, on the reverse strand, counting down.
TTGTACCAGGCTGGGCACAGTGGCTCACACCTGTAATCCCAACACTTTGGGAGGCTGAGGCAGGTGAGCTTGAGCTCAGAAGTTTGAGACCAGCCTAGCCACATGGTGAAACCCCGTCTCTACTAAAACTACAAAAATTAGCCAGGCATGGTGGTGCACGCCTGTAGTCCCAGATACTCAAGAAGCTGAGGCAGGAAGGAACCTGGGAGGCAGAGGTTGCACTCCAGCCTGGGCGATAGTGTGAAACCCAGGCTCGAAAAAATAATAATAATAAAATAAAAAAGAAATGATCTCGTATCCATTAGGATGGCCACTATCCAAAAGCAGAAAATAACAAGTATTGGCAAGGATGTGGAGAAACGGGAATGCTTGCACACTGCTGCTGGGAATATAAAATCCTGCAGCTATAACAAAAAACAGTATGGAGGTTCCTCAAAAAATGACACACAAAAATCCCACATAATCCAGCCATTCCACTTCTGGATAGATACCCAGAGGAATTTTATTTTTGTAGCGATGGAGTCTTACTATGGTGCCTGGGCTGGTCTCAAACTCCTGGCCTCAAGTGATCCACCCATCTCAGCCTCCCAAAGCGTTGGGATTACACATGTGAGCCAACATGCCCAGCCTTGCCCAGAAGAATGGAAAGCAGGGTCTTGAAGAGATATTAACACATCCATGTTTACAGCACCACTATTCACAGTAACCAAAGGTGGAAACAACCCACATGTATACCCACAGATGAATGGATAAACACACTGTGGGCCACCCACATGATGGAATAGTATTCAGCCTTGAAAAGGAAGGGGATGCTGACACAAGCTATGACAACATGCTGAATGAAATGCAGCAGACACAAAAGGACAAATCCCATGTGATTCCACTCATAAGAGGCCCCTGGAGTCATCACAGTCACAGGGGCAGAAGAGAGAATGGTGGTTCCAGGGGCTGAGGAGGGTATGGGGAGTTGGTGTTTGATGGGAACAGTTTCAGACTGGGAAAACAAAGGAGGTCTAGAGATGGGTGGTGGCTGCACAACCCCGTGGTATGCTGAATACCACTGAATGAGACATTTAAACATGGTTTAAAAGGGTACTTTTTATGTGTATTTCACCACAATTTTTAAAAATAAAAATTTTTTAAACTAATTTCTCATATTTCATCAATTCTGAGAACTCTTCTTCTTGCATTCCAGCCAGGCACATGGGACACGCCTCTGTTCAATGCCACCCCATGGTCACCATCAGACACACAGGGCTCCGTTCTCAAGGGCACTGGGGCATCCCCACCCGGAGGCCTCCTCAACTGACCCCGAGTGAGCTGAGACCACAAAGCTGGGCTCAGACTTGCAGGGACTCGTCGGGAGAACGTGGCTGCTCCCTGGTGACCACAGCCTCAGAAACGCAGCCAAATGCCCGGGACTCACGTCCGGGACTCATGCCTGGGAAGCCCATCCTGTTGTATCAGAGCAAAATGAACCAGAGAAGCCGCTAGTTCAGAAGACGCTGCTCTGAGATTTCTCAGAAGGGTCAGGGGAGGAAGGTCAGGGTTCACATTAAATTAATTCTCCCAGCTGTAACTGTTGGTCCTCTGCTGGACCATGGCCATGCCTGTTATTGTCCCTGATCTGAATGCTGGGTGAAGGAAGGGACCATGATCTTGCCCACAACGCCTGGGCCCCACAGGTTGGCTCTCCCAGTGCAGAAATAATAAGCAGGGCCATGAGGCATGAGGACCAACTCTGGGGCATGTGGCCAGGGATCCAGAGGACACAGGGATCCAGAGGACATCCTGAGAGTTGTTGAGGCCACGTGGCACTCCAGTTCAGCCGTGGCCACACAGCCCCAGCCTTTTCTTACCTAAAGACCATAATGTGGTCAGAGAGGGGCTTTGTTGGCAAGGACCCCATAGGGACGCTGCCTATCTGGTAGCACTTCAAGAATCGGAGCCTAAAAGAAAAGGAAGACTGTGTCATGGATCTTGGGACTCCACCAGGGCCACAGGAGCCATGAGGGGCCACAACTATCACCTACTTCACAGAATAAGCCAGTTCTCCCCAAAAGGATCTACACACTTAATTCAATTCCTATCACAATTCCAGCAAGGGTTTTCATGGGCATAGACAAGATACTTCTAGAATTTATATGGAAAGGCACAGGCACAACAGTTGCTAAAACTATTTATTTTTTTGTTTCTGGGGTTTTGTTTGTTTGTTTGTTTTTTGTTTTGTTTGTTTGTTTTTTCTGAGGCAGGGTCTCACTCTGTCACCCAGGCTGGAGTGTAGTGGCGCAATCTCGGCTCACTGCAGCCTTGACCTCCCCGGCTCAAGCGATTCTCCCACCTCAGCCTCCCAAGAAGCTGGGACTACAGGTGTTTGCCACCAGGCCAGGCTAATTTTTATTGTTTTTGTTGTATTTTTTTGTAGAGACGGGTTCTCACTATGTTGGCCAGGCTGCTCTTGAACTCCTGGGCTCAAGCAATCTACCCGCTTCAGCCTCCCAAAGTGCTGGGGTTACTGGTGTGAGCCACCACCACCCCCAGCAGCTAAAACCATCTTGAAAGAAAAGAAGGAAGTGGGAGGAATTGCTGTACCTGCTGGTGAGTCTTCCTACCGTACACAGCCACAGAAACAGGGCAGTGTGGCATCCACTGAGGGACAGACACACACATCAATGGACAGAATAGACAGCCCAGAAAAAGCCCCCTCAAACATGCAAGACTGATTCCTTTCTATAAAGGTGCAGCTCCAATTCAGTGGAGAAGGGCAGCCCTTTCAACAAATGGTGCCAGAGCAACTAGACAGCCACAAAAGCGAAAAAGTGAACCTCAGCCTAAACCTTGCACCTTATGCAAAAGTTGCCTCCAAATGGATCATGGCCAATAGCAAACAATCTGAAAAAGAAATCAAGAAAACAATCCCATGGATAATAATAGCTACAAAGAATATAAAATACCTAGGAATCAATTTTACCAAAGTGAAAGATCTATAAAAGGAAAACTATAAAATACTCATGAAAGAAACTGAAGGGGACACCAGATAATGGGAAGATATTCCCTGAAGATGGATTGGAAGAATTAATATTGCTAAAATGACAGTACTAGCCAAAACAATTTACAGATTTGATGCAATCCCTATCAAAATACCAGTGACATTCTGCACAGAAATAGAAAAAAAATCTTAAAATTTACATGGAACCACAAAAGACCCAGCTAAAGACCCAGGATAGCCAAAGCTATCCTGAGAAAAAAGAACAAAACTGGAGGCAGCACATTACCAGACTTCAAACTATACTACAGAGTTATAATAACCAAAACAGCATGGTACTGGCATAAAAATAGACACATAGGCCAATGAAACAGAATAGAAAACCCAGATAGTAATCCAACAATTTACAACTAACTCATCTTTGACAAAGGTGCCAAGAACATACACTGGGGAAAAGACAGTGTCTTCGATAAATGGTGCTGGGAAAACCGGATATCCATATGCAGAAGAATGAAACTAGACCCCTATCTCTCACCATATACAAAAATTAACTCGAAATGGATTAAAGACTTAAATCTAAGAACTGAAATTATGAAACTGCTAGAAGAAAACATTGGAAAAACTCTGCAGGACATCAGTGTGGGCAAATGTTTCCTGTGTAAGATCTCAAAAGCACAGGCAACCAAAGCAAACAAGAAGCTAAAAAGCTTCTGCATAGCGAAGGAAACAAAATGAAGAGACAACCCACAGAATGTGAGAAAATATTTGCAAACTACCCATCAGACAAGGGAGTAATAACCAGAATATATAAGAAGCTCAAACAACTCAACAGGAAAAATATATAGTAATCTGATTTAAAAATGGGCAAAAGATCCAAATAGACATTCTTCAAAAGAAGACATACAAATGACCAATAGGTATACAGAAAAATATTCAACATCACTGATCATCAGAAAAATGCACATCAAAACTATACCGAAGTATCATCTCACTGCAGTGAAAATGGCTTATATCTAAAAATATGGTACTTATACACATCATTATATGCACATTATAAAGAAACTATAATCCCAGCACTTTGGGAGGCTGAGGTGGGAGGATCACCTCAGGTCAGAAGTTCGAGACCACCCGGGCCAACATGGTGAAACCCTGTCTTTACTAAAAATACAAAATTAGCTGGGCATGGTGGCAGGTGCCTGTAATCCCAGCTACTCGGAAGGCTGAGGTAGGAGAATTACTTGAACCCAGGAGGTGGAAGTTGCAGTGAGCCGAGATCGCCATTGCACTCCAGCCTGGATGATACAGTGAGCCTCTAGGTCAAACAAAAAGAAAATATGGTACTTACACTCAGTGGATGTATACTACATTATTCACTCATAAAAAAGAAGGAAATCCTGTCACTAGCAGCAACGAGAATGGAACTGGAGGTCTTTTTTTTTTTTTTTGAGACAGAGTCTCACTGTCACCCAGGCTGGGGTGATACAGTGAGCCAAGATCGTGCCACTATAGTGGCACGATCTCGGCTTACTGCAACCTCCACCTCCTGGGTTCAAGCGATTCTCCTGCCTCAGCCTCCCAAGTAGCTGGGACCACAGGTGTGTGTCATCACGCCCGGCTAATTTTTTGTATTTTTAGTAGAGATGGGGTTTCACCGTGTTAACCAGGATGGTCTCCATCTCCTGACCTTGTGATCTGCCCGCCTCAGCCTCCCAAAGTGCTGGGATTACAGGCATGAGCCACTGTGCCCGGCCTGGAACTGGAGGTCTTTATGTTGAGTGAAATAAGCCAGGCACAGAAAGACAACATCATGTGTTCTCGCTTTCATGTGGGAGCTGAAACAGTGGAACTTGTGGAGATGGAGGGGACTAGTGGGTCCCAGAGGCCAGGGAGGTTGGGGAGGTAGAGATAAGTTGATGAATGGGTACAAATACATGGTTTGACAGAATAAGACCTACTGTTTCAGAGAGCAGTAGGGTGACTGTAGTTTACAATAATTGATTGTACATTTCCAAATAGCTAGAAGAGAGTAATTCAAATGTTTCTAGCATAAAGGCAAATGGTGAAGGTGATGAAGACACCCCAAGTATACTGGTTTGATCTCTACAACTTGTATGAATGTATTAAATTATCACATATACCCCAAAAATATGCATCAACTGAAAAAAAAAAAGGATCACAGGCTTAAACGGAAAATATAAAACTACAAAGCTTGTAGAAAAAACATAGAAGAGGCTGGGTGCGGTGGCTCACGCCTGTAATCCCGGCACTTTGGGGAGGCCAAGACGGGCGGATCACCTGAGGTCAGGAGTTCGAGACTAGCCTGTCCAACATGGTGAAACCCCATCTCTACTAAAAATACAAAAATTGCCGGGCCGTGGTGATGGGCACCTGTAATCCCAACTACTCAGGAGGCTGAGGCAGGAGAATCGCTTGAACCTGGGAGGCGGAGGTTGCAGTGAGCTGAGAGCATGCGCCATTGTACCCCAGCCTGGGCGACAAGAGCCAGACTCCATCTCAAGAAAAAAAAAAAAAAAAACAGAAGAAAATGGTCAGAATCTAGGCCTAGGCAGAGTTCTTAAAGCCTACACCTAAAGCATGATCCATAAAAGGGAAATTTAATCAACTAGACCTCATCAAAATGTTAACAGCGTTTGCTCTGTGAAAGCCTCAGTGAAGAGGACTAGAGGACATCCTGCCGACAGGAAGAAAATATTGCAACCCAGACACCATCCCCCATTGTCATTTGTGCATTCTGTTCAATCAAATATATTTGTAACCCCGAAATCAATCCTCTGGGAGCGTTCAGAGTCGTCTGTGGACTTCGGCACAGTGAGAACCTCTGCGTGGCCCGATGCACTCCTTCCCAGCTCGGGTGGAGAAGGTTGCGCCCTACCTGTGGTTTTTGGCTTATTGTGAAGCATCATTTCATGGTCTATTTGGTGCCACATTTTCCACACGTTTGTGCTTTTTGTGGGTGATTTCGCTGTTTAAAGGTGCCTCCCAGCACAGTGCTGAAGTGCTATCTGGCGTCCTAGGTGCAGGAAGGCCGTGACATGCCTGGTGAAGATCGTGTTACATAAGCACGAGTTACAGTGCCCCAGGCTGTGAGCACCACATGAACGCACCAGCAATCTGTGTTAAACCAGGTATCTTCAAACAAAACACACCTAAAGCAAGGTTATGCATTGATTAGGTGATGAAAATGTGACCAGAGGCTCCCAGGAGCCTTACCAGTATTTCCCTGCTGAGTGATGGATGAGAATTTGCTATTTCGGCAATCCTGGTGACTTCACGGATGTAACTACTGCCAAATAATGAGAATTGACTGGATCTGACATATGGTAGGTATCACAGTAACTACTGAGGCCAGGTGTGGGGGCTCACTCCTGTGATCCCAGCACTTTAGGAGGCCAAGGTGAGAAGACTGTCTGAGCCTAGGAGTTCACGACCAGCCTGGGCAACAGAGTGAGATCCCATCTCTACAAAATCAAAAATTAGCAGGGTGTGGCACCTCATACCTGTAGTCCCAGTGACTCAGGAGGATCGCTTGAGCCCAGGAGGTTGAGGCTGCAGTAAGCCAAGATCACACCACTGCACTCCAGCTTGGGCAACAGAGCCAGACCCTGTCTCAAAAAAATAAAGAAATAAAAAAGACATGCTAAACAATGAGAATTAAATGAACAATCCAATTAGAAAGTGGGTAAAAAAATGGCCAGGCGCAGTGGCTTGCGCCTATAATCCCAGCACTTTGGGAGGCCCAGGCAGGTGGATCACCTGACGTTAGCAATTCCAGACCAGCCTGGCCAACATGGCAAAATCCAGTCTCTACTAAAAATACAAAATAGCCAGGTGTGGTGGCGGGCACCTGTAGTCCCAGCTACTTGGGAGACTGAGGCAGGAGAATCGCTTGATCCTGGGAGGTGGAGGTTGTAGTGAGCTGAGACTGTGCCACTGCACTCCAGCCTGGGCGACAGAGCAAGACTCCATCTCCAAAAAAAAAAAAAGAGAATGGGCAAAAAACGTTTCACCAAAGAGGATGTACAGATGGCAAGTAAGCACATGAAAAGGTGTTCGGTGGTATTGGCCATCAACGCAATACAAACTAAAATCACAGCATGAGGTCACCACACTTAGATCAGAACAGGGAGAACTACAAAGCAGTGACCACCCCATGTGCTGGGGAGGACGTGGAGAAACCAGGTCACTCACACACTGCTGGTGGAAGGTGAAACCGGACTGCCAGTCTGGAAAGCAGCTGGGCAGTTTTTTACAAAACAGAACAGGCAGTTACTATATGGCCTGGCAATCACACTCCCAGGCCCAGAGAAATGAAAACGCATGTTCACACAGTAAATTGACCATGAATATTTATGGCAGTTTTAGGTGTAACAGCAACAATTGCAAACAACCCACGTGTCCTTCAATGCTGCCTCGACTGGCTTGAGCCACCAGCACACTGATTTTCCCACAGTCCTGGAGGCAGGAGTCCGAGATCAAGGGGGCAGGACTGGTTCCTCCGAGGCCTCTCTCCACAGCTGGCAGCCCCTGCCTTCTCCTCGTGCCCTCACGTGGCCTTTCCTCCCTGTGTGAACCCCTGGGGGTCTTTTTGTGTGTCCAGATTTCTTCTTTTTCTCAGGACACCCTCAGATTAAATTAGGGCCCTCCCATATGACCTCATTTTAACTTAATTAATGTTTGTGAACATCGTTTCTACAAACACAGTCACATTCCGAGTCCCTGGGGATGATGGCTTCAGCCTGTGACATTGTTGGGGGGACATGATTCAGCCCAAAACAAATGGGCAGATGGGCAAACAGACGTGGCTCACACCCTAGGAAAAACAACTCAGAAATAAAGGGCCGAGGCGGGCGGATCACAAGGTCAGGAGATTGAGACCACGGTGAAACCCCATCTCTACTAAAAATACAAAAAAAAAAAAAAATTAGCCGGGCGTGGTGGTGGGCGCCTGTAGTCCCAGCTACTCGGAGAGGCTGAGGCAGGAGAATGGCGTGAACCCGGGAGGCGGAGCTTGCAGTGAGCTGAGATTGCGCCACTGCACTCCAGCCTGGGTGACAGAGCGAGACTCCGTCTCAAAAGGAAAAAAAAAAAAGGAACAAACTACGCAACAGCTGGAAGAGGGCTCCAGGACGTGTCCTCGTGCCAGAGGCGGCACCTGGATGACCTCACGGATATGATGTTTCTTTTTTGGTTTTTTTTTTTTTTGGAGACAGAGTCTCACTCTGTCGCCCAGGCTGGAGTGCAGTGGCACGATCTTGGCTCACTGCAACCTCCGTCTCCCGGGTTCAAGCAATTCTCCTGCCTCAGCCTCCTGAGTAGCTGGGATTACAGGCGTGCACCACCACGCCCAACTAATTTTTGTATATTTAGTAGAGACAGGGTTTCACCATGTTGGCCAGGCTGGTCTCAAACTCCTGACCTCAAGTGATCTGCCCACCTCCACCTCCCAGAGTGCTGGGATTAGAAGCGTGAGCCACTGTGCCCAGCTGGATATGGCATTTCTGAGATGATTCTAGAAATTGAAGATGGGCTATGGTTGCCAGGGATTAGAGATAAGATGGTGTTAGAGCCATGGGTGTGAAAGGGCCACACAGGGATCTTCCTGGGGATGCGAAGGGAGATGGGCAGAGGCTAAGTAAGGCGAGCGGATGGCATCAAAGTCCACGTCCTTGTGTGAGACAAAGACTCACTGTTAGGAAAAGTTGGGCAGAGGGAACAAGGGATCGCTCTGTATTATTTCTCACAACAACTATTATGGCAACAAAAGTTTATCTTTTTTTTGAGACAGGGTGCCCCTCTGTTGCCCAGGCTGCGGAATGCAGTGGTGCGATTGTAGAGCACTCCAGTCGTGACATCCTAGGCTTAAGTGATCCTCCCACCACAGCCTCCCAAAGTGCTGTGATTAGGATTAGGATTAGGTGGGGATTAGGGGGCATGAGCCACCATGTCCAGTGGGCAATAAAGTTTCAATTAAAAAACAGCAACATCTGCAGCCCAGCACGAGGTCCTGAAAAGACCAGAAACACAATCAGCACACACCTGTCCACAGCTGGTGAGGCCAGAGGGCAGGTGTCCACCCCTCGGAGCCGTTTTCCCCAAATGCTCTTCTCCAGCATGTCCGGGTGGCCCACACATCTGAGCTCCCAAATTCAGGACCCTCCAGACTGCCTACCCCCAGCTGCGCATCCAACCGCTATCCACACCTCCAGTGCCCTCACACGCCCCATCCCTGTCTCCACCACAAACACCACACCCACCACACACCCCGTCCCCACCGCACGCCCCGTCCCCACCGCACACCCTGTCCCACTTTCCTGCTTCATTTTTCACCATAGAGCCCGTAGCAATAAAATATACTGTGTACTTTATTTTCATTGGCTGTAAGCATTCAATACATGGTTGAATGAATGAAGAAATGAATGAATCAATGAAAGATGGACCAGAGCTCAGCCATCTCCCAGTTTTTCTTCAGCAGGACCCCCTGCTATTATTGTCCCTGAGAACTTCTCACTGTGAGAGAGTCTGACATAAAACAAAATTTATTAATCCTTCATTTCTCCCACAAATGCCGATGCGTACAAACTAGCATCATCGCTAGGGAAGTCAAAGACAGGGACACTGGAGATGGTCAGATGCCCACAGCCCAGTCACAGTCCTAGCTTCGGCTCCCTGCCCCAGGGTTGGCACGTGGAGCACTGCCCTGGGTCTGCACGGCTCATAGCCAGACAGACCCTTTTTCTCACTTTTCCAAAACCAAGGTGTTCACCCAAGATGTTCAAAATTTAAACACTACATCTCTAAATGGAAACTAAGACTGACAGCACCAAGTGCTGGCAAGGACGCAGGACGACAGGAACCTGGCACACTTCTGGTGGGAATGTAAATGCTGCACTCACTCTGGGAAAATGTCTGGCAGTTCTTAGCCACACTGAGCTTTCTTGCCCTGTGGCCCAAAGCTCCACCCCAGGGGCTAACCAGAAAGACAGGAAAATGTACGTACACACAACCTGTGCAAGTGTGGAGATGCAGAGACCCCTGAATGAGAACAGGCAAACACTCCTTATTCCCAGCTTGCTAAAGCAAGGGAATCAGCTGCCATCACTCATATTGGGTGGAGATGCCCAGGCTGGCCAGAGGAGTGGGAGAGCTTCCAGGTGAGACAGGGACGGCTCCAGGTGAGCCCTGATGGTCTGTGGCCTGGGGAACTGCAGGCAGCTCACAGGAGTGGGCCTCCCATGGGATTGGTGAAGGAAGTGTCTGCCTCCATTTGTGCTGCTACAAGAGAATACCTGAGGCTGACTCATTTATAAGGAACAGAGGTTTATTGGCTCACAGTTCTGGAGACCGGAAAGTCCAAGATCCAGGAACTGGCCGATTTGGGAATTCCACCTCCAAGACGGTGCTTTGAACACTGGAGGGCAAGAGAGGCACAAGCGGGCTGAACTCACCCTTTCATAACATTAACTCCACCCTTGGAGAGTGGAGCCCTCACAGCCTAATCACCTCTTACAGGTCCCATCTCTTAACACTGTTAGAATGGCAATTCAATTTCAACATGAAGTTGGCACTGTGCCTCATGCCCCAATCCCAGCTACTTGGGGACAGGAGTTGAAGACCAGCATTTAAAAACAAAAAATTTTTAAAAATTAGCATGCACCTGTGGTCCCAGCTACTCAGGAGGCTGAGGTGGGAAGATCACCTGAGCCCAGAAATTCAAGACCAGCCTGGGCAATGCAGTGAGACCCCCATCTCTACAAAAAGTAAAAAAAAAAAAAAAAAAAAAAAAAAAATGACTCACACCTGTAGTTCCTGCTACTCAGGAGGCTGAAGCAGGAGGATCATCTGAGCCAAGGAGGTTGAGGCTGTAGTGAGCTGAGTTTATGCCACTCCACTCCAGCCTGGACAAGAGTGAGACCCTGCCTCCAAAAAAAAAAAAAAAAAACCCAAAAACTCCCAACTACGATTTTGAGTTTGTTCATTTCTCCTTGAAGGACTGGCTTTTAAATTCCATGGTCTTCCCTCTATAGTTTGGAAGATATATTTCCATTCTTTTAGAGATTATCTGAAAACTTTGATAAGCCTTGTAACAGAGGCTGAAGTCAGTGCCCGTGCCCCCCTTCCAACCAGTAGGGGGACTTTAGAACACTGTAGGTTTGGGCACCTCTCTCCCAACTCACAGGTGGCATCTTTTTTGTAAACTCCAAAAGTAGGCATTCTAAGTAGAAGCTTCTAGATGTGGTGTTTTAGACATGCCCACAAATCCACCTCCCTGCCTATTCATTCCTTCTTCCATCTCCAGCTTCCCCACAGGATCCCTTACCAGAAGGCCAGACATGCCTTAGACGCTCTAGGCTCTGCTGGCAGCAAACTCGGGAGCGAGGGCAGTTTCCTGGTATGAAAATGCCTTTAGCCTTCTTTTTTTTTTTCTTTTTTGAAACAGAGTCTCATTCTATTGCCCAGGCTGGAGTGCAATGGCACAATCTTGTCTCACCGCAACCTCTGCCTCCTGGGTTCAAGTGATTCTCCTGCCTCAGCCTCCTGAGTAGCTGGGATTACAGGCATATGCCACCACACCCAGCTAATTTTTGTACTTTTAGTAGAGACAGGGTTTCACCATGTTGGCCAGGCTGGTCTTGAACTCCTGACCTCAGGTGATCCACCTGCCTTGGCCTCCCAAAGTGCTGGGAATACAGACGTGAGCCACTGCGCCTGGCCCCTCATTCTTGAAAGATGGATTTCCTGGGTACACTATTTCTAGGCTATCACTATTTTCTCCCAGGACTTTGAAGATATTATTTACTTTCTTTCTGGCTTCCACTCTTGCTTTTAATCAACCACTTATCTTTTTCCTTCCAGATAATCTCTTTCTTTTCTGCCTTCTTTTAAGATCTCTTTGTCATGAGATTCTGTGCTTTCACCAAGATGTGACTGGGTAGAGCTTTTTAACTATACTGCTTGGGAGCCGCTGGATTCCTGAACCTAAGGAGCAAGGGCTCCTGTCGGTTCGGGAAAGTTCTCAGCCACATTTCTCTGAATACTTGCCTCCACCCCATATTCTCTTTCCCCTCCTTCTGGAATTATTGCGGATGCCATACTAAACTTTCCGTCTTCTTGTCTCATCCCATCTCATATTTTCCAGCTCTGTCTTTCCGTGCTGCACTTTGGAGTCATTTCTTCAAACAGTTCCCAATTCTTCAGGAAACACATCATGGATTCTTTTTTAGAATATTCTATTTTTATTTCAACAAGTTCTCTTTTTAAAATCTGCTTGGTCATTTTTATAGTCTCTTGCTTCCTATGCATAAATTGTTTTCTTTAAATATATTAAACATCCTCATTCCACGTGATGGGTCTGCTTACTCTAGGATCAGAACACTAGTGTGTGTGCTTCTGTCTTTCTGCTGGGCTTTGTTTATGGTACTGCGTGTGTGTGTTTACAATTTCTTTCCTGTACCTTAGGATGTTTTGATATCTCAAAAAAAAAAAAAAAAAAAAAAATCCACCTTCTGGCTGGGAGACTGCCCCTCCCAGGCCAGCCAATCCTTACAGACAAGGGCCCAGCTGGGTGTGCATGCTTCTGCGATGCAGCCTCACCAGTCCAGAGCCCACCTCTATCTGGCCAGAGCACTCTGGCAGCCAGGGACCATTCCTACAGCTTGGAGGCCATGGAAATCACTCCAGCTGGCCGGCCGCACACCTGTCCTGCCTTTCCTGGGGAAGTGACAGGAAAGGTTTGGCAGAGGCTCTCCCAGGCTCCTGCCTCTCCTCTCACACTGCACTTCACTGACTGTCTCATACAAGAACACAGAACAGGGAGCTTGTCTCCTTGGGGATTAGATGATGATGACGATGATGATTTTACAATGAACGTATACTTCTTAGGATGTTTTCTATCTAAGGCCTGATTTGGAGGTGGGTTTCTCACAGTTTCTATGCTGTCTGCCGGGCTCTGGAAATACTACCAACTCCAACTTCTCTTCCTTTTTATTCTTTCTTAAGGGTCTTGCTCTGTTGCCCAGGCTGGAGTGCAGTGACACAATCACAGCTCACTGCAGCCTCAACCTCCTGGGCTCAAGTGATCCTTACACTTCAGCCTCCCGAATAAGTGGGACCACAGGTGTGGACCACCATGCCTGGCTAATTTTTTTTTTTTTTTTTTTTTGAGAGACGGAGTCTTGATATGTTGCCCAGGCGGCTCTCAAACTCCTGGGCTCAAGCAATCCTCCTGCCTCGGCCTCCCAAAGTGCTGGGATCACAGGCATGAGCCACCATACCCGCCCGTATCTGGCTTTGAAAGGAAAATATAAGCATGCTTTCCTAAAGATGCACCATACACTGTGTTAAGTAAAACAAGTCAGAAACAGAGGGTCAAACACCACATGTCCTGCCTCATAAGCAAGAGCTGCCCAACAGGCAATGTGGGCTCAGAAAGTGGAAGGTGGATGTGGGGGACTCTAATGAGGGGAGGCAGGAGGGGTGAGGGTAACAAGCCCAGACTGCACCACCATGCACTATACCCACATAACACAACTACACCTTATGCCTTGAATTCACACACACATACACACACATGAACTTCTTTGTTTTTACAACACAAACTAAAGCAGACAGGAAGAGCAGTGTGCAGTTTTGGAGCGGCTACACCAGCTCTCAGCAGATCCCAGTGTTCCTGAACACAAAGCTCTGACCCTGCCGATGCGCTTTAGGGCCTGCTTCCAAGGTCTTACAGGCCAGGCCTTTCTGAGAGGACTAAGGACATTTTGGTGAAAACTGATTTGGTTTGTATGACAGAGGGGCTCTTTTGTTGACTGACACTTTCCTTTTTAAAGACACAGAAGAAGCTGGGCACAGTGGCTCATGCCTGTAATCGAGACCATCCTGGCCAACATGGTAAAACCCCGTCTCTACTAAAAATACAAAAATTAGCCGGGCATGGGGCATGTGCCTGTAGTCCCAGCTACCCAGGAGGCTGAGGCAGGAAAATCACTGGAACCTGGGAGGCGGAGGTTGCAGTGAGCAGAGATTCCGCCACTGCACTCCAGCCTGGGCAACAGAGCAAGACTCCAACTCAAAAAAAAAAAAGGACACAGAAGAACATGGAATGTGTTTGATCTGAACCAAGTATTTTGAGATCCTGACACCTGCAGAGACCTGAAGACACTGAGGGGGCACAGGATGGCTCAGGCGGCACCTCACTCTGGAGTGGAGTGCTTCTTTCCTGGCTCACCCCCCAGCCCTCACCCAGCCACACCCACGGGACAGGCTAGGATGCTCCCAGATGCTGCAGCACTCAAGGAGGCCCTGCTGGAAACGCCAGGCAACTTCAGGCAGATGAGGGAGCCAGGACACTTTGAGCTCGAGGCACAGACCCTCATTCCAGGGGTGCATGCCCCTCATGCACGAGGCACCAGCTCCAGCTCTTGGTGACACAGGCCACAGGCACCCACTCCTGGCTGAGCTGGAGAGAAAGAAAACTGACTGGGAAGCTGATCAAATGTCTCCATGCCAGTTTAAAGCAGCAGCCGGTGGGGCTGAAAAGGTGGCAGGGATGCTGGTCTGGAATCCATCCTGCGCTGGGGGCTTCCAGAGCATGACCTGTCCAAGAGGAGCTGAAGGCCACCGGCTCTCAGAATCACAGGGGTCAGGGCCACATAGCTGCTTCCTTGCCCACGGGAGAGCTGACTGCAGCGGGTGGGGCTGGACGGCCCTCCTCTTCCCTCCAGTTGCAGCCGCTTCCTCCCGTCCGTCCGCTCTACACCCTCCTCCTGGGTGATCCCAAACGACACTGCAGCTCAGAGCTGCCTTTAGACCCCTGACCCCAAAACCGCCATGGCTGCAGATTTCTAGAGAGCACCTATGGCCCCCCAGGATGGCTGCACAGGCTCCCTGCCTGCTTGGCCCTCTGTGGCTGCCCTAAGGTTCAGCTTGGTGGCCCAAACGCCTGCCCCCCAGGCCCTGCGCCCTGCAGCTGACAGCTCACAGCCATGGGGCTGTCCTTTGCAGACTTGGCACCCACGCGCCCAGCCTGGACCTCCTGAGGCCTCCCCTCCTGGCCTGCAGCCATGCCAAGTGCTTCATCTGGTAGATCTGGGCATTCTCAAAGGAGAGCTGTTCCTGGGGTCCAGTCAGCCAGATCACAAAAACTAAGCCCCCACCTCCCTCTTCCCTAAATGAAACCAGAGCTCCCAAGGGGCTGCCTGTGGCTCACTCTTTAATAGATGCCCTGAAACATGGAGCTCACACTTCAGTGGGAAGGGGAAAGCCAGTGGGTGAACAGGAGGCTGCGCCCCACAACTGACAGCAAGTCACTCTCACTGCAAACACAGGCTATGTCGAAACCCAGCACACACACGCAGAACTCTGCCCTGCTGGCTCCTGAGCCCTGCGCTGGCCCCCACCCCACGCTCCTGGTGGGCTCTGAGAAGGAACAGAGGTGGGGAAACATGGGAGATGGGCACAGCCTTCCACAAGCCTCCAGCATGGGATACCTAGTGGCTCATCCCTGTGTGCTCCTCGACGTGCAGACACCCACATGCCACCTGATCCAATGCCCCAGGCCCCTCTAGACCACGTATAGCCCCACCCTGAGACATGCTGGAAGCAAGCACAGTGAAACAACTCCCAAAGCCCCAACCCCAGCCCACAGACCCTGGACACCGCCCAGCTTCCAGGCACAGGGACCAACCCCCCATGAGGCTCATGCTGGGCAGAGTGGGGTACAAGGCCCGGAAGCTGCCAGTGCTGGCCAAAGACACCGTCCTGTCCTCCCAGACAACCCTGTGTGGAGCCATGATTGGGCCCGGCGCCATCTGGAGCCCAGTACTCACATGGTGAGCTCCTCTGGGGCCACAGGAAGCCCAGGGAGAAAACACACCACGTGCCTGGGGCCCCTGAGCATGGGTGGGGCCACGCAGGGCACCTACAAGGGGGACTTTCCCAGATGGGAACCAGGGCTCCCACCCAGTAGGCACAGCAGACAGATGGGACGGGAAGACCCTGGACAGAGGCCAAAGGCCCCAGGCCCCAGCCTCCCCATCAGCCTGCGTCAGCCAAGGCTTCGGGCTACTTGGAGACCGTAGGCCACCAGTCTGGCACAGATGCAGCTAAGGCCACCTGAGCACCCTCAGAGGCTCTGATGTGCAGAGGACCCTTGATCTTCTCTGACCACAGCAGGGCCAGCCCCACGTTGCCCTGGCCAGCCCTGAACTTGCCCACAGTCTGTCCTGATGCAGTCAGCACTGTGGCACCGGGGGTGATGCCACTGGTGGGAAGGGGGTCCAAGAACCGGACAGGGAAGAGGCGCTTGCGGATGACGCCCATGTGGTGGGTGCGGGCCGTCAGCTCCTGGCCAATATAGCAGCCTTTGGTGAAGCTCACGCCGTTCATGAAGGCCAGGTTGGACTCCAGGGGCAAGGCCACCCCAGGAGGCAAGTCTCGGACCCCCTCAGGAACGCCTGCAGGGATTGGAGGGGGGAAACCAGCAAGAATTGAACATCGTCCAGTTCCACCCGTGCAATCCAGCCCGGCGTGCCCACCCTGCCCATACCTTGCAGGTATCGGTGCTGGTGATAATCCCACAGGTCCCCGAGCCGGCCCCCGGGCACCAGGGCTGGGCCTTCATCCTGAGTGAGGAGCCGCCACCCCATGCGTGCTGTTCGCGGGTCGCGGATGAGGATAGCGGCAGCCCCTGCCTTCTCCTGCAGCGATGCAGCCCCGCAGGCCTCAGGGGAACTGGGCAACACCGCCCACACTCGCAGCTCCGGGTGCGGCTCCACCGTGACCTTCCGCCGGATCCTGTACAGCGCGAGGTGCTTCTGCAGCGCGCCCTGCACGGACCTGTCACACTCCAGGAGGAAGCCAGACACCTCCTCCGAGTGTTCCTGGAGCCTGCAGGGAGAGAGGCAGGGGCGCATGCCAGCTCACCGAGTGGGCCAGAAAGGGCTGCATGACAGAGCGCGCCTTATGCGGGCAGAGGAGCACACCGCAGACCAACGCAAAGAGCCCCGCCCTCAGCCACAAGGGGCTGCGCCTCCAAGGCAAGCGCCCAGGTCACCACACGCAGGGAGCTACGCCCACAGCTAGCCACGCCCACAGCCACACCGGGCAGCACCTCCTAAGGCGCACATCACAGCTAGATGCGGGCACCATGGAAAACAGCGCAGAGTGCCGCGCCCAGAGCAATGCGAGGGTGCGTGCAGACAATGCACATCAGGCCAGGCAGGGCACACCTGGACCAGCGCATGGAGAGCCCTGCTCACAGCCGTGCGGAGCTGAGGCTGAGCCTCCAGAGCTCTCATCTAAGCAGGCAAAGATGAGCTCACAGGGGCCAGCGCAGACAGACCCCGTTTGCCCAGGGACTGGCAAAACTAAAATAGCCTGCCCAAGGGCATCATCCGGAGTAGTCCCAGAGCCTAGGGCAGAAATGACAACAGTCCGCTGGATGCGGAAGCAGGGATGGGCAGGGCCCCACAGGGGAACGGTGTGCACAGCCACTGAGAACCAGACCTGCCTGTTCCAGCCCAGGGACGCCATCGAGGAGCCCGAGGGCCCTAAGGTGGGCAGGAGGGAGGAGCAATGAGCCCAGGAGGTTGGCAGGGAGGTACAGCATGCCTGAGGCCCACTCTGCCCATGCCCACCACCTGCCTCCCCAAGCCAAGTCTCAGAACCCAATCGGGGCCTCAGAGCCATTCTGACCTGCGTTCCAGGCAGCCCTCCTCAGAGGATTTGGGCAGGCACCACACGAATGACCCCTGACCAGATGGATGGTGGGAAGAGGAGAGGCCGGGCAGCGTGTGGCACGTCAGGTGGGGGGCACTAAGTGGAGACACCTGGGGTGCAGCCACCTCCATGGCTGGGGTCGACTGCAGGTGTGGACTGCACAGGGCTTCACAGGCCGGTGGGAGCTGAGACAGGGAGGTAGTAAGACTCCCAGAGGGCCTGCCAGAGACGAGCCCACAAGCAGGTGGCCCAGCCCCTTCCAGCCGGGAGAGGGCTCAGTCCTTGCCAGTTGCCCAGAGCTTCAGGTGCCAAGCAGGGGCCTGCTGCCCTCATCTCTGCAGTCTCACTCTACCCTGTGGTCATGCCCACATGTCAGCAGCTACAGACAATGTTCACGCTCATCATCCAGAATCAGTGGGCACAGGTCTGAGGACCCTGCCGCAGGGAGGGTGGGCATAGCCAGCTGTGACAGCCAGTGAAGCTGGCCCACATTCCAAGACAGTGGTCACAGGACATCCAAAACCACACCCACAAGGGAGGGAAACATATGTCATTTACACACGTGGGACTAAGATGACGGGAGGAACACCAAGGACAGCACACAGGGGCAGCCGCAGGTGTGCTGCGAAAAGGTCACCGTGCCACCAGGGAAACACAGGCGATGTGGCCCAGACAGACGCAGTGGCGAACCCGAACACTGGCCAGCACGAGGAGAAACCAGGTCACTGGCACGCTGCTGGTGGGGAAGCAAAACGGGCACCCGTCTGGAAGACAGGGTGCAGGTCCTCACAACACCAAACAAGCAACTACTCCACGACCTAGCCCTCTCACTTCCAGGCATGGATCACTGAGAAACGAAGACTGCAGCTCACACAAAACCTGCAGCGAAAGCTCACAGCAGCCAGCTCTACCGGTAACGGCCAGAAAGGCAGAATCAAGGTGCCACTACACCACGGGGGACTTCTCAGCAAGAACAGGGAGCCAGAGATGGACAGAAGTGGGTGGATCTGAGGGCACTATGGTAAGGGAAAAGGGTAAGGCCAAAGAAATGACAGGCCGGTGCATCCATCTGTGACACTCCTGAAATGACATGATTTTACAGCTGCAGAACAGGTTTCGGGGTGTTGGGGGTGCCCATTCAGGGGCAGGAGCAGGAAGCCACGTGGGCCTGATCATGGCCACAGGTATTCATTCACACATGATAAAATCGCAGTTATACACATGTGTGCACAGACGCACAAAGTAAGACACACAAATCCGGAGACCCCAGATGTGCCCTGTGTGTGTAATCAGGGGAACTGGGGAGGGGGTCCGTGCAATCTCTCCTACAGGCTTTTTTTTTTTTTTTTTTTTTTGCAACTTCCAGTGAATCTATAATTATTTCAAAATAAGAAATGAAAAAAAAAACAAGGAGCTTCCCCTGCAGAAGTGTCCGAGCACTGCAAGAGGAAAGGCAGCAGGCAGTCCTTTCATCCTAGCCATCTGACATCAGCGAGTTTTTAACCACGTGCATGCATATTTGTATTTTTAAAATCTATAGTGGGGTCAGCAGACAAAGATGGACTAAAACACAGGTGAGTGGGGGACCCAGGCAGAGGGACAGATATGAGGTCATGGGCACAGGGTGCTGGGCGCCGGACAGGCAGGGAGGAGCTGAGTAGCACCAGGCAGTAGAGGGACAGAGTAAGGGGACTAGAGTGGAGCTGAGGGACTGCAGGTCCAGGGTCTAGTGAGCCAGGCACACAGGCACAGGGGAGGCCGCAGAACCCTACAGGGCAAGGGCAGGAGCTGGGGCAGGGCAGGCAGGGTGGGGCCAGGGTACCCCATGGGTCCATCAGTCGAGAGTGGAGCCCAGAGAAGATCAAGCTGAGGGCCCTGCACTCTGAGGTGGCGCCAGCTCAGCTGCCTGCCTTGGCAGGAACCCCCACCCATGCTGACACCCCCTGCTGCCCCCATCTGCTGAGCACTCCCTGGCCTCACACAGGGTGGATGTCCTCACAGGACCCAGGTTCTGGGGTCGAGGGCACTTTCCAGCCCTCTGTGCCGGTGAGTCTATCAGGCAGCTTCTCAGGACCAGCTAAGCTGGGACGTGACCCCCGGGCCCACCCCAACCCCTGCCACACCTGAAGACTGCCAGGAGACTTGCCGCACAGGAGAGCCCCGGCCTGGGGAGCTTTCTCAGCCTCATCATTCTCCATAGTGGGGGCTGTCCAGATGCTAAGCAGCACCCCTGGCCTATACCCCACCCCATCATGACAACCAAAAATATTTCCAGATACCACTGAGGGGCGCAGGGGACAGGGCTGCCAAAGAAAATATAGGGTACCTGGTTAAATCAGAATTTCACATCAACGACAAATGACTTTTTTTAGTGTATCCCAAATACCGCATAGGATGTACCTACAGATCATCCCTTGCTCGTCTGAGACGGACCTGGGAGTCCTGTGCTTTTGTTTGCTGAGCCCAGAAGCCCCGGTGGGAGCAAGGGCGCAGGAAGAGGAGGGAGGTCAGGGGTGGCTCTGGCCCAGCCAACTGAAAGAAAGGGTCCCCTGGCCATCAGATCCAAGGGTTTCCAGTCATGTTCAGGAAGACACTGCCCTGGGACCCAGCCTGACTCCTTCCCTTCTCTCTTCTCCCTCGTCCCCAGGCCACCAGAGGCCTGACAAGCCTCTCCTGCTCCTCGGTGCTGGCCAGACACAGGGCCACAGCCCTGACACTCTTGGACCTGCTGAGCCCTGCACTGAGTCCACATCCTTGCCCCGGCCAGCTCACAGCAAGGCTACTGGACCACGATCCTACCTGCAACATGACCCTATAGCCTCTCTCTGCCTCCTACATGAAGAGATCAAAACCAACTGATAGAAAGGGACCCCAAGGAGGCCAGGCATGGTGGCTCATGCCTGCAATCCCAACACTTTGTGAAGCTGAGGCAGGAGAATCGCCTGAGCCCAGGAGTTCAAGACCAGCCCGAGCAACACAGTGAGACCTCAACTACCTGTAGTCCTGGCTACTTGGGATGCTGAGGTGGGAGGACACTTGAGCCCAGGAGTCTGAAGGTACAGTGAGCTACAATGGTGCCACTGCACTCCAGCCTGGGCAATGGAGCGAGACCCTGTGTCTAAAAAAAAAAAAGCAAAAACTCAGACCCATATGAAAACCTGCATATGGATGTTTACAGCAGCTTTATCCATAATTGCCAAAACTTGGAAGCAACCAATATGTCCCTCAGTAGATGAGTGGACAAGTAAACTGTGGTCCATCCAGACAATGGAATACTAACCAGTACTAAAAGAAATTAGCTGTCGGCCGGGCGCGGTGGCTCACGCCTGTAATCCCAGCACTTTCGGAGGCGGAGGCAGGCGGATCACAAGGTCAGTAGTTCGAGACCAACCTGACAACATGGTGAAACCCCATCTCTACTAAAAAAAAAAAAAAAAAAAAAAAAAAAAATTAGCTGGGCATGGTGGTGTGTGCCTGTAATCCCAGCTACTCAGGAGGCTGAGGCAGGAGAATCGCTTGAACCTGGGAGGCAGAGGTTGCACTGAGCCGAGATTGTGCCACTGCACTCCAGCCTGGGGGACAGAGCAAGACTCTATCTAAAAAAAAAGAAATTAGCTGTCAAGCTATGAAAAAACACGGAGAAATCTAAACACATATCACTAAGTGAAGGACGCCAATGCGAAGAGGCTACAGATGCATGAGTCCAACTACAGGACATTCTGGAAAGCATGAAACTATGGAGACACTGAAAACATCAGTGGTGGCCAGGAGTTAGGGGAGATGGATGGATGGGCGGGGCACAGAGGATTTCAAGGCAGTGACACTACTGTATGTGATGCTACAATGGTAGACATGTGTCATCATACATTTGCCTAACTCATGAACGCACCAAGCCAAGAGTGAGCCCTCATGGAAACTGCACTCCAAGTGATGATGGCATGTCAACAGAGGTTCATCAGTTGTGACGAAAACAGCACTCTTGTGGCGGATGTTGATGATGGGGGAAGTTGTGCGGTAATATGGGAAATATCTGCACATTCTGCTCTTTTGCTAAGAACCTAAAACTGCTCTAAAAAGCAACTCCTATTAAAAGACAACAACCAAAAAACTACAGTTTCATCTGAAAGAAGGCGCTACATCCAGGAAACAAGAATAGGGTGCTTTAAGGAAGCGATGGCTCAGTATGGTATATTAAGTATCAGAGTTGAAATAAAAAATCCTACAGTCAGGAAAAAACCATGAAGGAATGATGGGCAGGGAATGGCCTGAGAAGCAGGAACACACAAAGGCTTCCAGGGAGAGGTGGCCCCTGACCTGCGGGCTGCCCTCTCCCCAGAGGAGTGACCAGAGAGGGCAAACCACAGAGACGGAGGTCAACAGCCAACAGCAGCCCGACAAGGAAAAGAGTGTAACCTCATGAACTGAACTAAACATGCCCAACGAGCACAGCCCTAAGCCCACCCACGCCACAGAGCTGGGAGGGGTGGCATCTGGACACCTGTCCCCACCACCACCACCCCTGGGGAGCCACTCGAGGAGGTGACCCTGTTGTGTCCCTCTTCTGACGGCTGAGGAGAAACACGGCCATGACCTCCAACAGAACTGAAGCTAGAGGGTTTCAAGTATTATTACACGGATGCTGAATCCCATGGAGGATGGTCCCGCACCACCCGACCCCTCAGAGTGGAGCTCCCTGGCCTGTGACTTTGTGTCACATCTCAGAAGGGAGACCAGAGTTGGATGACGTCACCCTTCAGTGCTGAGCTAGGGAAGAACAGAGCCGCCTCCAGTGCCCTCAGCACTCAGAACAGTAGTGGACACGCCAGACACCCAGCACAAGTGAAGAAAATTAACTCCTCCTGCAGACCTCGAGGACAGAGACCCCCGCAATGAGAGCAAATAGAAAGCCAAAGAAGAGCCACCAAGCATATGCTTGGTAAGGGGAGCTGGGGCCCAGTAGGTCTGCAGACAAGCTCCAGACCAGGCAAGAAAGGATGAAGCGGAAAAAACCGTGAGACGCAGAAAGGACAGACAGCTGACCCTTGAACAATGCAAGGGCCCACCTTTAAGTTTTGAAAACCCACCTTTAAGCTTTGACTCTCCAAAAGCTTAACTACTAACAGATTCCTGTTGACTGGAAGCCTTATGTATAACATACGCGGCCGGGCGCGGTGGCTCACGCCTGTAATCCCAGCACTTTGGGAGGCCAAGGTGGGCGGATCACGAGGTCAGGAGATCAAGACCATCCTGGCTAACACGGTGAAACTCCGTCTCTATTAAAAATACAAAAAAAATTAGCCAGGCGAGGTGGCGGGCGCCTGTAGTCCCAGCTACGCAGGAGGCTGAGGCAGGAGAATGGCATGAACTCCTGCGGGCGGAGCCTGCAGTGAGCCGAGATCGCGCCACTGCACTCCAGCCTGGATGAAAGAGCGAGACTCCTTCTCACAAAAAAAAAAAACAAAAAACCATACGCAGTCAAGTAGCACATATTTTTTATGTTTTATGCTATTATATACTGTATTACAATACGGTAAGCTACAAATCCCAGGAAGAAAATCCTAAGGAAGAGGAAATGTAGTTCCTCTTCACTGAATGGAAATGGATCACCATAAACGTCTTCATCCTCATGGTCTCCATGTTGAGAAGGCTGAGGAGGAGGAAGGAGAGGAAGGGTTGGTCTTGCCTTCTCGGTGGCAGAGGTGAAGGAAAATCCATGTATAAGTGACCGATGTAGTGCAAAGTCAGCTGTACTTTACACCACAGAACACTTATTAAGAATAGGAATTCAATAGAACTAGGCCTCAAAGGGAAAAGGACAAGACAGGACTATAGAAATATGGAAGGGAATTTGGGGACCAAAAACAACATCGTTGTAAGGCTAACATGTGAACAGCAAAGTACTGACAGAGAAGGCTCAAGAGAATCAAAGACTTAGTTCTTAAGATGAAGAAATTAAAGCAGCTAGACAGAATGTAATGAATACATAAGACAGATTATGATGACTACATCTCTGAACTGGGACATGAAGATTTAAGCCTATTGAGCTAGGGTGGGCACACTTTTTCTGTAAAGGGCCAGTGAATAACTTAGGCCACAACTCTACCACTCTAGACAAAAGCAGCCCCAGGTCTGGCGCAGTGGCTCACACCTGTAATCCCTACACTTTGGGAGGCCGAGGCGGGTGGATCACCTGAGGTCAGGAGTTTGAAACCAGCCTGGCCAGTATGGTGAAACCCTATCTCTACTAAAAATACAAAAATTAGCCGGGCGTGGTGGCAGGCACCTGTAGTCCCAGCTACTTGGGAGGCTGAGGCGGGAGAATCTCTTGAACCCTGGAGGCAGAGGTTGCAATGAGCCAAGATTGTGCCATTGCACTCCAGCCTGGGCGACAAGAGCAAAACTCCGTCTCAAAAAAAAAAAAAAAAAGAAGCCCCAGACCACCTGGAATCCAATGGGTGGGGTTCCCAGAGAATTTATCATAAATACAGGCAATGGGCTGGGTCTGACCTCAGGGCCATATTTCACGAACTCTGGTTTTAGATTTAAAGAGCCCACTAAGTGCCCAGACATGTGATATGGAAAAAGCCCAAACTAAGACACATCAGCATGACATTTCACATCAAGGATAAAGAAACGCTTCTGAGAAAAACACAGTTCATGTACAAATAAGAATGGCACCAGACTTCTCAGAAAAGCTGGCAGCGAGAAAACAAAGTTGTGATGTGAACATTCTCGGTGACAATTTCCAAGCGAGGTTTTTACACCCAGCCAGGATATCAGGTAAAGCCACTAGCAGAGACACAATGAGTCCAAAAATTCACCCCACGTAGCTCAGGAAGTCATTAAAAAGGTGTCCGTCCTCTGAAACCAAAACACAGGAGTAAGCTGAAGAGGACAAGAACAGGGTCTGCCATAGCAGAGACAGCAGGCAGGCCGCCGCGAACCAGATCCACTTCACCGGGCGGAGGTTTCAGGGATCCAGGTCCCTGGAAGCTGGGCAAGGGAAACCCAAGGCTGTAAGCAGTCAAGGCCCTGACCCGGCATGAACATCACTGACAGTCGTGATGTCAGCACAAATGACTGAGCCAAATGCCAATGTGACCAGCAATGGGGAGATCTGGGAGGGGACACAGGGAAACACAAGGTAAACAGAACTCGGGAGTGTCACCACAAGCTGTCACTCAGAAACACAGCTCTGCCACCAGGCGGGGAGGGAGAAGGGTCACCAGGTGGCCCACTTGGGAGGCGCCCACCTAGAGATACCTCTGCTCTGATATGGTGGGCGGGCACCCAGGCCTCCCCTGGATGAATCGCTAACCCATCCCTGGGTGTCGAGCCAACCCCTCCTCTGGGTGCCCTCCCCCGGGTGCTAGGCCCGGGGTGAGCTTCCCCTGGGTGTCCACCCCAAGTGGAATCTCCTGGGTGCCTGACCCTGAGTGCCAGTCGCTGGCCTACCCACCCTTGAGCTTCCACCCCACCCCGGCCCTCCCGGGGTGCCCACCCCCCACGCCCTCTGCAGGGCCCGGGCGCCCGCCCTGCCCCTGGGTGCCGGTCCCTGGCCACTCCCTTGGGTGCCCGCCCCCAAGCGCCCTCCCAGCACGCGCTCACCCGTACAGGATGACGTCATAGAGCGTCCGGCCCTGCACGTTCAGGAAGTGGGCGTAGCCCGCGCGCGCATAAGGCGGGGTCCCCCCGGCCGCGGGACCCGGAAGCGGCAGTTCATTGGTCAGCAGCCCTAGCAGGAAGGGCGCCGCGTCAGGGCCGCGCACGCGCAGTAGGGTGCGCCCGTCCAGCCGGAAGCAGGCCCAGGCCGCTCCAGCCGTTGGGTCGCCACCAGAACTGCAGGAGCTGTGGGCCAAGCGGCACCTTGGGGCCGCGCGCAGCCGCCAGCGCCAAGCCGGGCCGCCGCGCCCCGGAGCGGCGCCTCGAAGCAGCGCCGCGGTCGCCATCTTGGACAAGAGTGCGGCAGCGGGAAGGGCCCAAGGAAGCGAGAGGGGCGCATGCCACAGCGGCCTCTGGCGGTAGCCGCCGGAGGGAGGCGGGAAGGGGCGGACGCAGAGTGCGTGCGTGAGGGGTGAACGGAACGTGCGTGCCTGAAGGGCGGAGCAGCGCCGGTCGGGGCCGACTGAGAGTGCGTGCGTGAGGAGCAGGGCCGCCCGGGCTGGAAGGGGCGGGCGGGGGCGAGCGTGCCTGCTGGGTGGGCGGGGCATGCGTGTGGGGCGGGGCATGCGTGTGGGCCGGAGCATCGTGCGCGGGGTGTGTTTCGGGGCGGGGACTCGGCCATCCGTCAGCACGCAGGCTCCACCTTCGGTAGGTAACGAGGTTTCTCCCCACCTGTTAAGCGGCATCCCATGTCCCATTCGGTGTCAGTCTTCGTTTTCACCCACTCATGTCAGGCACTGCCACCCATCTCGAGAACCTCTTAATCCTCCCAACCTGAAACTCCCCGTTAAACACCCACTCCCGAGCCCCTGGAGCTCCCATTGTACCCTCTGGCTCCATGAGCGTGCCTCCTCTAAGGACCTCACAGGAGCAGAATCCTACGGGATTTGTCGTTTGCGACGGCTTATTTCACTCAGCATAGTATTCTCAAAGTCCATCCACGGTCTAGCATGTATCAGCATTTTATTTTTATTTTTATTTTTTGTAAAGACAGGGTCTTGGTTATGTTGTCCAGGCTGGCCTCAAGCTCCGGAGCTCAAGCAATCCTCCCGCCTCAGGCTATTGAGTAGCTGGAACTACAGGCGCCAGCCACCACACCAGCTAGTTTTTGTATTTTTTTTGTAGAAACGGTCTCCCCATGTTGTCCAGGCTGGTCTCAAACTCCTAGGCTCAAGTGATTCACCGGCTTTGGCCTCCCAAAGTGCTGGGATTACAAGCGTGAGCTACCGCACCCGGCCGCTTCCTCTTTTTATAAGGGTACTTACCATTTCGCCAGCTGTCCACGTGTGGCTGTTGTGTCATTTTTTTCTTCCATCTGCTGGACCATTGGGACTTCGGCTGCAGGTGGCAGGAGGCTCCATCCCCAAGTGTCTCCACGGATAAGGACAGGCACCATCCAGCGCACAACCCCTCTGCACCCCTAATCAGTGTGAAATGACGAGACACAATCACAGCTTCAAATCACATCCTTGGTAACTTCTTTTTTCAGGCCAGGATCACCCCCATCATGTGTCTATAGTCCTCTTTAGTGCAGGACTCCAAGCTCCCCCGGAGCCCAGCCTGTCCTCCCATAGGACGCCCTTCTAATGACTGTCGTCTTCTCTTCACAGCTGAACTCACAGAGGACAATTTAGGCAGGAACCGCACACTGCTATGAGGTATCCACCCCACTATGCTTTCTCGAGGAGTGATGTCCCATGCCCCCTGCTGAGCAGCTCTGTACAATGGCCACTTTCCCTGGTAGTAGGTGATGCATCTACAAGGTGGTCCCAGCAGCCTTCAGCCCTGGAGTCTGACTGCCCTGGTCCAAGCCGTCCCCGCCTTGCTGGCCTCCTGGGGCCCGTGCACCCTGTTGACATTCCCCTCTCCACCGCCCTCCACTCAAAGCACCAAAGAAGACTTATTCAATGTGTCTTTATGGTGCAGAGTCCTGGTAAGCAGAGGTCTTTGTGTAGCTGTTGAATAAAAAAAGTCCTTGTGATGCGTAGTAACGTCAGTGATGCGTAGTAACGTCAGTGAGGAAGACTGCACCAAGGCGCATCATGTGGTGTGGGGCCCTGCCTGGCGGCCTTGGGGAAGATGGAGCTCAACCCCAACACAGCAGGGCAGGGGGTGGAGAAGCTGAGGAGCAGTGTGGGGTCTGTGGGTGGGAATGACTAAGGAGACATCAGGGCTGAGGGGTCTGGCGAAACCCACCTCACAGGGTCCTTGCTCTAGGCAGGCAGGGTGATTAGACATCACCAGGGGATGGTGGAGGATGAGGGATCTGATTGGATGTCATCGATGGTGAGATATCCAGGGTGTGGG
Source organism: Hylobates moloch (assembly GCF_009828535.3). Taxonomy (NCBI): domain Eukaryota; kingdom Metazoa; phylum Chordata; class Mammalia; order Primates; family Hylobatidae; genus Hylobates; species Hylobates moloch. The sequence goes on along the minus strand of NW_026652293.1, from coordinate 60,979,931 downwards.
GTTCTGGCTAAACTGACTCAGTAGGGCTCTTACTAAAACTGGATTTTCCAAGCAAGTGCACAGATGGACCTAGGAGAAGGTTCCAGATCCTGGCCAGAGTTTAGCCAAGCAGAGAATCCCTGCCATAGCTCCCTGCTGTGTCCCGAGGGCCTGGGCTAGCACCCGGCATGCCTTAGGGGCACAGGTGACATTGGGCAGTCAGCGAATTCCCACAGGCCCTGGATGTGGCCATGGAGGCCCTGCCGCTAGCCTTCTCTCTTCACTGCGGCTTCCTCGTCCCTGGAGCTCCTGCTTGCCCTTCTGAACCCTCCTCACGGCATCCCCACTTGCCCCAAGCCCGGTGAGGCCCTGGATCCCTGCCTGCCCAACCAGGCGAGGGTCAGGGCATGGTGAGGGGCCTGGAGCGAATCAGCCAGGTCCCCCAAGGTCCCTGAGCCTCAGTCCCCCACCAGCTGACAGCTTCCTGACTGAGATAGGCCAGGCCTAGAATGCGCTCCCTAGCCACTGGCTGCAGCCGCCACCCCTTCCTCTGCCGGAGCCTGGCATTCCTGAGGGTGACCCGGTACTCCCCGGGCAGCCCCATGCTGACAGAGCGGAAGGCAGGCAGGATGAAACCCGGGGCAGGGAGTGGCGCAGACAACACCCACAGGTGGGGGTCGAGTTCCTCTAGCCTCACGTCAGCCTGGTCCTCAGCCAGAGGAGGAATTTGCTTCCACCCCTGCACAGGCAGCAGGAAAGGCGTGCGGCAACCTGGTGCCCCGGGCCAGGCCCACTGGCTCCTAATCTGTCCTGCCTAGGCCCCCCTACCTTAAAGAAGCCACCACCAACACTAGGGGCCACTTCAGTTCAAATGGACTCAAAGGAAACAAGACAGCTTTCAGCTCCAGAGTCCCAGGGGCCACCTTCCAGTGCCAGAACCATGTGAGGCCATAGCTCCCGGCCACCTCCAAGAAGCCTTCCTGGACCCTCTACACCAGCCTGGCCAGCCACCCGGGCTGCTGTTCTCCTTATCAGCAAGCAGGGGACTGGGGCCTGGCACCTGGGGGAGGAAACCCTGCCCCCGTCCTGGCTTCAGGGACCAGGCTGAAGCAGGGGCCAGGGGAGTGAGAACTGGAAAATGCCTGGGCGTGGGGGTCGCAGCCACTGCTTCCCAGGTACTGTGGGGGGTGGGGGAAAGGTGGTTTCCTGTTATTCTCGCCTCAGGGCTTCCTCCCTTCCTAGAGGAAGGAGAGCGCCACTGCCCTATTCTGGGGGAGTCTCTGAGCAGCTGGCCCCTCACCCCACTATGCACTCCCATGAGCAGCCGAGAGTTTTGGCTGAGGTTGTGGAAACGGATGGAGGTGAGACACGGAGTCCCATCCCGCCAGCCTGCTCCAGCACCGCCTGCTCTGGCTGTGTCCTGCTGTGTACAGGGCTGGGCCCACCAGCGACTGGCCCGCCTGCCAACCTGCCCCAGAGCTCAGAAGATGCAGGACAGAGGAAGGAGGGGGGCTGTGGTGTCAGCAGTGCCGGGCTCAGCTCATCACTGTCATGGCCACCCCAGGTGGCTGGGGAAACCAAGGCAGGGGGTTTCTAAAAGTGACTGATAAGCGCCAGGAGTGTGAGATGGGTTTAGCCTCTGGGGGTCCACAGACCGGAGCAACTAAGATACCACGTCCCGCTGTAGTGGGAGACACCAGCCCTGCGTGGTGGTGTGGGGCTCAGGCACGACATTGTGGGAATGTCCAGATTATCCAGGACTTGGTCTTAGAGGGAGGACTAGCAGATGGCGTGGAGGCTGGGGCTTGCACAGCCTCTCCTGACTAGGGCCATCCCGCTGGGAGGGTGTGGTAACAGAGCCTAAGCCCACCAGCAGATGCTTACAAACCTGATGTGGCCCACCCACCCCCAAGTCTTCAAGAAGGGAGATATGTCCCAGGGTCCCGTCTCCCCTTCTCTTGTGGCAATCCAGCTTCCCACTGGGCATATACCCTCTAATACCAGCAGAATTGTCCCCTCAAAACTCCTGTGTTGAAGTCCTAACCTCCAGGAACTTCAGAATGTGGCTATAATTGGAGACAAAGCCTTTAAAGAGGTGATTAAGTTAAAATGAGTTCATTGGGGTGGGTCCTAATCCACGGTAGCTGGTGTCCTTAAAAGAAGAGGAGATTAGAACACAGATGCACACAGAGGGACAGCCATGTGAGGACACAGCGGGGAGATGGCATCCACAGGCCAAGGAGGGAGGCTGCAGGAGGAACCAGCCTTGCCCACACCTTAATCTTGGCCTTCCCTTCTAGGACTGTGAGATAATCAGTGTCTGTTGTTTAAGGCACCCAGTGCATGGTGCGGTGTTATGGCAGTCCCAACGGGCACACCCTCCAAGTTTGAGATAATTTCCAGCTTCCCTCGAAGCTGGGGTGCCCTTTGAACAGCTCTGGCTGGGGGATGTGTACTAGCCAGGGTTCTCCAGAGAAACAAAACCATAGGAAATATAGGCATAGATAGTATATGCTATTTTTTTTTTTTTTTTTTGAGACGGAGTCTCGCTCTTTCACCCAGGCTGGAGTGCAGTGGCGCAATCTCTGCTCACTGCAGGCTCCGCCCCCCGGGGTTCACGCCATTCTCCTGCCTCAGCCTCCCACGTAGCTGGGACTACAGGCGCCTGCCACCTCGCCCGGCTAATTTTTTGTATTTTTAGTAGAGACGGGGTTTCACCGTGTTAGCCAGGATGGTCTCGATCTCCTGACCTCATGATCCGCCCGCCTCAGCCTCCCAAAGTGCTGGGATTACAGGCGTGAGCCACCACGCCTGGCCGACTATATACTATTTTTATATCTATATCTAGATATATAGCCAGAGACTAAAGTTTCGCAAAGAAGAAGCAGTTCTGCCTCCAGTCTGCCTGTGATGGCTAATTTTATTTTGAGACAGGGTCTTGCTCTGTTGCCCAGGCTGGAGTGCAGTGGTGCAATCACAGTTCACTGCAACCTCGACTTCCCTAGCTCAAGTGATCCTCCCACCCCAGCCTCCTGAGTAGCTGAGACCACAGGTGCATGCCACCATGCCCAGCTACTTTAAATTTTTTGTAGACATGGGGTCTGTATTGCTCAGGCTGATCTTGAACTCCTGGGCTCAAATGATGCTCCCATCTCAGCCTCCCAAAGTGCCGGGATTACAGATGTGAGACAGTGCCTGGCCTGTGATGGTTCATTTTATGTGTCCATTTGACTGGGCCACAGGGTGCCCAGATACGGGGTCACATATTATTCTAGGAGTGTCTGTGAGTGCATTTCCAGATGACACTAAGACTTGAATAGATGGACTGAGGAAAGCAGATTGGCCTCCGCAATGTGGCTGGCCTCATCCAATCAGGTGAAGGCCTGAACAGAACCAAAGGTGGAGGAAGGGTGAGCCACCACAGGGACCTGGCCTCCCCCATGACGGCACCGCCAGCAGCACAGCCCCAAACCCTTCCTGTCTTGGAGAGGCTCCTGGTGTGTCCCTACTGGAGTGGGCACCTGTTGGCGTTGGTGTTTGCTTTTCCTCCCTGAGGCTGCACTTTCGGCATTTCTGTCCGTGGCTCCATAAGTCAGGGCTCACATGGGGCCAGAGGTCAGCCAGGCAAGCCGCAGAAAGGAGAGGGACTCAGCTTGCAGTTGGCATCTGCCCGGAGTTGGGCTTAGGTGAGACTCAGGGCTCAGCCCAGGCTTGAGTCTTGGCTGGGGGACACTGCGGAGAGAGGGGTGTGCAGCCCAGGAGGGGCAGCCAGCCAGGCTGCACCAGGCCTAAGGGAGGCTGGGGGGTAGCCAGTCACCCGGAGCGTGCTCCAGGGGCTAATGAGCCCTCCTGCCCCTCGCCAAAGCCACCCCTGCAGGCTCTGGCCAACGTCCTGGTCATGACGGGGCCTGAGACAGCCGCCCTCCATCCACTGAGCTGCGGCCCAACCTGAGGCTCTGAGTGTGTTTTCTTTCTTTCTCACCATCAGTGCACTCCACCCAGCCCCACCCACCCCTGCCCCCGGCACGCTGCCTGGCACCAAGCAGGCCCCGAGTGTTGTCTGACAAGCTACAGGGGCTCGCCTGTGACCATACTCCCCTGCCAGTCCCTGGGGAGGGGTCTCCTCTCCCAGCCAGCCTGGAGCTAAGCCATGTCTCCCCATGTGGTAGCCATGCACACACACCCATGCATACACATATAAGCATACACCCAGACATGCACACAATGCACATACATGTGCATGTAGTCACACACATAGCCACACGTGCACATGCATGCACATGCATACACCTGCACACACAAGGTTATAAACAAGTTAGTTTTATTTTACTCCCTTTCTTCTTGAGGCTGGGTCTGAATTAGGGAGGAGGGCAGAGAGGCCACAGGCAGGAACCCAGAGCATGGCCAAGCCCCCAGGCCCTGACCACCACCCATTGGGTCCAAGCTGCAAGGTATGTCAACATCTTTGCAGAACTTCAAGTCTCCCAGAGGAATGGAAGGCGGGCATCGCAGAAGCTCAAAGAGGGTGTGGTCCTGTCCACCCCAGGCTCCCAGCTCCCAGTCTGTCTCAGTTTGGGGCTGGGAGGGGGAGGGCTGAAGGAGCCCCATTTGCTGTTGCAGGGAATGGGGACACGCACCCCCGCACCCCCACCAACTGATGCCCATACCAGGCACCCTGGGGCCTCCATGGGTTGCTGCAGGGAAGCACAAAGGGAAGAGCTGGCATCCCAGAGGACCTATTCCAGCTCAGGACAGGGGTGGAGTCAATGCCCCACTCCCCCTGGGGTTCAGACCACAGCAGAGGGCCCTTTCTGGCTCCTAGGCCCTCTCTCCACCCCACCTTGGCCCCAGTGGTGACCAAGCCAGGGCACTCCTCTGCCGCTTTCAGCCCCTTCCCTGAGCAGCCTGGCTGCCCCTCTGGGCGGAGTCTGCCTGAGGCCACCGGCTAAGGAGAAGGCTGAGGAGAAGGGGTCGCAGGTTTCCACCGGAGCCCCCCAACCCTCCTCCTCCCTGGCCCAGCTCGCAAGCCAGCGCCCTCAGATCCACACGGTGGTCTTCCCGTCCCTGCTGCTGGCACTGCCCTTCTCGGAGCCAGCCCTGGGCTTGGCTCCTGGCCGCTCGTGGGTGCCGGGCCGGCCCTGCTCCCCGACAGTGCCCGCAGAGGTAGCACTGCCCGTCCGGGACGCGGGGGCGCCTGCCCTGGGGGGCCCCCGGGAGGCCGCAGGGAGGCCGACGCACGGCGAACTGTCCCGGTCGCGGTCCCCAGCCGCTGCCCCGTCGCGCAGCGCCTGCAGGGCCAGGTTTGCCAGGTTCTGGTCGTGAGCCCGAGCGCGCTCGGCCGCCCGCACCACCAGGCTGTAGTCGGGCGGGCAGGCCAAGCCAGCGGCCGCGGCAGGGAAGGCGCAGGGCGGGGGCCGCGGCGCGGGGGCGGGGGCGGGGGCGGAGGCCGGGGGGCCGCGGCGGCCGCGCACCGCGTCCTGGGCGCTGCCCAAGCCCAGGTGGGCCATCTCACAGAGGTTGAGCAGCAGGCACAGGCAGCTGACCACGTACATAACCAGCAAGAAGACCGTCTTCTCAGTAGGGCGCGACACGAAGCAGTCCACCACGTGCGGGCAGGGCTGGCGGCTGCAGGGAAAGAACGGCCGCACCTCGAAGCCGTACAGCAGGTACTGGCCCACCAGGAAGGCCACCTCGAAAGCTGCCCTGGCCACGAGCTGGGCCACGTACACGCGCATCAGGCCCTCCCGCTGGATGCGCCTCCGCCCATCGTGTTGCCCGGTCGGGCCCGGGGTCCCTGCCGCCTTGCCGTCAGCGCCGACCCCCTTAGTGCACGCCTCCTCCGCGCCGGCCTCTTCCGCTTCCTCGCCGGCGCCCTCGGCTGCCCCCGTCTCCTCCTCCTCCTCCTCCTCGCCCGGGCCCAGCATGGGCTCCTCCTCGCCCAGGTCGGCGGGTTCAGGCCAGCCGGCGTGCGGGGGCGGCAGGTGCGCTCGGGGCGCGCGGCGGGGCCCCGGGCGGCGGCGGAGGGCGCGGCGCCGCTCCTGCTCAGACGCACGGGCCAGGCGGTGCACGGCGTAGCCCAGGTACATGACCGAGGGCGTGGAGATGACCACGATCTGGAAGACCCAGAAGCGCACGTGCGACAGGGGCGCGAAGGCGTCGTAGCAGACGTTGTCGCAGCCTGGCTGCCGCGTGTTGCAAGTGAACTTGGCCTGCTCGTCCGAGTAGATGGCCTCGCCGCCCACGGCCGTCAGCACGATGCGGAAGACCACCAGCACCGTGAGCCACACCTTGCCCACGAAGGTGGAGTGGTTGTGGATCTCCTCCAGCAGCCGCGTCAGGAAGCTCCAGCTCATGTTGGTCATAGGGGCGGGCGGGCGGGTCCTGTGGGGCGGGGTAGGGGTCAGCCAGGGGCCTGCACTTAGGAGCCCGCAGCGCCCAGAGCTCAGAGCCGGGACTCCAGGCTTGCCTCGCGGCTGGCCCCTCTCTGCTTACACAATGACGTGGAGCTCACCGCCTTAAACGGAAGTGGAAGCCCCCACCTGATCCTGCCCCTGCTCGTGCAGATGTAGGGCCCCAGCTGGGTGAGTTGCCTTCATGAGGCAGATGGGGACACTGAGGCAAGCACCACTCAAGTGAGTGGGGACTGGTGGTCTCAGTGTCCGCTGCACTCATGGCCACCAACCCAGCCCCAGGCGCATCCAGGTTGTTGGGGAGGGTCCCACAGAGTTTCAGCATCCGGAGGGTCTCCCCAGCCTGCCTAGCCACCCAATCCCTCCTGGCCCCTCCAGCTCCCTAGCCCCCAAGCCCCTGTGGCCCCATTGGCTCCCACCCTGCAGCCCCATCAGCCCTCAGTCCTTCACAGCCCCCCGTGCCTGCACCACCGTCAGCTCCCAGACCCCAAAGTGCCACCAGTCCACAATCCCCATAGCCCCTCGGCCCCCAGAGGCCCTGCTCTGCCTCCCTCCACACGCTGGACAGGGGCGTCGGGGTCCCTCCACCTCCACAAAATCCTCCATCCTCCCTCCAGCCCCTGGCTGGTCCCGCTGCCCTTCTCAGGTGCCCAGGGTCCCAGGGCTCCGCCCGCCCAGTCTGGGTTCCTGGTCCTCCATGGTCTCAACCCAGACCGTCCCCAGCTGGGGTCAGGATGAAGCCAGGCGTCCGTCCAGGAGGGACGGTGTCCAGCGAGGTTATAGACCCAGTGATGCGAGGCCACACTCAGCACCTGCGACCCTCAGAGACAGCTATGCCGCAGACCAGCCAAGCCCAAGGTGGGCAAGTGCCCAGGAAAGGGCTGTGCAGCAGGGCCTGTGCTCCAAAGAAGGAGAGCTCCTGCAGCTCCCCTGCCCACCCTCTCCTGGCGGTTGCCCCGGGGCCAGTACCTGCTTCTGGGTCGCTGAGGCAGGAGACCCCTTAGCTCCCTCCGCCTCTGCCCCCGTCCCGGTACCTGGCCTGGGAGGCAGCAGTGGCAGGTGTGGGACCAGCAGCAGTCACTGGTGAGGCTCCCGGCCTCTTTATGCAGCTGAGGCCTCCCCACCCGGGGCAGGAAGAGGGGGCAGTCAGGGTTCCTGGGGAAGTGGCCCTGCTTCCTCGCATCTGTGCAGTACCCCTTAGAGCCACACACATTCACATGTGCACACACACTCAGATACATACCCACAGACTCACGTGTACACATGCACACGTGCACATGCATGAACACGCACAATGCATATGCAGATGCACATGCACACACATGCATACACATGTACACATGCACGCTCAGATACACATGCAAACAGGGTTAATGCAAACACAGATGCATATGTGCAAACTATCACCAGTGTACATCCACAGACATGCTTCTTTGCACTCACATGCAGACGCACATGCATTAAAACAGTGGCACATACACACTTGTGCGTATGCACACACATGCACATACGTATGCACAACCACATACACATATATGCACACACATGCAAACAGACCCGTGCACTCACACACACGTGTGATCAGGCACATACATATGCACAGGCTGGCATACTCCAGCCCTGGGGCCACCTCCCCTATCCCCCTGGCTCTGGTAGGCAGGGCCCACCTCCCTCCCTGCCTGACCCATCACAGCAGGCTGAGGCCCACTGATTCCAGCCCGACAGGAACCTGAGACAGAGCAGGCTCAAGGGAGAGATAGGGCAGGAGGCCTTCGGTGCCAGGGCCAGCCTGCCCAGCTGTGTGGGGGCAATATTGAACAAATGGCTCTCTGGGGGCAGCCTGCAGTAATGGCGCCTGCCAGCGCCCATGGTGTGAGCAGTCCCATTGTGGCTGAATGCCGAGTGGCTTCCTTGATTCAGCTGAGGAAATGGCACCATCGGCTCAGTTCTGGAGACCACCGTGGCTCGGCCCTGGGCTGATATGCCCTGGCGTCTGAGGGCTGGCGCTTAGCTCTGGGGGCCTGTGTCACTTGCACCCACATAGTGGTCCTGGGAATGGCCTGGAAGAACCCGGGTCCTGGTCTCAGGCCAGGGCTATGGGGACTCCCAGATCCACACCTCCAGCCTGTAATTCTCTCTTGGGCCTGCTGCCACCCCCAACATGGGCACTCAGATGCCCATCAAGCACAGCCAGTGCCAGAGGGCCACACTCAAATGCCACTCTGCCCTGCAGAGCAGCTTCCCCATCCCAGCCAATCCTGAGCCTGGCCCCACCGGCCCTGCCTGCAGGGCCTCAAGCACTTCACTCCTTGCCTGTGAGCCTGGGGAGCATTAGGACGCCCACCCAGCAGGCCTCCTGCCCCGCCTGTGACTCCTAACCAGAGCAAATGCCGTGGCCTCACATGCCTCAGTGCCAGGTCCCCTGCCCCCACTCCACGCCTGGCTCCAGATATCCCCTCGTGTGCTCCAGATATCCTCTCGTGTGCTCTGCCCACGGCTCCCACACTGGCTGGAGCCCACTCCAGTTTGCTACCTGGCCCCGCCACACACACATGCACAGGCGCACACACACAGGTTTAGCCCTTCCCTGAGGCTGTCGCTGTGTCACCGCCTTCCACGCTGCTAGTGACTATTCCATGTGATGACGATCACAGCTAGAGACCGCAGGGTGTCTCACAGAGACGTGGGCGGTTTCATAGAAAATACAGATATGTGGATGCACCTGGGTTCAGACACACACCTTTGCTCTGGCACCTGCAAAGGCCTCAGTGCAAAAACACCCTAGGAGCAAGAATCTACCTGGGGCCCAGGCCTTGGTTCCTACCTCCACTCCCAATCACAGGAATCAGGAATCCCTAGTGGGGAACTGGCAGACCCTAGGGCTGGGGCTGGGAATGTACAGAGGAGCCTGGAGCAAACTGTAGTGTCAGAGAGGAAGTCTGTGCAAGCAGCACCTGCACGTAGAGCGCCCAGTGCCTGAGACTGGATCCCTCTGAACAGTGAAAGAAATCAAGTAGTCTTGTGTTACAGATTACAGACTGACATTGATTAGAAGCCAAGGTACGTGACTGAATGTATAACCAAATGGGGGACAGGAGACAGCTCCCCTGTGCAGAGTCAATCCAAAGCAGCCATGTGGACACTGTACTGGAGGGGAGCGTGACCCCCAGCCCTACCTGTGGGCTGCACCTGGTAACCTGGCTTCAGAGGGTGTGGGAGGGAGAGGGGGAGAGCGCCTCTGCAGCACACATCCTACACCAACCCTGGCCAGGTGGCCAAGGTGTCATCACAAGCGTCATGGATGGTGTGGACGCTTCACAGCATCTCATGGGAAGGTCACGTCAACTCCATGGTATTCCTCCCAAAACCCATCCCCCTGAAGACTCATAAGGAAACATGAGGGTGAAAGGGATCCCACCCAAGGGGCATCCTACAGAACATCTGGCCAGTGTTCATCCAGTGAGGACACCCCATACAAGGAGACCCAGGAGGCTGCCGCAACCAAGAGGAGCCCAGGGAGACACGGTGACTGACGCCATGTGGGATCCATGGCGGGGCAGAAAAGGAGCTGTAGGGGAGAGGCAAGGACATCTGCATACAGCAAGGACCTCAGTTAATCCCAGCTCATTCATACTGGTCCATTCATTATGAGGAGCATGTCACGCTAATGTTAAGATGTCAGCAACGGGGAAACTGGGTGTGGGGTCTGTAAGAACTCTGCACTGTCCTCCCAACATTTCTGTAAATCTTACTGAGCTCAAGCAATTCTCCCACCTCGGCCTCCTGAGTAGCTGGAACTACAGGCACACGCCACCATGCTGGCAATTTTTTTTTTTTTTTTAAAGAAATGGGGTCTTAAGCCGGGCACAGTGGCTCACACCTGTAATCCCAGCACTTTGGGAGGCTGAGGTGGGTGGATCACGAGGTCAGGAGTTCGAGACCAGCCTGGCCAATATGGTGAAACCCCATCTCTACTATAAATACAAAAATTAGCTGGGCATGGTGGCGGCGAGTGCCTGTAGTCCCAGCTACTCAGGAGGCTGAGGCAGGAGAAACACTTGAACCCGGGAGGCGGAGGTTGCAGTGAGCCGAGATCGCGCCACTGTACTCTAGCTGGGGCAACAGAGTGAGACACTGTCTCAAAAAAAAAAAAAAAAAAAAAAGAAAGAAAGGAAAAAGAAATGGGGTCTTAATACAAAAATTTGCCAGGCATGGTGGTGCGCTTGTAGTTCTAGCTACTCAGGAAGCTGAGGTGGGAGAATCGCTTGAACCCCGGAGGGGAAGATTGCAGTGAGCCGAGATCACACCACTGCACTCGATCCTGGGTGACAGAGCCAGACCCTATCTACTTTTTGTTGTTGTTGTTGGGGTCTCACTCTGTCGCCCAGGCTGGAGTGCAGCCGCACAATCATAGCTCACCGTTGTCTCCTTGATCTCCTGGCCTCAAGCAATCCTGCCTCAGCCTCCCAAAGAGCTGGGATTACAGGCATGAGCCATCCACACCTTGGCCCTTTTCTATTAAAGTGCTGTAAAATAAACCCCTACTTAAAATAAAAAAAGGACCACTGATAGAGAGGCGAGACAAGCTGAGGTGGGCACTGTCTAGTGCTGCAGGATGCGGTTGTCAGCAGGGGCTTGGTGGAGGCCCTCGGGAGGAGAGGGGAGGGGTGCTGGCCCCCAGGGAGCCAGGCCCGGGATTTGCAGACTATGTGTACACAATTCTAAGAGATCTCACCCCAAAGCTACACCTCCAGGGTGCCCAAGATGAGGATTGGTGGGGAGGGGCTTCAGCTTGGCCAAAGAGCTGGAGGCGCCCTTGGGCTTCAGAGTCTGGGAGAAGGCAGCTGCTGGGGTTAGTAACATGTGTCAGGGCGAGGTAGGGGGGTGACCACAGGAGGCCACCAGCCAGGATGCTGCCTGGCCCAGGTCTGGGACTGGTGAGACAGGGTCAGCCTCAGGGAAGGCTGTGGGAAGTAGAGGAGGATGAGGGCATTGGTGGAGGGCCAGGGGCTCACAGGGTTCTCATACTCGGGACCAGGGTCTCATGGGGGCTCGCTACTAGGCCAGGGTGTGAAACGGGGCCTCACAGTGGGGGCAGTCTCACCCTGGTGGCATCGGGGGCTCACAGGAAGGGCTTCAAAGGGGTGCGCGGCAAGAGCCAAGGGACTCACCATGGGGGCTCACAGTGGGGGCCACCTCTGGGAAGGGTTTCAGGGCAAGCGGGCCCAAGCCAAGGCCACCTGTCTGCAAACCTGGTTGGGCCAGCTCTGACCAGTGTCCTAGTGTCCTGGCATCTCAGGACGCCAGTCAGAGCCAGGCCCCCTCCCCCATCAAGCTCCTGCTCATCCTGGGTCTGAACAAGGGTCCTGGGGCACTGCAGAATGAGCCCCACCGTGCTGGGTGTAGCAGGTCAGGGGCCCAGGTATTTCCTTCCATCTCCAGGCCCTCCCAGGGCAGGTCACGAAGGGTGGGTGTTTTCTGCAGTTTAGGGCAGCCACCAGACAGGCACTCACGGACACAGTTCACCAGGCGGGACCCTGGGGCAGGCTCCTCCCCTCCCTGAAAACGATGGGACCCCAGCGCATGGCAGGCACTGTGCTGTCGCTTGTCCGCTCACAGTCCAAAGCAGATTCCCAGTCCCACTTCCCTGGGGCTCCTGCAGGCACAGTCCCCTCCTTCCCCTGCACTCCACTGCAGGGCCCTGTGTGGGGACAGTCCTCACTCAGAGGGGGCTGCAGCACTCACCCACCCTCAGGCCTAAATTTCTCCTCACCCGCTGACAGGCCGTAGCCCCCTACCCTGATGCCCAGAGCTCAGCTCTGTGGTGGCAGCTCCACTACCTGTCCTCCATGTCCCTGCCTGAGCCTCCAGCTGCCTGTCCTGGACAGCCCAGACCCTGGGACGGTCACCCCCGAGTGCACCCTCAGCCATGCTCCTCTGGATGCCCTGGTCCAGAGGGAGGTGCAGAGCTCGGCCACCTGGGACCCAAGCCCCAGGCCTGGAACCCTCCCTCCATGCCCACTCTGCCCCAGCAGCTCTGTGGCCGGCCTCACTGTCCTGCCTGTGCAGCAGTAGGCCCTACTGGGTGTGGGCACCAGCCATCCTCATGCATCCTTCACATGTACACACAGGGCACACTCCTTCCTCCACCCCCCCACACACAAGCAGTGCACACTGCCACATGCACACTGCTGCCCGAGCTCAACATGGAGCTGGGCTCACACACTCACTCTCACACATAGCCATGAACACTCCCTATTCAGACTCAACCTCACCACGTGCCTCCCTCAGGAGTCCCCACCAGGCCCAGGAAAGCCAAGGTGCCCCCACCAAGACCCCAAGTGCCTGCCCACATCATGGCTCCCCTTACATGGCCTGCCACAGCTCCTGAACTGACCAGATCCCCAGGAGCCCAAAAGCGTGGGTGTGGTGCTCAGGAATGTCAGGGGAGGGGACACTGAGGAACGTGGTGTGGGGGTATGAGTCTGTGGGATCCCCAGCCCCTGCCAGGGCTGTGCACACGTGCAGGTGGCGAGGCAGCATCTAGGCTGGTGCCTCCTCCCCCATGGAGTCCTCTCCTCCCTGGGGTTGTTGGCGCAGTGAATGCGTGGGCCCCTCCTGCAGCCTGTTCTCGAGTCCCCTCCCTCGGGGTCCCAAGCAGGAACAGAGCTGTCAGGCCCAGAAGTGAGGGGCTGTTCCTCCCCTGGAGGTGGACCAAGGGGGCGAGTTAGGCCTGGGTCAGGCTGGGAGTGTGTCATCGCTGCAGCCTGGGCAGCTCCCCCAGGCCAGCCTCCAGGGCTGTTACAGGCCTGTAGCTAAGCCACACACCCTCCAGAAACCGAGCCCTGGGGGGTATCCGTACTGGGAGTGAGGGGGTGATGCTTACCCTAGCCTCCTAAGGCTGTCCCTGCTCTCCACCCGCAGGGTCCACGAACCCGTCTCTTCCCTCCTGAACGCCCAGCAGCCAGGAATCCTGGGCTCACTGCCATCCAGCTCTGGGATGGGGGCCCCCGCGCCTGGGCTGTGGCCTCCCTGCGCAGCAGCCCTGGGGTGCTCCGCCCTCCCAGAGGGGTACGGGCCTCCCCCTCCTCAGCCACGCCGCCCCTTCCTTGCATTGAGTGCCTGCCCCAGCACGCCGGGGGGGGGGGGGGGCCTCCACCCAGTTAATCACGGCACTGACAGGCACTGGGGTTGGATCCTTGACCACAGGGTCTGCTGGGCTTCAGGCCTAGGCTGGGCCCCAGTGCAAGCTTAGTGGCTTGTGGCCTTCTATGGACAGGACTGAGCAGGGCCCCAGGTCTGTCTGTGCAAAGGGCAGGCTGGCCCCCTAACCTCCAGGTGGCCGCTGAGGGTGGGGGACTGGGCCTGGACACACTGCAGCTGGCTGGTGTTTCACAGGCCAGCCCTACCGCTGCCTGAGGGGCCCCAGCTGCTAGGGGAGGTACTGAAGACACCCCCCTCCTGCTTGCCAGCTGTCCCAGGGCAGACCCCGCCGGTTGGTGCCCCCCTGCGGTGAAGGCAGCTGGGCCTGAAGGACACAGACATGGAGTTGGGGGGCCACCCCACCATCTGCGTGGAGCAGCGGAGCCCAGGAGGGGGTGGCAGGCACAAGGAGTGCACCCTCCTAGGGCTGGTCCTCAGGAAGCCCTCCCTCCTTCGGGGTCTCAAGGCCAGGGGCACAGCATGAGGCTGTCTCCTGGGGCAACAGCCCCCAGCCCCATGAGGTACATATACATGGACCCCAGCACCCTACCTTCTCCAGGCCAGAAAATTCCAGTCTCCCTCAGAGCCCTTCCACCTGCTTGGATGCTGGTCCTCCCCGAGGGTGTGTGGCCGAGCCAGGGCCACCTCTCGCCACCAAGCACAATGGGGGCTGGAGGAGGGGCCCTCAAGGGCCCCATTGTTCCCCCCTCGGCCCCAGGGTCTGAATCCCTGATTGTCCTGGGGGGCAGGGCAGCGGGCAGGGCTTTCCAAGCCCAGGCAGGTCAGAGGCCAGCCCCAGCCTCCAAAGCTGGGTTCACCTGCCCTGGAGCAAGCAACCGGGGGCTGCCTGGGCCCTCCCCTCCCCTGCCCAGCCTGTATCCTGTGGCTCTGGCCTGGATCCTCCGACAGCGGAGTCTGGGCTCTGGGCGGGGACTCTGCTCCCCGCCCCCATTTCCGGCTGGGCACCCTGCCTGCCTCCCTCTCTCCCACCCATCTGTCTGCACCCCACTCCAGAGGCACCTCACCTAGGCTCAGAACAGGGCTGGGGCTGACCCTAGGGGTGGCTGGCAGCACGGCCCTGTGCTGCCTTAGACAGGCAGGCTGGGGGAGCACTGGAGAAGGAGGGAGGCAGCCCGAGCAGAGGAGGCTCCCCACACACAACACACAGCCCCTGGGTCTGCTAGGATAGGGGCATCTCCCTCAGGGAACCCCCTAGACCTCGAGGTCTAGAACCTCCAGCTGCCAGAGCTCAGGGCCTCTCCTGGAACCTCTGGCCCATGCCAGACCCACAGGGTCGGGCACCAAGAGGCAGCCCTCAGGGCCCACCCCTGCAGCCTCAGGCTGCCCCCTGCAGCCGCTTCCTGCTCCCCACTTGCCGGCCTGCCAGGTGGGTTGAGACCAGCCCTGCCACCTTCCCTGCCTGCCAGTCAAGCATCGTGCTGCCCTGGGGCAGCAGCCATGAGCCGGCAGGCAGCAGATGCCTAGGCAGAGACCACCTTGTGGCCCTCCTTGGGGCTGGTGGTTAGGGTGGGCTGCCGGAGCTCAGGGCCCGATCGGGATGGGGCCCCACAAACCTTGGAGCCACATTCCACTCATTTATGGACTTTCTAATCCAAGTTATTTTATTAGGATGTCAGCCCCGGGTCCAGAGTGAGAGATAGGGACAGGGGACAGCCCGGCGGGGCTGGGTCGGGGGTCACCCCAGGATGATCCAACTACAGGGGCAGCATCCCCTCCACTCCACATGCTGGCCAAGGGCGCAGACGTGCCGTATCGCCTGCCAAGGGGGTGGCTCAGTGCTGCTGCCCTGGTCCTGTATGGGCCCAGGGTGCCGAGAACAGAGAGCAAGCCTCAGGCGCCGGTCCTTTGAGCTTTCTTGATTTCCTGCCAGTGAGGAAGAAAGGGAGTTGGGAGGGCTGGTATCCAGGAAGGGCTGGGCTTCCTGCTCTCCCTCCACAGTGGACCTCGGTGTCTCATGCCAGTGCTTGGGTAGGACTGTCCCATCTGACCTCAGTGGCCTCATGGACAACAAAGGCCTGGCCCCCAGGCCTCCCCTTGGGCCTTGCCCAGGTAGGCACAAGGATGGGCCCACCTCAGAGAGCGCCTCCTTCAGCTCTGCGTAGGCCTGATCCAGGCTGTCGTTAATGATGACCACATCAAACAGGCCGGGCTCCTTGCCTGTGGGTGGGGCCTGAGGTCAGGGCACAGTGAGCCCATGCAGCCCCACCCCAGGTCCCACACGACCCCCAGAGCAGCCCACTGGCCTGCGGCTGTCCTTGCTGCGGCTGTGGGACAGCTTTCCAGCCCAGCCGGGCCTGTGCAGGGTAGGGAAGGGCCGCCCCCGGGCCTCGGTCCTCAGGCACCACTCCTGCTCTCTCTGGAGCCCCAGACCTCGGGTCTGGACACCAGCACCCATCAGGACTCTGGTTAGGGGCTGCACTATCCTCTACACAGACAGCAGAACGTTAAATGCCCTCTTCTTGTGGGCTGCAGTCAGACCCAGAGGGGAGGCAACAGCTGTAAGAGGATGCACATGACACCCCCGGGGCTAGAAGATTGGGAACATCTCATGGAGCCCTGGGCGATGGGGGGTCTGGAGGCCCTCACGGAGACTCTGGGTAACAGAGGGAAATCTGTGGACCCTTAATGAGACCCTTGGTGACTGGGGGTGGGTTCTGAGGACCCTCACGGGGACTGTAGGTGTTGGGAGGTAGTTGAGAGGTCTGAGGACCCTCACAGGGACTTCAGGTGTCAGGAGGTCTGGGGACCCACAGGGTCCCTGGTGCCACAGGCCTCAGAACCCCGACTCCCCTCCTGGCATGCCCTGGTGGTCCCACGGCACACTCACTGCTCTCCATGTCGGCCTGGGCAGCAGCCAGCCGCTTCGCCAGGCTCTCCTCCGTTTCAGTGTTGCGCTGCCGCAGCCGCTGCTCCTAAAAAGGGGGTGGCAGTCAGATCCTGGCATGCCCTGGCCCCCAGCCCCCAACCCTGCCCAGCACACACCAGCACGTGCAGTGAAGGTGGCTGCACAGAGATGTAGATGGGCCGCAGATCGGTGGCCTTGATGTTCCGCACACCCTGCAGGTCCACGTCCAGCATGCAGATGCGGTTCATGGCCTGCACGGCCTGCACCGCCGCCTTGCTGGGGAGAGGTACCAGGTCAGCAGGGGTGCCAGGGCTCTCTAAGGCCTGCAGGAGCTTCAGGGACACCCAGGCCCTCCCGGGCCCAGCATTCTCCTCCCACAGCTGAGCCTAGGCCTGGCCTGGACCCGGACCCAGCACCCCACAGCACCTCAAACCTGCTCCTCCCACGCCCTGCCCCGCCTACAGGGAACAGAGGCCACCCACTCCCCAAGGTGCCTGTAGTGAGCACGAGGTGTCCTGTGCACCCTTCACCCTGCCAGGACAATGCACAGTGGCAGGACCGGGCCCAGCAGCCTCATGAAAAGAGCCACTATGGGCCACAGACCTGGGAGCCTGGCCCTGGGCCACAACCTGGCCACATTCATAACCATAGGGTGGGTGGTGTGGATGGCGGGCAGGCAGCAGGCACTACCTGGATCCCTGTTGCCAACAGCAACCCTGGGAGCCCACCCGCACCCACGCATGGCCCACCTCGTGCCATACAGGTTCCCCGAGAACTCAGCATGCTCGATGAAGTTGCCGGCTGCTATGTCACGCTGCATCACCTCCCTGGTTACAAAGTAGTAATCTGGGGAAGAGGAGAGGCCGTCCAGAGGGCAGAATGGACCTTCACCAGGGCGTCCAGGGCCAGCCGCCCCCAACCCAGGCATGCCTGCAGGCCCTTCCCACGCCCACGACTGCTTCAGTCAGATCCTTGCCGAGCAGGAGACGTCTGAGGACCCCTGAAGTGCTGCCAAGTGCCTGAGCCAGACACCATTTCTCACACTGTCCTCACTGATGGAGATACAAGACTGCTGGGTTCCAGTGGGGAGTTGGGAGTTGGTGGTGATGGGGTGGGGACTGGAGACCAACAGGTTCTGGGGGAAGGTGGTGGGGGAACTGGAGACCATCAGGTTACAGAGGGGACGATGTGGTGGGGTGACTGGAGACCACTGGGTTGCACAGCAAGGGGCAGGGGTGCTGTTGGGAAGGGGGTCCCTTGTCTTGAATCAGGCAGGCAGAGTAGCCCTTTTTACCAGGACCCCAGAAGACAGCTCAAAAGTGCTGACAAGTGCCGAGTCCAGGACAGGGCTGGGGACAGCAGCACTGTGGCCGCCTCCAGGGTGGGAGGAAGACAGCCCCAGGCCTTGGCCGGCCTCTCACACTGTACCCAAGGAAGGTGACACCACGCTGTGGCGCTGACACCCTGGTTGAGCTCACCGGCCCTTGGAGGCAAGGACCCATCTCACAGATGAGGGATCAATGGGGGCAGGAGACGGGCAGCACAGCCAACACAGCTGCAGAGCCCAGCAGCCCCGCCCACACTGGGGGTGCTCCAGCCATAGGGCCCCACCCCACTCACCTTTGCCGTTCTCCTCGCCAGGCCTCGGGTTCCTCGTGGTATCTAGCAGAGAGACCTGTCACCTATCAGGGGCTGCTCGGAGCCCACTGCCCCACCCAGCGTTTCCCTTGCAGTCCCGACAGCACTTGAGCCCCAGGATGCAGGCAGCCAGTGGAGCACGCGGCTGGGAAGGCACAGGAGCCTACAAGGCGAGGGTTCTCCCAGAAAGAGACACTGTGGCCCAGTTATCAGTACTCAACAGACCCAGGGAAGGGAGACACAGGCACGCAGGACAGCAGGAGTGCAATAATCTCAGGTTCTGTGTGGGGGGGAGTGTGCAAGAGTTCGGACAGTCTGCAGGGTGGGTGTGCCTGTTGGGTTCGGGCTCCTGGCCTGCTCAGAGTGCTGGGACTACTCAGCAGCCTTGAGGTCTATGCACCCCTCCACAAGAGCCCTGGACTCACGGGACACGCTGAAGCCAAAGATGCCGCTGTGCTCCTGGAGCAGCCTCTTCAGCAGGGTGCTCTTCCCAGCTCCTGAAGGCCCGCTCAGCACCACAGGCCTGGGGCCCGACATGCCTGGGGGTAAGAGGAGAGGCTGTGGATAGCAGTGCGGCCTCTGGTCCCCATCTGCTGAGCTGCCTCTGCCTTCGTGAATTCATGGCAGGAAAGGGCTGACCCAGGAATGGAGACATTGGCCTGAGAGTCTCCTGAGAGCCTGGGTGTTCCTTCCCCCTGAGCTCTGTCACGTTGGAAGGCCCGGCATGCACAGGGCGGCCCTCAGACCAGGCTCTGGGCACACGGGAGACGAATGGAAGGCCGCTTTACTGGGTTCTCAGCAGGGGAGCCCCCCCCAGTGAAATCCACCACCACTGAAACCCACTGATCCTGTCAGCCTCCCCAGGGGTCCCTGGCAGGCAATGCTGTCTACTCTGATCACACCCTACCTGGGAGCTGCTGTCCCCACCTGGTGGAGTCACCTCCAAGCCCTCTGGGAGCCTGCCCTGAGACCCCCTACCCCACCCAGGAGCCCAGCCGTTCGCTCCCATGCATGGTGCTGAGTGCTGGGCTGCTAGGTCTGGAATGGAAGTGTCCCTGTCCCCGCCTGTCCTCTGGTACCTTGCCCTGCAGATATGGTCTTGTCAAGATCTGCTGAATCTACGCCCATTCCAGGAACTTCTCATCGGACTTGGGATTCCTATCTGTGATGCTGGTAATGCCTGAGGGGGTTGGAGGCCTCCCTCCCAGCCCTCAAGGGAAAGGCAAACAGGATCCTAGCTTGGACACTTGTGGCAGGTGACAGCCCGGGAGCTGGCCTTTGCCTGGTGGGAATCCTCCCCAGGAACAGGGCCTACCTGTTTGCTGGGGTGCAGCCTCTGTAGCCAGCCTGGGGTGGGTCTGTCTGCTGGACTGAGAGCTGGGGGTGTTGAGTCCCTAATCCCCACCACGCCTGCTTCGGGCCCCGCCCTTCTAAGCCAGGAATAAATCCCGAGGGGGCCTGGCCCTCAGCCCTTGCAGGGAAGCAGCCCCGTCCACCTGCTCTGCGGCTGTGCAGGAAAGAAAGGACAGCTCCAGCTCTTGCCCCAAGAGCTGAACCTGCCCTGCCCTCCCAGTCCACGTGAGCTGCACACACAGGGCCAGGGCAGCGTCTTCGAGCTGGGATGGGAAGCAGAGCTGAGGAGTGGGGCCGTGCACTGCAGCTGTGTTCAGCAGCTGGGCTAGAGGGAAGTGGACGGACCCCTGGCCACGCGTACACCTCGGACACAACTCAGGCGAGGCGTGGATGGCCTCCTCCTGTTTAGGGCACAGCCGCCTGTGGGCAGACGAGCAGACGGTGGGAAGGACCTAAGTATGCCCTCCTAATCCCCAATTTAGGCCACCGAGGTAATCTCACAAATGCACCACAGCTGCAACTCCATCATGCACAGGGACACCCACCACACACATGCCATTCCCAGGCACAAAGGTATGCAGGATGTGTGCACAAACCTACCACAAACACACACACATGCACGCACACAAATGCACGCACACCAAGCAAATGCACACACACCACATGTGTACCCACAAAGGCACACATGCACACCCATACATGTCATTGATCACAAACACACCGGACCCCCAGTTAAAAAGACTCAGGAGGAAGGGAACTGCAGGACACCCACCCAGAAGTCCACGTGCTCTCCATAAGGGATAGACTCCTCCCTCCTTACCGCCTCTTCTGGGCTTTTTGTCACAAGCACACATCGTTTTCATCTCAGCATGCCCCCCATGCCCTCCTGGCTCTCCCACCCACAGAACTTGCCCCTGCGCTTAGCTCGGGCCTCCCCACTAACCTGGCTCCTGCTGCTCACCCAGCCCTGCCGCCTCCTCTATGTGCCAGCCAACCATCAGCACGCACCGCAGTGGCCAGGGTTCTTCATCCATTCAGCTTCTCCCAGCCAGCGAGCCCTGCAACCTCCACAGCCTGGTTCCCATAATGCACTAGCTAGGAGTCCCCCAGAGTCTCCCACAATCAATGAGCCATGCCACTTGCATGAATTTCTGGAGCCCTTGCTTCTCGCCAGGGTGGAGGGGGTACAGTTCTCAGGACACATCCAGCAATTGCTACACACCTACTTGAAGCATTGAAATCACAGAAATTAAGACTTGATGATATTATGGTGAGTTTTCCAATACGAAGGAGAAAAAGTAAAGCTAGATCATGCGCTTCGAAGGACCCGATATGGGAGAGCTACTCCGATGGTCCTGTGGGCTGGACCCCATGTGAGCTTCTGTCCTGTTGCTCCACTGAGCTGGCCCTTCTTAAGGTCACTCTGCCCTGCCAACACACAACCAGCATGGCACTGGTGGGCCCGACAGGGCTGCCCCAAGGCCAGTCCTGCCCTGTTCCTCCCAGCCCCTGGCTCCAAGCTCTTCAGGTCTGAACCTAGATGCTACGTGACTACAAACCCACACGGAAGGAAACACAGTAGTGACCTCCACTGACCAGGCCTCCCGTCCTCCCTCCTGAGGGAGCGCTAAGCTAGTGAGGTGAAGCTGGGCCCACAGGCAGAAGACACCAGTTCGCCCAGCTGCTGCCAGGCAGGGGTCCGGGCTCCAGCCTCGCCAAGGGCATTGTCTGCACAGCTGTGCCTACACTCACCCAGCACAGGGCACAAGGCACACGTGGCACATCAATCGCCAAAAACTCTGGGAGTTTTTTCGTCCTCAGAAGGGGGAGAGCCATGCCTTCTGAGGATCCCACCAAACCACCACAAGACCCTGGTCTCCATCCCCTCCTCGGCCCCACACCCCATCCCTGACGCCCAGGAATTGGGGAGCTTGTGCCTCACTTCCAACTCCTGGGAATGGGGGGTGCTGGAGTCCCACCTCTGGCTCCTGGGTTGGGCGTCTCCCCCTTTCCTCGCAAGCAGCAAGCGGCAGGTGTGTCTCTTCACCACAGGGCCCTGACAACGATCAGACACCAACAGATGCAACCCAGCACAAAGCAGACAGCAGACGCTGGTGGGCCCCAACCCCACCTGCTTCCTCCACAGGTGTTGCCCCTGCACCACCCTTACCCTACCAAGCCCAGGCTTCCAAGCCTCCCCTCCTCCCTCCTGAGGGAGCGCTAAGCTACTGAGGTGAGGCTGGGCCCACAGGCAGAAGACACCAGTTCGCCCAGCTGCTGCCAGGCAAGGGTCCAGGCTCCAGCCTCGCCAAGGGCGTTGTCTGCGCAGCTGTGCCCACTCTCACCCAGCACAGGGCACGAGACACACGTGACACACCAATCGCCAAGAACTCTGGGCGGGCCAACACTCCGCTCTTCTTGGGACCCCTGAGTTCGGCTCTGCCCAAGTGTGATGGCACAATGAGCAGACTACTGAGGGCCCTGGCCAGCCAGAGAGTGGAGAGGGCAGACAGTGAGTGGATGCGGGCCTTGCAGAAGCACAGCCACACCACCGCTGGAGACCGGGCAGAGGCACAGGCTGCCTGCCTGCCTGCCTGGGGAGAGACCAGCGGCAGAGCGGTCACCAAAGCCACCTTCCATGGAGCACACCCAAGGGAGAAAACTGTGGCCCAGGCCTCATGGCTCCTGCATTCTTGGGGTGGAAACCACGGAGCCTTTGCCCTGACCAGAACACACGCGCCAAAGGTGTCTTCCTGTGGGCAGAGGGAAACATTCCAGCAAACATTCTGTGTTCTCCACTCTCACCAACCCACAGTCGCAAACTCCAATCAGCTGCCTGGCAAGAAGCCACACAACCCACAACTGTAAGGACCTGCCAGGCACGTGGTCTCCACAGGAGCTCCGAGATGGAAGGTCTCCTGGGAGCCGCCGGCGCAGATCCATGTTCCGGAATGGTCTCTGCCAGAACGCTCCCTGGACTGGGCTCCCATGCTGCCCCCGCAGCCGCTTTCCTGGAAAGGCACTTCCTGCTCTGGCGGCATAATCTCCTCCTTCTGGCTTCCAGCCATCCTAAGGACTGAACAGAGTCACCACCTTGCCCCCGGCCCACTGTTCCAGGAGATGCTAATAGAGGGCTTGACCTTCTGAGAACCGACAGAAGTCAGCCCCCGCCTGGCCTCTCGTAAGACACAAACCGCCAGACGTGGGCCTGGGCTCTGGGCTGGGCCAGCTGGATGAAGGGGAGGCTGGTGGTCCAGGTGGCTGCTCTTGGCTGCAGGGTTTCTGGGCACACATCCGGGTAGCACGCGTCCCGGCCTTCAGCAACCTCGTTTTAAATGGGACCACACCAGGAGCAGCCAGGGCGCTTTCGTTTTCACTTTCTTTCCCCTGGGGGACAGGCACATTCCTTTACCTCCTGAGGAAACCTGGCCCTTCCAGAGCCACAGACGCGTGAAGGCCCCAGCCCTTCACGATGCTGCGCGGCTATGTTTGGGTCTGTCCATCAGGGAGAAAGAAAAACTGGCCGAGTCTTGCACAGGGTCCTTGACAGCAACCCCAGGTAAAGAGCAGAGCAAGCCTGAGACAGGACGGGGCCATGAGCCCAAGGACAGCAGAGCAGGACCCAGCCCGGGGCCTCAGGACCGACCTCTTTCACGCAGAGGCGAAACCGAGGCCCACCACACGCAGGGTCAAGATCAACTCTGAGGCACCTGCTTCCCACACCAGTCCTTACGGGGGCATACTTCTAAGGCGACGCTCAAGAATGGCAGCAGGGCAGCTTCAAGAACCCCAACACGGACTCCGGCCTTGGAAGAATCCAAATCCCAAATGCCACACCCATGCGTCGGGAAGGCCTGCTGTTTCCCCAAGTCCTCGTCTCTGCGCCGTGCCGCGGGGTAGGTAGAATCCTGAGAGCCCCGGAATAGCCGGCTCCATCCGCCCAGGAACCCCGGGCTTGCAGGGTGAAGTGGGAACCGGAGCGCACACCGCGCCGGGCCAGCGGTAGGGACTCCCAGCTGCTCTCTTTGGCGGCGCGCCCAGTTGTCGGGAAGACACCGAGCGCTCCTACACGCCCGAGGAGCAGCTCGACACTGCGATAACTGCCGGCCTGCCCAGCTCCTGAGGAGCGCCCCGCCCTCCGGGACCCGGGCTCCGCTGCGTTGCCAGCCCGTCCGCCCTCCAGAGCTCCCCAGTTCTCAGGGCCCACAGTTGAACGCGGCTCAGGGCGTCCCGGCTAGGAGGAGATCGGGAGGCGGCGTGGACTGGGCGACCGCAAAGCGCAGGGGCCGCTGCCGCCTCGACCCGAGTCACCCTCGCGACTGCGCTCGTCGTACTCACCGTTCGGTGGGGCCCGGCCCAGGGCGGCCGCAGCCAGCCCGGCCAGCGGGCGCCGCAGCATCCGGGGCCACCTCTTCCGCCCACTGAACCTACGTGACAGCGCCGCACGGGCCCACCTCCGCCCGCGCGCGAGACTGACGTCATGAGGCGCCGGCCCCGCCCACGGCGTACTTGTCCTCCCCGTCTCTTAGGGAAGTACTTACCTCAGTGCCGCGCTGGCCCCGCCTCCACCTGCGCCGGCCTGTCGCGACCGCAGGGGCGTTCAGCACACCGCCCTCCCAGCCCGCCTCCTCCCGCTGCGTCACAGCGCCGCGCCGGCCCGCCTCCACACAGCGCGAACTAACATCACGACCCGCCGGCCCAGCCCACGGCGTACCTGTCCCGCCGTGTCCCTCAGAGAAGTACCTCAGTGCAGCGCGGGCCCGGCTTTCATCTGCTACGTCACAGCGCTGCCTCAGCCCGCCTCCTCCCGCTTATGTCACAGCGCCGTTTCCGTCCTCCATCTACACTGCAGGGACCTAACTAACGAACGACTCCGCCAGCCAGTTCCAAACTGGCCACTCTCCAAAGACCATTAATTGGGGAATGTGGCCGGGCGCGTGGCTCACGTCTGTGATCTCAGCTCTTTGGGAAGCCGAGGCGGGAGGATCGCTTGAGGCCAGGAATTGGAGACCAGCCTGGGGATCATAGGGAAACCCCTTCTGTACCAAAAAATTTAAAAACTTTTTTGTGCCTGTAGTCCTTGCTACTCGGGAGGCTGTCGTGGGACGGTCGCTTGAGCCTGGGAAGTCGAGGCTGCAGTGAGCGGTGTTCGTGTCACTGCACTCCAGTCCGTGTGACAGAGCGAGACCCTATTTCTTTCTTTTTTTATTTTTTGAGACGGAGTTTCGCTCTTGTCACCTAGGCAGGAGTTCAATGGCGCCATCTCCGCTCACTGCAATCTGCGCCTCCTAGGTTCAAGCGATCCTCCTGCCTCAGCCTCCCGAGTAGCTGGGATTACAGGCGCTCGCCACCACGCCCAGCTAATTTTTGTATTTTTAGTAGAGACAGGGTTTCACCATGTTGGCCAGGCTGGTCTTGAACTCCTAACCTCAGGTGATCCACCAACCTTGGCCTCCCAAAGTGCTGGAATTACAGGCGTGAGCCACCGCACCTGGCCACGGGACTCTATTTCTAAAAATTATTTTAAATTTTTAAAAAAGATTTATTGAAGGCCGGGTGCAGTGGCTCACACCTGTAATGCCAGCACTTTGGGAGTCCAAGGCAGGCAGATCACCTGAGGCCAGGAGTTCGGGACCAGCCTGGCCAACATGGTGAAACTCTGTCTGTACTAAAAATACAAGATCAGCTGGGTGTGGTGGTGCGCCCCTGTAATTCCAGCTACTGGGGAGGCTGAGGCAGGAGAATCACTTGAACCTGGGAGGTGGAGGTTGCAGTGAGCCGAGATCGAGCCACGGCACTCCAGCCTAGACAACAGAATGAGACTCCGTCTCAAACAAAAATAAAAAGTATTGAATGTGAACTGCAGGAGGGCAAGAAAATAAGTAAAACTTAAAAAAATACAACTTTTAAAAAATGTGTTGAGGCT
The DNA here is from genome assembly GCF_009828535.3 of Hylobates moloch. Lineage (NCBI taxonomy): Eukaryota > Metazoa > Chordata > Mammalia > Primates > Hylobatidae > Hylobates > Hylobates moloch. Next base: position 60,954,556 of record NW_026652293.1, on the reverse strand, counting down.
AGGCTCATGGCTTATGCCTGCAGTCCCAGCACTTTTGGAGGCCAAGGCGGATGGATCGCTTGCCCTGGAATTGGAGACCAGCCTGGGCAACATGGCAAAGCCTCGTCTCTATTTTTTTTAAATACTAATAATAAAACTGTTTGTTGGACAAGGGATTGCAACCTGGAATACATGTGCTATGTCAGACCATAGGTGCTGCATTGGGGGAGGTGGGCAAGGAGAAGCTTTTTAGGTAAAAAAGGTGAAGTTCACTGTCAGAGGCAAAATTATGTCATATGTATTCATAGGTCTCGTTGGCTTTTATTCGTGATTCATGAATTGAGGCAGCCTTCATTCTACAAAATAGAATAAAAGCCCCTGCCTGAATTAGCCGGGCGTGGTGGCGGGCACCTGTAGTCCTAGCTACTAAGGAGGCTGAGGCAGGAGAATGGCGTGGACCCGGGAGGCGGAGCTTGCAGTGAGCTGAGATGCGCCACTGCGCTCCAGCCTGGGTGACAGAGCGCGACCATCTCAAAAAAAAAAAAGCACCTGCCTGGGCGATAGCAGAACCATGGGTTTTGTAAGGTGAGGAGAACGAGGAAACAAGATAGAAAAATAACAGATTGGTAACCTTAGCTTACTTCAGGTTACTCTTTTGTAAGGGTTAGAGAGCAGAAGGGACTTCTTTATTATGCCAACTGAGGAAAAAACTAATCTGTTTTGGGATTTATTTTCTTATGTGGTATTGAACATAAGTGATTTAATTTTGGTTTGGTCTGGTCTATTGGGACCTAGTGCAAGAGCTCAGTCCAAAACAATGGCCTCCCATGATTTTTTAAAAGCAATTTTTACCCATTTTGATCAGGCTCTCACCTAGCTTGACCAAAACTTAAAAGTGCCTCTCTCAGTTACTGTCAGTTTGGGTTTCTGGGTTTCTGGTCTCAACACATCATTGATAGGTTACAGTGTCTTCATGATCACATGATCATGCTTTTCTTTTCTTTCTTTTTTTTTTTTTTTTTTTTTTTTGAGACGGAGTCTCGTCCTGTCACCCAGTGCAATAGCACAATCTCGGCTCACTGCGACCTCCGCCTCCTGGGTTCAAACAATTCTCCTGCCTCAGCCTCCTGAGTGGCTGGGATTACAGGTGCCCACCACCATGCCCAGCTAATTTTTGTATTTTTAGTAGAGACGGAGTTCCACCATGTTGGCCAGGCTGGTCTCAAACTTCTGACCTCATGATCCGCCCACCTTGGCCTCCCAAAGTGCTGGGATTACAGGTGTGAGCCACCACGCCTGGCCATGATCATGCATTTCTTTGAGTTTTTGTCATTCCAGCTGAAGAGGGACCATTTGGTGTTCAATGGATGGTCACATGCAAACATTTAAAACATTTGAAAGGATACAACGCACCAGGGAGACTACTATTGTGACTGTCAGGAGGATAATACCAAGGGTTTGGAGTATGTTCCTTAGCCAGGGTCCCCATGAACCCAACCAACGAAAACTGAATAGATCAAACGGTAAGCCAGATGGGGAGTCTACCCATTTTAACCAAGTAGCCTGTCTGTTAATTTTTTGCAACTGAGTCTACAATACCTGATGTATTTACCCATGTGCAACAAGATGTGTCAGAAACCACACAGGCCCCTCCCTGTTCAGCTAGTAGGTAATCTATGTAAAATTAAGGCAGGGAGTGAGAAAAAGTGGGTCTGGTTTGCTTTGATGCCAAACAGTTGCATCAGGGATGTTGCCAAACTTACCCACTAAGTAAACTAAAGGATCTGTTGGGTCATAAAGATGAGAGTCTGGCCTGACAGACCCAATATATTTATCAGGTAACCCACAGAAGCTACTGGTGTGAAATTCTAACTACAGCATTATTCTGCCAAATGAAAGAGGTAGGCATGAGCAAGGAAAAATTGAGAGGGGCAAGAGGCTAGTCTTGTTTGGATATCTGGGGAAAAGCTTCACAATGTAAAATTGTCAACTTCTGGTCCTGATTTGTAGTATGATTGTCTCTGATTATGACAACAGATGGTTTGGTGAACTCTGTATGGTCCACACGTTGGCATGAGACTTGTCCCTTGATGTTTACATCAAGTTGTCCAGCTTAGTAGCTTTGTTCTTAAGGTGGAGAGTTGTCAACATATGTTGGAGGAAACAAGAAGAATTCAGGGTCCAGTCCATTCTGCAGGTAGATAATAAAAACTCTAGCACAACAAACAAGGCTACAATCTAATAACAAGTGTACTATAATGTTCTTTCTTCTGAAACATATTTTCTCTTTACAGTTGCCCCTCATTTCTACCAGAGATAATCAGAGTAAGACTAATTTGTTTGCAAAATGTTTAGCCTCATCAAGCTTGCCCTGCTTATTTAGACAAGTTCAGTGAGAATAGCATCAACCACATAGGCTCTTTTGAAGTTTGCTTGGGTGGAACTTTAGATCAGGAATCTCAGAATGAACTTTTAAAAATCTTTCGATGCTAGGAAGCCAGTATAGATAGAATGCGTCTGTAAGTACTGAAGGCAAAGTCTGTATCTACAGTCTCAATTTCGATATCCCAGTCATAATATAACCAATATTTCCAATTGTGTCCTGTTATAAACAGGGCAGATTCTCCTCCTTCTTCTTCCTCTTCTTTCTTCTTTCTTCCTCTTCTTCTGTCAGGGCCTCACTCTGTTGCCCAGGCTGGAGCACAGTGGTGCCATAATAGCTCCCTACAGCCTCAACCTTCTAGCCTCAAGTGATCTTCCCTCCCATCTCAGCCTCCCAAAGTGCTGGGATTAATCCCTCACTTTTGGGAGGCTGAGATGCCCAGCCAAGAGCAGATTCTATTGAACATATACAAATAATTATTTTGTCATAAAAATAAGAATCCTCATGAGTAGTTTCTAAATTCTGGAAGGATCAGGTAGGGAGGAAAAAGCAATGTCTCCGTTTTTGTTCACAAAGGTATAAGTTATCAAATTGCCTTAAGCTATAGATAGCCTAAAAGAAAAGGTTTCCTTAAATCTGAAAAACAAAAGAACCAGCAATATTTTTGAATTTTAAAAAGACATAGAAACCCATAATTCATCAGTCCATTTAGTCTCATGTGATTAATTTTTGTCCTGCTTGATGTTGAGTTAGCAATTTGGTGAGTCTAGTTTTTCTCTTAGAGTTCTAGAAATTCTTACCCAGCCAAATGGTATGATCTTAAAATGATCAGAAATCGGTACTTGTCAGAGTCTTTTCCATCTGTGGTGTCCTGAAACAGAGATGTTGTCCACAATTCCTAGCTCATAGTTCCCAGAACCGTTGTTACAGTCTTTTGTTATGATGCTGGGTGCTTTGGGTCTCAGGAGACAGAATATCTCTGACCTTCTCTTTCATTTGCCCAAGGCAGGACTCTAATCTGATTGTGGATCAAAAGACCCTCATTCCAGAAAGGGTCCTTCCCCATACTCTGGAGGAAGGATGTGGACAGGTCTTGCTAGGTTTAGATCAGACTTTATTTTTATCCAATCATGTTTTGACACAGTTGTCCATGCTTCTATCATGGACAACCAATAAAGTATAGAAGGCCCACAGGACAGGGTTTGGGGGGCATCCAGAGAGCTGAACATGTGGAGGCTGAGAGAAAGGTGAAGAAGAACTCATCCACAGGCTGGGAGAGTGTTGCACCCCAATTCTATGAGGACAGAAGCTCCTGCGCTTAGGACCCTTCCAGACCTCACCCTATGCGTCTCTTCATCTGGCTGTTGATTTGTATCCTTCAAAATACCCTTCTTAATAAACCGGCAAACATAAGTGTTATCTTCACCCAACTGCCACCGCACTGCCATCATGGACACCAGCCACGTGCAGCCTATCAAGCTGGCCAGGGTCACCAATGTTCTGGGCAGAACCGGCTCTAAGGGACAGTGCTCGCAGGTGTGCATGGAATTTATGGAGGATACGAGCCGCTCCATCATCCACAATGTAAAAGGCCCCGTGTGTGAGGGCGATGTGCTCACCCTGTTGGAGTCAGAGCCAGAGGTCAGGAGGTTGCACTGAGCTTGGCTGCTCGCTGGGTCTTGGATGTTGGGTTTGACCACTTGACCGGTGGGAATGGTGTGCTGCGTTCTCCTTTATTTTATTCTTGGCCTGCCACACAGGAATTGAGATGCGTCTTTAAATAAAGCGTTTGTGTTTCAAGTTAAAAAAAAAAATTGGCTGGGCACGGTGGCTTACGCCTGTAATCCCAGCACTTTGGGAGGCCAAGGCAGGCAGATCACCTGAGGTCCGGCGTTCAAGACCAGCCTGGCCAACATGGCAAAAACTCGTCTCTACTAAAAATACAAAAGTTAGCTGGGCATGGTGGCGGGTGCCTGTGATCCAAGCTACTCAGGAGGCTGAAGCAGGAAAAATGCTTGAACCCGGGAGGCGGAGATTGCAGTGAACCGAGATCATGCCACTGCACTCCAGCCTGGGCAATGGAGCAAGACTCTGTCTCAAAACAAAAACAAAAAACAAAACAAAAAAACATGTTTCCCTGAGTTCTGTGAGCCACTCTAGCAAGTTAATAAAACCCAAAGAGAGGGTTGTGGCACCCCCAACTTGAAGCCAGTTGGTCAGACGTTCCCAAGACCTGGGCTTGCAACTGGTGTCTGGGAGTGTTGGGGGCAGTCTTGGGGACTGAGCCCCGAGCCTGTGGAATCTGACACTATCTCCAAATAGATAGTGTTAGAATTGAATTGGAGGACACCTTGCTGGTGTCCACTGCCTGGTGTGTGGGGAAAAACCCTACACCTTTCGTCACAGAAGTCTTCTGTGTTGATTGTCATGGCAGTGTGAGAACAAAGGAAAAAACCCGATTTGAGAGAGTTTTTCCCAAAGCGCCAAGGTTTCCATGCATCTCCTTGAAGACACAACCACTTTAGGAATATAGTTGCTTGCAAAACACTTTTAGAAAAGCATGAGTATAAACCAATTAACTATGAACAACCAGACTTTAAATGGCCATGGGTAAAGATCTGATGAGAGTGCCCAATAATAATGTCTCAGTTGACAAGGAAATTTAATTATTTCTGTGGCATACAATGATTTAACAAAATAACCAAAATCATGGCTAACATACCAGAGTTTTAGGAATTTTATACAATTTGTGAAACGCATATTAATAACACGTCCATACAAAAATAATTCAAAGATGGCTTAACATCAGTTATTTGACAATGCTTCCCATATAGTTTTGTTTTGTTTTGAGACAGAGTCTGGCTCTGACACCCAGTGTCACCCAATCTGTACTCTGGGTGACAGAGTACAGTGGTGTGATCTTGGCTCACTGCAACCTCCACCTCCCACGCTCAAGTGATCCTCCCACCTCAGTCTCTTGAGTAGCTGGGGCCACAGGTGTGTGCCACCATGCCTGGCTAATTTTTTGTTTTTTTGGTAGAGGTGGAGTTTCACCATGTTGCCCAGGCTGGTCTTGAACTCCTGAGCTCAAGAGATCCATCCACCGTGGCCTTTCAAAGTGCTGGAATTACAGGTGTGAGCCACTGTGCCTGGCCCCCATATAATTTAACATGCCAAATGAAAATAATTGGTTTGATATATCTCTTTTGGATGTTCCAGAGGCCTTCTGGAATATCCCAAAATTAGCTTGACTCAAAACTTTATTTAGAATTGGATTTTGGGAAATTTGCCAAAATGTAAAAAGATTTAAAACACTTGATTAAAATAGGATCTCAGGTCACTGTGGAATAACAATCATTGATTTAACCAGAGTAATAATTAAAATACTTCAAAAGGCAAATATAGGTTACAGAGTTGTCAACAAAAACTTAGGTATTTTAACATTGTGAAGACTCACTTAAATAATCAAAGACCCAGGCTGGGCATGGTGGCTCACACCTGTAATCTCAGCATTTTGGGAGGCTGAGGCAGGTGGATTGCTTGAGTTCACGAGTTTGAGACCAGCCTGGGCAACATGGCAAAACCTTGTCTTGACCAAAAATACAAAAATTAGCCGGGCCTGGTGGTGTGCACCTGTAATCCCAGCTACTTGAGAGGCTGAGGTGGGAGGATGGCATGAGCCCAGGTGGCAGAGGTTGCAGTGAGTCAAGATGGTGCCGCTGCACTCCAGCCTGGGCAATAGAGCCAGACATTGTCTCAAAAATAAATAACTAAATAAAAATAAAAAATAAAGACCTAATAAAAGCCAAAGCACAAAAAATTATCTTGATGAAACACAAAATCTTTTTTTCCTACACCAATTGAAAGGAAAAAGAATCCTTCACATTCTTAGACCAATACTCCAAGAAAACTTTGTCGTCTTAACAAAGAGCAAATACTACTTTTGCACCAGTGTACTATTAATGCTAAAGCTAATTTTAATAAAACCATTCAAATAAATCCATTCAATTTCAGTCAGGTTTGATAACACAAAATTTCCACAAACCATTTATAACCCCTTTGTTAAACAAAAATGTGTTCTTCATATCTTTTCTTTTCAAAAACATCTTTTTTTCCTTGCAGTGTTGTTTTCTTTCTAGTAGTTTAATCCCGTATGTTATTACAACTTTTAACTCTTAGAATCTTAATTTCTAGAATACTAGCAAGCATTGTGGTGAACTAATATAAGCATTCACGATTTCATAATTTCTGGAAACAATATTTTATGTTACTAGACCTAAATACACTTAGCTTCTCTACACCATATAAAAACACAATGCCAAAGTGTTTAAACTTATGCTTAGTAATTAATGTTTCAGTATGCTAACTTACTTAAGATATATTTATACCCATGTGAAGGAAGTGTCTGGATAAAGTCCATCTGCCAAACCCTGAGTGGTCCATTAGGCAGGTCAGAATGGCCAAGGGCTGTTCACACTGGCTTTGCAGGATTGATTTCAAAGCAAGTCTGGCAGGCCAAGTAAGCCCTTTTAGCAAGTCCATTGACATGGCCCCACCAGTACTGTTTCATAAAGGTGATCCTCTTTTCCATAGCCCCATGGCTCAATTCATGCACAATACTTAACAGAAATTTCATGGAGAAAAGTAAAAGTAAAAGGACAGGCCTTTTACTTGGTCCACACCAGAGTTCCTCTCTGTCACTGAACTATCAGCCTGTATTTTTCCCATTGTGGTTTTTTTGGCCTCTGGTGCTTGATAATGTTCATCTTTAGTCATTGTTCTAAGATCAACCTTTGGAAATCTTTCCAGCTGGATAACTCCATGACAGAGAATTGATCAGTAGGACTCTTAAGGGCAGCATTCTTAGCAACATTCTCAGCAAGGTAGTATCCTCTAGCCTCCACGGAATTTACTTTCAAATGGCCTGGAAACTTTATCATGGCCACAGCAGCAGGTATTTGTATTGCATATAATAAATCATCAGGTTCATTATTGAAAGTGAGGAAACCTGTTTCCACAACATTCCAAAATCATGAGCAACTCCAAATACTTACCTGCTATCTGTATAAAGGTTAGCAGATTTCCCCTTAGCGAGAAGGCAGGCTCCAGTGAGGGCAAATAGCTCCACCTGCTGGGCTCAAGTGGCTGAAGGCCAAGAGGCTGCTTTCCCAACCTCAAAGCAAGTGGGCGTAGCATAACTTGCAGGTTATTCACCGCGATCATCCTGCAAGTATGAGCCATCTGTGAACCAGGATAGCTTCACATACTCCAGGGGAGTTTTCTGTAAATCCTTTCTGGGAATCAAAAGATGATCCACTGGCCGGGCGCGTTGGCTCACGCCTGTAATCCCAGCACTTTGGGAGGCCGAGGCGGGCCAATCATGAGGTCAGGAGATCGAGACCATCCTGGCTAACACGGTGAAACCCAGTCTTTACTAAAAATACAAAAAAATTATCCGGGCGTGGTGGTGGGCGCCTGTGGTCCCAGCTACTTGGGAGGCTGAGGCAGGAGAATGGCGTGAACCTGGGAGGCAGAGCTTGCAGTGAGCCGAGATCGGGCCACTGCACTCCAGCCTGGGCAAGAGAGCGAGACTCCGTCTCAAAAAAAAAAAAAAAAAAAAAAAGATGATCCACTAAAATCAGACGGTATTGTGGCATCTCATCCCAGAGTAGAGAGGAAGGAGAGTGGCAGGATTAAGTTTATTACAGCAAGAGAAAGTAATATGGGGAGTGGTTAACAGAAGGATCTCATAAAAGGTGAGGTGGCTAGAAGAAAATGTGGCACAAAAATGGTCCAAGGAGATCCCCTGATGACTTCTTTGTTAGATTTGACCCACAGGGTGGTGGCAGGGATAGTCCTCAGACAAGGAGATCTGCAAGCTCCCAGGTACCACTGTTCACTGTAGTATCATATGGGAATATGCTGATTTTCATGCTTTTAAAAAATTTTCAATTTAAATTTTCTTCAGAGACAGGGTCTCACTCTGTCACTCAGGCTGGGGTGCAGTGGCGTGATCATAGCTCACTGCAGCCTTCAACTCCTGGGTTCAAGTGATCCTCCCACCTCAGCCTCCCAAGTTCATGGGACTACAGGTGTGCTGCTATGCCTGGCTACTATTTAATTTGTTTGTGGGGGAGGGGTCTCATTATGTTGCTAAGCCTAGTCCCAAATTCCTGTCTTAAGTGATCCTCCCACCTCAGCCCCCCAACCATGGCCAGCTGCGTGCTTTTCAGTTAAAACTGCCAGGGTGCTTCCTTCTTTTTCATGTACAGAAAGGAAGAATTGGGGGTTGCGTCGCTTCTCGGCCTTTTGGCTAAGATCAAGTGAAGAAGGGGAGTTGCCTTAGTCTCCTGTTGATGTGACTGAATACCTGAGATTGGGTAATTTATAAAGAAAAAGAATTTATTTCTCACAGTTCTGGAGGCTGGGAAGTCCAAAGTCAAGGGGGCATATCTGGTGAGGGCCTTCTTGCTGGTGGGGACTCCCTGCAGAGTCCTAAGGGAGGTGGCTCGGGACATCATATGGTGAGGGGGGTGGTCTTTCTTCCTCTTATGAAGACAGCAGTCTCACTCCCAGGATAGCTCAGTAATCCATTAACCCATCAATCCCCAAATCCATGAATAGATTAACCCATTCACGAGAGCAGAACCCTTATGATCTACTCACCTCCTAAAGGCGATACTTCTCAATACTGCTGTATTGAGGATTAAGTTTCAACATGAGTTTTGAAGGAGACAAACATTCAAACCACAGCAGTTGATAATTAGGGTGTCCCAAGGCTGGGGGATTTAATAAAATTCCCTGTTTAGCTTGTCAAAAGCCACATCTTCTGGGTCTTCCCAAACAATGGGGTCCAGTTTACTGGCTTTAGCAGAGGCATTGGGCCAGAAAAGAAGACCTGGGGATCCAGCAAACCCGAGAAATCCACAAAGCTGGTGCTCAGTTCTAGATTTATAGGGAATTATAGGGATTATAGGGAATTATAAAATATCTTGTATGCAGTCTGGGTCTGAGTGTGGTCCACTTTCTGAAATTAGGTGGCCTAAATACTTTTCCTGGGTTTTTACCAGTTGTAATTTTTCCTTAGAAACTTAATGGCCTTTTACCAGCTAAGAGTTTTAACAAGTATACACTGTCTTCCTCACATGCTGCCTGTGAGGGAGAACAGTGGAGGTCATCCACATATTGCAGTAGAGTGGACCCAAGAGGAAAGTGACATCCTTCAGGTTGGCCTTTAGAATTTGGAAAGTAAGGGCCAGGTGCGGTGGCTCACGCCTGTAATCCCAGCACTTTGGGAGGCCGAGGCAGGAGAATCACGAGGTCAGGAGATTGAGACCATCTTGGCTAACATGGTGAAACCCAGTCTCTACTAAACATACAAAAAATTAGCCGGGCATAGTCGCGGGTGCCTGTAGTCCCAGCTACTCGGGAGACTGAGGCAGGAGAATGGCATGAACCTGGGAGGCGGAGCTTGCAGTGAGCCGAGATTGCGCCACTGCACTCCAGCCTGGGTGACAGAGCCAGACTCCGTCTCAAAAAAAAAAAAAAAAAAAAAGAGAATTTGGAAAGTAAGAAGGGCTGTCAGTGAAACATGGGCATGACCGTCCAGGTACACTGTTGGCCTTCCCAAGTGAAAGCAAAAGGCCTTGACTGGCCTGACTGACCAGATGTTAAAGAAGGCACTGCACACATCAATTGCAGTGAAGAACTACCATCAGTTGGAATTGAGGTCAGCAAAGTATGGGGGTTTGAGACAACTGAGTGGTGAGGTGCAACCATATTGTTTATTGCACAAAGGTCTTGAACAAATCTCTACTCACAACCATTAAGTTTCTTTACTGGCACAATTGGAGTGTTAAAGAACTGTGGTACACGACATTACAAGACCTTGTGCCTTATAATCTGCAGTGATGGATTTTGTGACCAATAGATCTTCCTTGTTTGAGGTAATTTAAAGAGTCAGGAAGTTTCAGAATTGAGTCAGTTTGACCTGGTTTGTCAAATCCCAAAATTATTTTCCCCTTTTGGGAGAAAGAAAGTCCTGCATGATGTTTGTTTGCAGGCCAGGCACTCTGGCTCATGCCTGTAATCCCAGCACTTTGGAGGCCAAGACAGGCAGATCACTTGAGGCTAGGAGTTCAAGACCAGCCTGGCCAACATGGCAAAAACCCGTCTCTCTTAATATAAAAAAGATTTTTTAAAAAAAGTGTTGGCCAAGAACGTGGACAGGGGCTGAATTACTAAGAACAAAGGAGATCCTGTAAGAGACTGAGGCAGAAAAGGATAGATAGGACTACAAAGACATCCTGAGGTTTGTTATAGACTCAACACTATTTGTATTTACTCCAAGGCAGGGGCTGGTTGAGGTTAATGGAGTTGAGCCCTGCAAGTGTGGCTCCAGTAACTATAAGGACAGTTAGGACCTCATTCTTGATCTTAAGTGTTATTTCCCTAACATGGTTGTGGGGAAGGATGAGAAGAATCCCTACAATTCTTTGGAGTCCCATTATTGGGAGTTGATATGGTTTTAATGTCCTGCCCCAATTTCATGTTGAATTGTAATCCCCAGGCTGGGGGCAGTGGCTCATACCTGTAATCCCAAGACTCTGGAAGGCTGAGGCAGGTTGATTGCCTGGGCTCAGGAGTTCGAGACCAGCCTGGGCAACATGGCAAAACCCTGTCTCTACCAAAAATACAAAAAAATTAGCCGGGCATGGTGATGAGCACCTATGGTCCCAGCTACTCAGGAGGTGGAAAGATTGCTTGAGCATGGGAGGCAGAGGTTGCAGTGAGCTGAGATTTTGCCACCACTTTCCAACCTGAGTAACCGAGTGAGGCCCTATCTAGAAAGGAAGGAAGAAAGGGAGGGAGGGAGGGAGAGAGAGAGAGGGAGGAAGGAAAGAAAGAATTGCAATCTCTATCTAGTATTGGAGGTGGGGCCTGGTGGGAGGCAATTGGATCTCAGGGGTGGATTTCTCATGAATGGTTTAGCACCATCCTCTGGGTGCAGTCCTCATGATAGTGAGTGAGTTCTCGAGAGATCTGGTTGTTTAAAAGTGTGTGGCACCTCCCCCATTCTCTCTTGCTCCTGCTTCACCTTCTGCCATGATTGGAAGCTTCCTGAGTCCTCTCCAGAAGCAGATGCTGCATGTTTCTTGCACAGCCTGCAGAACTGTGAGCCAATTAATTATTTTTTCTTACAAATTACCCAGTCTTGGGTATTTGTAGCAATTCAAGAACGGCCTAATAAAGGAATATATACCTTGAGGGTTTTGAGGGAGGGGTCATTTAACTCTCTTTAACTTACAGCAACCTCTCTTCCAGTGTCCAGTTTTTTACAATAATGGTAGGGGCCAGGAGGATTTTGTTTGGGGGCTTCCATTTGTTGCAGCTGGTGGTTGAGGATTTTGATAATTTTCTTTTTATTGGTATCCTCATGGGGCTGATTGGCCAACCTTACTTAATGTGGAGTGGACATGGCTCCCCATTCCATGTGGGTTATTTTAACAAGTTGGGAAAGCTTTCAAGTTAGGCCATTCACAAACATAGAATTAAAGGCTACTCAGGTAGAATAAACATTTACAGAAGTCCAGAATTTTCCTTAAAGATGATGTGGAGTCAACTGTAATAATTTTGAATTGGTTCATTTGGTTTGGGGTACAAGTTGAATCTTGTTCCAGTCTATGGCTTTAAGGAAAACTTAAAGATAGCTCTGTGGGTCTTTAGATTGTGAGCTTGTTCCCAGTATTGGGGCTTTTGTCTAGTTCAGGTGGGGTCCAGTTAGCTTTAGCCATCCAATGTTGGGCTTGGCCTTCATCAACAAGTATATGAAGCAGCTGGTATAGACTGGGGAAGCCGTGCTGATAGGCCTGGATTACCATGTTGAATTCATCAGCAAATCAATTACAGTCTTCAGTGACCTTTAGGAATTCCTTGGCAATGGCTCCGAGTTCAGCCTTAGTCCAAGCCTTGGTCAAAGGAACATAGGAGACTTGGGATTTAGCTGGGTCATCAGTGCTCATAGGAAGGGCTGTAGGAAGGGGAGGAGGAGGGTTCCAGGGAGGAGAGAGTCTGGTCCTCTAAGGTTGTTTTTTTTTTTTTTTTGGCCTCTTTTAATTGTTTACTTGTCTCAAGTGGCTTTGAGACAGTGTTTTGTATAGAGGTAATTTTTGAGTCCTGACTGTGCTTTGAAGCCTCAAGATGCCAATTGTAATATGTCTCCCATTCAGACTGACCCTATAGCCATGGTCTCCTGATTTAGTTCTCAGAAAAGTAAGTTTCGGAAGTTTGATCTGCAAATGGCCATTGGAGCTCCAAATTATCCTTGGTGTAATTTGCCCATTGGTTTAAAAGGGTGCACAAGGGTGAGCCTGAATGTCTGGACATGGAGCTGGCTGGGGTCCTGAAGGAGGGTTGCCCTGCGTGCTTTAGAATTTGAGAATCCCACTCTCTTTCTTAATCTCTCAAAAGCAAAAAGAAAATCCTATTGGTCCTTCGAGGAAACTAAAACTCTTGAACAAAGTGTTCTGCTTTCACAAGTATGTCGTTCACAGGATACTTGTTTTGCTTGGTGGATGGCCTTTGCCCTAAGTTGTCTGACCTGTGACCACGGAGCCCTTGTTACACAGAAATTTTCTTGAAACAGGTAGGCCCCCAGTGGTCATATTGCCTGTCTGTGACCAGTTTGTCCTTTCAAAGGAGTCTTTAACTTTGGAGACTTGAATCTGTTATAAAATGGTGGTGAGCACCCCAGTGGCTCTTAAGTGTTCAACCGTGTCCAACAATGTTGTGTTATTTTGCTCTCAAACGATGTTTAGAAACAAAACAAGGGGAAAAGGTCTAATTTGCATGCAAGTAGCCAAAAATGAAACCAAAAGAATACTCACCATGTGCAGGCTAAAGCAACTCCATCTTGGATGCTAGTCTTCCATGCTCACTTCTGATTAACCCCAGTTCTGGGACTTGTAGGAGTGTGGACTCACCGCACATCCTGCTATAGGTCAAAACAATCTCTTTTTTTTTTTTTTTTTTTTCTTTTTTTTTTTTTTTTGAGACGGAGTCTCGCTCTGTCGCCCAGGCTGGAGTGCAGTGGCGCACTCTCGGCTCACTGCAAGCTCCGCCTCCCGGGTTCACGCCATTCTCCTGCCTCAGCCTCCGAGTAGCTGGGACTACAGGCGCCCGCCACCACGCCCGGCTAATTTTTTGTATTTTTAGTAGAGACGGGGTTTCACTGTGGTCTTGATCTCCTGACCTCGTGATCCGCCCGCCTCGGCCTCCCAAAGTGCTGGGATTACAAGCGTGAGCCACAGCGCCCGGCCAACAATCTCTTCACATTATCATAAACATGACAATAAATCCTGCCTTTTGGAAAATTCTTGTCTTTCCCTGCAGGGTTGACTTCAATTGCCCTACATATTCCTTCCTTATAAAGGCCTGGGTCTGGGGGGTAACAGAGCAGGGATCCACCATCTGCAGGCTGCCTGAGTCATGGCTTTTGTCCATAAGTCTCTATCCAATTTTTTTTTTCTGAGATTTCAGATTTGTCAGCCTCTTTCTTCAGCCTCTCAGCTCCCCCCACCTTTTGCAGGTAGGTTTGCATAGGCTGTTCCAGTGCAGAACACACAAGAAAGGACGCAGTGTCAATAGAAACCAATCCTGAATAAAGTCAGAGAGTTCAACCAAAAGGAGGGAGTTTGAATTCAAGATAGAACTAAACCACACGGAATAAAGATTACTCATGGAAGCTGAGAGTGCAATGGACTCAGGTGGGTACTGCCTATGGTTCCAGAGGTTGCCGATCTGGGAAAAGCTGCTCCTTTCTGTGTCAACCTGAAATTGTTAGCAGTGGTGAATCTGTATGGGTCTGTACCAATCTGAATTCTTGAAACACCAAGGCAAATTTTAGAGCAGGAATGAAAGTTTATTATTAAAAAGTTCTAGAGCAGGAACGAAAGGAAGTAAAGTACACTTGGAAGAGGACCATGAGGGCAACTTGAGAGATTCAAGTGCACGATTTGACCTTCGACTTGGGGTCTTATACATCGGCATGTTTCTGAGATCTTGCATCTCTTCTCCCGATTCTTCCCTTGGGATGAGCGGTCCACATGCTCAGTGGCCTCCCAGCACTTGGGAGGGGACACATGCACAGTGTGTTTACTGGAGTTGTATGCATGCTCATCTGAGGCATTCTTCCCTTACCAGTTGAGTGTTCCTAGAGGAAGGTCATACACCAGTTAAACTCTGCCATTTTGCCTCTTAGTGCTCATGCTTGACCCCATTCGCCCAACTCCTAAGATCTTATTTGGAAGCTGCTGATTAACAGCTTCAGGTGTTATCTATCTATTAGGAGACGGCTTTCCCTGGCACCAGCTGCAATCAATTATTTAAAGCAACAGTTTAGCAACCACCTGATTATCACCTGGTGATTGTCTGCCATTCCTGGTTTGGGGGAGGGCCTCTCCTGCCCTGCTCATGTCTGCCTAACTACCTACAGTAACAAAATGAGCAAGAGAGACCAGTTCTCAAACAAAGAGTTTATTTGCGAATAGCCAAGGAATTGCAATCCGGGATGCATGTGCTTTTGTGGACCATAAGCATATTTGAGGGGTTGGGGCAAGAGGAAGCTTTTGAAGGCAAAAAAGAGTAAGTGCATGTAAGATATTTTGAAACAGAAACTATTGTTCACAGGGGCTTATTGCAGGCAGTGTTTGTTCATTGGTGGTGCTGGCTGTTGCTAGCAGAGGTGTAACTGAACTCAGGTCGGGGCCACTTGTAGCTTGAAAGGCAAAAACTCAAGTGACAAGCTTTGGTGAAAGGAAAGTTAGCTTTATTCAAGAAGCCAGCAACCCAGGGAAGGCAGTGAATTAGGGTTCAAAGATCACCTTTCTGAGTCATGCTTCTAAATCAGGGGTTTTTAAGGGAAATTAGGGAAAATAATGAAAACATTCTTGTGAAACGTGGGCATTCTCAGGTGGGCAGTTAATCCTTGCCTTCTTGGTCAATGCTTTGTGGCCTTCTGTGGGTGTGGTCAGGCCGGCCAATTCATTCCCAGAGTTGTTGGTTGGCACATTTTTAAAAATCTCTGTTGAAGGTCCTCTTTTTCTGAGGCTGTTTTTAGTGAATAATCTAAAGACTCAAGCAAAGCAATAATTGTATTCAAGCAAGCAAGTTTTCCCCTAACATGGAGTCAGTACTGTTACAGAGGCTCTTCATAGAAGAGCCTCTTCTTCCATGGAAGTGACTTAACTGAAAGTTCTGATAGGGAAAGTCACTTGCTTATGTCACAGCTCTGCACTGGCCCACCCCACTTGCCCCTGCAGTGCCATAGGTCACCAATGTGCAGGCCTGGCTTAAGTCAACCCATGCCACCCCCTTGGGTTGTCAGCCTTAGAGAGACTGGCTTTCTCTGGACAGATGTCAGAGATGTCAGACTGACACCTGGACAGATGTCACAAACCACCATCTACCCTGTGAGCCCAACAGACTTCATGGAGGCGATTGTATGTTCTTCAAGCCCACTGAACTCCCCTAAAAATCATTTGCTGAGCTCCTAAAATCATTTATGCTTCCCCATCTCCTTTGCCCCTAAGGGCATGTAACCATCTGTACCCCACTCAGTGGTGGGGTGTCACTCTGAGATTTTCTCCCATCATATTAATAAATTTATGTGTCATATATATTCATCGCTGTTTTGTCAGATGATTTTCAGCCAATCTTGAGGGTGAAAGGCCTTTCCTGGCATACAACACCTGAAGTCCTTGAAATCTCTATAGGTAAGTGATTTTTTGTATGCTAATGAGTTGACTGGTGGCTGGCAGCCCCTAGGTAGCTTCAGAATGGGGCTGGTCACTGAAAAGATCAAGGCAGGATTGGAATTTTCAGCCTCATCCCCACCTCCCCATGTCTGGGACTGAAGGTTAAACTGAGTACCTGTGGCCAGTGATTTAGTCAATCATGCCTAAGTAATGAAGCCTCCATAATCACCCCAAAAGGACTAGGTTTGGAGAGCTTGGGTAGCTGAACACGTGGAGGTTCATGGAGGGTGGCTGACCCACAGAAAGCGTGGAGCTTTCGGCCGGGCGCGGTGGCTCACGCTTGTAATCCCAGCACTTTGGGAGGCTGAGGCGGGCAGATCACGAGGTCAGGAGATCGAGACCACAGTGAAACCCCGTCTCTACTAAAAATACAAAAAAATTAGGCGGGCGTGGTGGCGGGCGCCTGTAGTCCCAGCTACTCGGAGAGGCTGAGGCAGGAGAATGGCGTGAACCCGGGAGGCAGAGCTTGCAGTGAACCGAGACTGCGCCACTGCACTCCAGCCTGGGCGACAGAGCGAGACTCCATCTCAAAAAAAAAAAAAAAAAAAAAAGAAAGCGTGGAGCTTTCAGCCCCATAACTCACCCTGTGCATCCCTTCATCTGTATGCTTTATAATAAATCAGGAAACCTAAGTGTTTGAATTCTGTGAACTGCTCTAGCAAATTAATAGAATCCAAAGGGGGTCCTAGGATCCATACTTTATAGCTGGTAGGCCAGAATACAGCTAAAGCAACCTGGGGCTTGTGATTGGCATTCAGGTAGAGTCGAACTGAACAAAGGAAACCCAGCTGCTATCCGCTGCAGAACTGATTGCTTGCTTAGTGTGTGGGGAGAAATCCCCATCTGGTGTCAGAAGCATGTTGTGATAGCTGATGATTAAAGATTTTTTTTTTTAAAGTGTGTTCTGAGAGTATAATGTGAAAAACTCTTTGTTTTAATCCACTCAGCATCTATGAAAGTCATAGCCCACCTGAGGAAAACCAGGACAAAAGGGAGTTTTTAAAGACAAAGAGAAATCCACGCAAACCGCTTTGAAACTGTCAACCTAAAAAAAATGTAGAGAAAATTATCTCTAAATATGTTGAGTTTACTTGGGAATGAGAAGAAATGAGGATTATAATTCAGAATGCACAGAAGAGTGTGTTAAAGTGAACTAAATATGGCTTGAGGGCTCCATACTTCTATAAGTTTTTGTTTATGAACTGCAACCTAGCTTAATAGGTAGACAAGATTGAAAGCTTAGGAGTATGTGCCTGTAACAATTGCTAAGTCTGGGCCAATCCCAGATGCCATACTTCAACCATTCATACCCTGCTGAGTGTTCAAACTGTGTTCAAATAAGGCAAAGGCTAACCTGTAACCAATCCAACCATTCTGTACCTCACTTTAGATTTGTACGTCATTTCCCTTTTTTTGTCTGTAAATCTTCTTCCACCACGTGGCTGCACTGGAGTCTCTGTGAATCTGCTGTGATTCTGGGGGCTGCCCAATTCACAAATCATTCATTGCTCAATTAAACTCCTTTAAATTTAATTTGGCTGAAGTTTTTCTTTATCAGGTTGTGTCAGAAGTGGGATTTGAGGTAGAGCCTCTAGCAACCCCCAGGAGTGCTGAGTGAATATGCAAGGTACCTGCAGGACCCACTTGTGTCCACTGATCTCTCGGAGCAGCTGAGGATTGTGGGTAAGCTCTTGGATTTCAGAGCTCCACAGATTTGTGTTTTGAGCTCTCTGAGTTTCTTTGAGCAAATTTCTGATCCAAACTGGGTTTGGAAGTCACGACAGAGAATGGGCTGGGTACAGGAATGGATTTGATGGGGAATTAACTGGATCAAAGCCAGTTAGAGGCCTTTTACATGTGACTGGGTCAGAAACAAACTGGTAGTAAACAGTAATATTGCAGGGGTTATAAAATTTGGCTTTTGAAAAATTCACAGGAATTTTTGTGTTCTACCCCTTTGTTTCATTTTTCTTGTGCACTTAGGTAGGAAAAATCGTTGGCTAAGTTAATTAAGAGAACCTGAGAATAAAGCCAATATTTTAGGTAAAAATAGGATTCTTAATTTCTGGAAAACTGAGTTCCTTCCGGATTACACATTAGGCCTAGGAGGCAGCAAAGTCTCAAGAAATGGCAAAATCTTACTAAAGATAACTTACAGTGGAATGTTCTGAATGAGCAACACATTGAAGTACATTTAAAAATGAGGGCTCTCAGTAAATTCCTTTTGGCTAAGAACGGGTTAGGCACTATGGAATGTTAACTGCTATTCTCTTTGGAATAATTTGCCTTGCACTCTTTGCTGATGGTTGTGGGTGACAGGATTAGGCATGTATGTACAGGATAGTGGCACACAGGGAGCTTTTTCCTCCCAAACGGGGAAACTTGAGAGCTGATGGGACTGCTGGAAAAGATATCTTTGCTACTGACAATCGGCCACCTGAACTTTGCAGTATTGCTGCAATGAGTCGGTCTTGCTCTGGCCTTCCTGAGCTCTTCACCTTCCCCATCCTGCCATGGGTAATACTTTTATTTCTCTACCTTTCCTTTCCTGTCTTTTCTGTTACTCAGGGCAACCATCTTTCCCAGAGACCATATGTTGAAACTCCTAGTCAGAGGTTGGATTAAAGACAATGGGGCCCATCTGGGGGCAAATTTAAGTCTTGCCAGTTTGATATTGGCTGCTAAGTAGAGTGGCTAATGTCTGTGTTTTATCACACATATTTTGCTCTGGCCAGAATGAAAAAAGAAAATTGTCCTTTGTGTTGTGTCTTGGCCCCCAGGGCTATGGTGCAGCCAGCTGGGTCATTAGGGCCACTCAGGGAAAGAGAACCCAGACGCCTGGCATGCCAGCAAAAGGGTAAGAATTTCTTACCAGTCAGACTTCTGATCTCTCTCTCTCTCTCTCTCTGTGCAAACTCGTTGAATGAATGGTAAAATCACTGTTTATCTCCTCTGTAAATTTTGATTAATGGAAGAAAGGATATGTGAGGTTGGTCTTAAACTGTAGCAAATCTGGTGTGCTTTGTGTGTCTTTCTGTATTGTTCTGTCATAAAGTGGGGTACGTTAGGATAGAACACAGGCTTAGGACGCCCATAAGCCCACTTTTCAAGATGGCTCAGCAAATTGGTCAGTTATGTCCTTGGGAGCTTGACCTTGTAATTATGTGGCCATGCTTTCTCTTTTCACAATGGCAGCCGGGTTCAGGTTCAATCCCTAGATTAGGGGATGAGCCTTTCTGATTAATATTTGGATGACCTTTGCCATTTTTAAATTCTCTTCCCCTCCACAAAATGTCTTGAATTTTCCCTTCTCAGAGCACCTATGAGGTTACTTTTGGTAAAGTTTAAAAGCCAGAAATATCAGCCATTTGGCCTGGCTAAAGTCAGGTAATAAGAAATTTTAGAAGGACTTTATTAAAGAATTCTGTGGTTAAAAGTCAGCTTAATTAAAAGCAGATATTCAAGCTCTAACAGCCTGGAGCTCCTTGGGAAAAACAGGAGGCACCAGAGACCCTTTCCTGGCCCTGCTCCTCCAAGGACTCCACCCTAAATTGAATAATCCAATTAAGAAACTTAAAAACTGGCAAAAAAAACTTACAACTACTGTAGTAATCTTCTTCAGTCTGTCTGCGTAGTTATATATGTGTTGTTGTATGTGTAATGTTTATATAAAAGAGCTCCAATTGGCTTAAACAAAAATAAGCACTTAAATATTTTAAAATAAAAATAAAAACTGTAATGCCTTTTAGTTCATGTAACTTTAGTAATCTTTGGAAAATAAAAACAGCTTAAAAATTATTGATAAAATAGGCCGGGTGGCGCAGTGGCTCACGCCTGTAATCCCAGCACTTTGGGAGGCTGAGATGGGTGGATCACGAGGTCAGGATATTGAGACCATCCTGGCTAACATGGTGAAACCCCGTCTCTACTAAAAATACAAAAAATTAGCTAGGCATGGTGGTGGGCACCTGTAGTCCCAGCTACTCGGGAAGCTGAGGCAGGAGAATGGCGTAAACTGGAGAGGTGGAGCTTGCAGTGAGCCCAGATCGTGCCACTGCACCCCAGCCTGGACAAGAGAGCGAGACTGTGCCTCCAAAAAAAATAAAATTATTGATAAAATAAAGACATTTATTTTAGCCTAAAATTTATGTATTTAGTGTTTAGTCTAAATTACGCAGGTCAGATATTTATTATTTAGTATTTAGTCTAAATTATGCAGGTCAGATATTAGGTTTCCTTAATGCTTTAAGGTCATATACTGCTTTGACTTTTGAAAATTGTTCAAGTAATTTTGGAGACATTAAATTCTAAGTAAGGCCTGGGAATATGTGGAATTAGCCATACCCCCTAGCTATGAAAAGAAGTTTATAAAGAAAAGAGACTTTATATAAAAAAGGGTCTTGTAAGCTAAATTCTTGTCCTGAAGTAAAATGACTGGTTATTTAAAAGAGGGATGTTTAAGACAAGTCAGAAAATCCAAGCATGTCATAGATGCTCTGTGTAAGTTGTGAAAGGATTCATAAAAGAAAATTTATGCACCAAAAGTGAAAGTTGCTAAGAATTACCATTATAACATGTAATTAAAACTACTGAAAAAAATAGGTTTTACAAGGTGTGTAAGGAAAATGAAATGTGTTTTTGGTTAAGAGATTATAAGAGGGCATGGGAATATAAATTTTTGCCTACTTTAGAGGGTTAAAGGATTGTTTTAAATTAAATTAAATTAAAGGTTTAAAGAAATCGTGGGAGGTTTGTAAAAATTAACCTTGTAAAAGAAATTCTATGTGTGAAAATATTGACTAAATTTAAAGGGGTATTATTTGTTTTTTCCCTAAATTGAACATCAAAATAAAAGTAGAACAGGGTTTTCTTAAAGCACTAATCTGCTTTTTAACAAAAATTTGTAAAGGGTTATAAAAGGTTTATGAAAATCTCGCCTTATGGTCAAACTGATTAAGATTGGATACATTTGTCTATGAGGTTATATTAAAAACTGTGGTTGACATTAATAGTCCACTAATGCAAGGGTGAAATTTGGCTTTCTCTCTTGAACAAAATTTTCATGTAATATTGAAAGATAATGAAAGATTTTGTTTGCCTTTTAAATACACTACCAAAAAAAAGGGGAGAGGGGAAATACACAAGACAGATTATTTGGAAAGGTAAGTCTTCTATTAATGAGTAAAGGTTTTTGCCTTTTGAAAAATGTTTGAATCATCATTTTGGCTAAATGAATTACTTATGGTAAACCGGAATTCTAGTTCATAATATCAAATGTTTTAAAACGTTAACATTTTTTTTTTGAGATGGAGTTGCAATCTTGTTGCCCAGGCTGGAGTGCAATGGCACGATCTCAGCTCACCACAACCTCCACCTCCTGGGTTCAAGCTATTCTCCTGCCTCAGCCTCCCGAGTAGCTGGGATTACAGGCACGCACCACCACGCCTGGCTAATTTTGTATTTTTAGTAGAGACGGGGTTTCTCCATGTTGGTCAGGCTGATCTGGAACTCCTGACCTCAGGTGATCCACCTGCCTTGGCCTCCCAAAGTGCTGGGATTACAGGCATGAGCCACCGTGCCTGGCCTTAAACCTTTAACATATTTAATAGTCTTCCCCAAATCAAATTTCATTTTCAAAATCATCTTTTCTCTCTCTCTCTGGTTTTTTTTTTTTTTTTTTTTTTTTTTGAGATGGAGTCTTGCCCTGTCACCCAGGCTGGAGTGCAGTGGCGTGATTTTGGCTCACTGCAACCTCCACCTCCTGGGTTGAAGCAGTTCCCCTGCCTCAGCCTCCCAAGTAGCTGGGACTACAGGCATGCACCACTATGCTTGGGTAAATTTAGTATTTTTAGTAGAAATGAGGTTTCACCATGTTGGCCAGGGTGGTCTCAAACTTCTGACCTCAAGTGATCCGCCTGTCTCAGCCTCCCAAAGTACTAGGATTACTAGAATTACTAGTGTGAGCCACCATACCCAGCCCAAGATGGTCTTCCTTCTTTTTTTTTTTTTTGACTGGAGCTTTGCTCTTGTTGCCTAGGCTGGAGTGCAACGGTGCAATCTTGGCTCACTGCAACCTCCCCATCCTGGGTTGAAGCAATTCTTCTGCCTCAGCCTCCTGAGTAGCTGGAATTACAGGAACCTGCTACCATGCCCAGCTAATTTTTTGTGTTTTTAGTAGAGACGGGGTTTCACCATGTTGGCCAGACTAGTCTCGAACTCCTGGTGTCAGGTGATTCACCTACCTCGGCCTCTGAAAATGCTGGGATTACAGGCATGAGCCACTGCGCCTGGCCCCAAAATGGTCTTTTCCGACCTCTAACTTTGGAATGCTACAGAGGGCCCCTAAAGCCTCTAAAAGAGAGGTAAACAGAATTATTTATCATGTTAAGTTACATAGAAGCATTGTCAAAATAAAAATGATGTTTAATCTTCAGTTTATATTTTAGTGGACAATATGTTCCAAAATTATATAGGATTTCTAAAATTCTAATATGTCTGAATATATATTCTCAATCATAATTATGGTTATTATGTTGTTATTATACACGACAGAAATAACCAAATTCCCTTGTATAAAACTGCTAACCCAAGTCGAACAGAAAAAAATTGACTAAATACAGGCCAGGCACAGTGACTCACACCTGTTATCCCAGCACTTTGGGGGGCCGAGGTGGGCAGATCACTTGACAGCGTCAGGAGTTCAAGACCAGCCTGGCCAACATGGAAAAACCCTGTATCTACTAAAAATACAAAAATTACCTGGGTGTGGTGGTGCAAGTCTGTAATCTCAGTTACTTGGGAGGCTGAGGCAGGAGGATTACTTGAACCCAGGAGGTGGAGGCTGCAGTGCGCCAAGATCATGCCACTGTACTCCAGCCTGGACAACAGAGTGAGACTCTATCTCAAAAAAAGAAAAAATTATTGAAATTCCAAGAAAATACTTTGCCAGATTTTCATGTTAAACCAGCCAATACTAAAATTGTTTAGATATACAATTTGAACTCCAAGGTCTGAGTCAAATTACCTATGATAAATTGGAGAAACAACTGGTATTCAAGAGGACATAAGTCCAATGTTAAGCATGGACTCATGGAGAACTAGGATGGCCACCTTGTCCCTCTTGAGACTCTAAGGCTTTTGTTATTAAAGGTTCTGGATTTTATGACTCATCATGGAAAAGATAAAATGACCCAAATTTAATATACGGATGTGGTTAACTTGTAAATTGCGAAAACTGTTTAAAACCAGTGCTTCCACAGTTGCCAGAGATGGCAGAGCTGAGGCTGCTCTCCTGGACACTGAGCAGGGTCCTGTGGCTCTCGGGCCTCTTTGAGTGGGGAGCTGCCCGGCAGCCCTGGATCATGGAAAAGAAAGTGCTAGAGGTTTATGATTTGATTCGAACTATGTGGGACCCAGAAAAGCCCAATACTTTAGAAGAACTGGAATTGGTAACGGAAAGTTATATGGAAGTTCAGGAGATAAATGAAGAAGACTATCTTGTTATTATCAAGTTTACACCAAGAGTACCTCATTAATATTTGGCAATTCTTATGGGGCTGTGCTTAAGAATAAAACTTC
The DNA here is from genome assembly GCF_009828535.3 of Hylobates moloch. Taxonomy (NCBI): domain Eukaryota; kingdom Metazoa; phylum Chordata; class Mammalia; order Primates; family Hylobatidae; genus Hylobates; species Hylobates moloch. Next base: position 60,930,802 of record NW_026652293.1, on the reverse strand, counting down.
AGCGGTGTTTATTGTTTAAACATAAGTTGGAAATCTACATTTCTGAAGGAACCCACTTAACAGAAGATATAAGTACGCAGATAAGCAACAAAGAGCAAGTGGAGGCTGCAATGGAAAACCCCAGCTTATGGGAAATTGCGGAACAGTGTGTCCTTGAACCTGACTGGTAGCTATTTTAAGAGCCACTGACCTGTAATTGATATATTTGTTTAAACTCTTTGTATGTCAAAGACTCACGTTTAATACATAGATGATTTGTACCTCAGATCATTTTTAAAGGATTATTTCCAAGCAAGATTTAATTTTAAGGTAGTACCTAATTTCTTCAGTGTATAACATTCTCAAGATTTGTAACACTTAAATGATCAGACAGAATAATATTTTCTAGTTATTATGTGTAAGATGAGTTGCCATTTTTCTGATGCCCATTCTGATACAAATACTTTTCATGTCCAATATCTACTGTGCCCAAATGTACTCAATTTAAATAATTACTCTGTAAAATAAATAAGCAGATGATTCTTGTAAAAAAAACAAAACAAAAAACACAGCCGGGTACGGTGGCTCACGCCTGCAATCCCAGCACTTTGGGAGGCTGAGGTGGGTGGATCACAAAGTCAGGAGTTCAAGACCAGCCTGGCCAATATGGTGAAACCCTGTCTCTACTAAAAATGTAAAAATTAGTTGGGCTTGGTGACGGGTGCCTATACTCCCAGCTACTCAGGAGGCTGAGGCAGGAGAATCGCTTGAACCCAGGAGATGGAGGTTGCAGTGAGCCAAGATCATGCCCCTGCACTCCAGCCTGGGAAACAGAGCGAGAATCCGTCTCAAAAAAAATAAAATAAAATAAAACCAATGGTTGGTTCCATATTCCTGGGAAGATAATCAAACCTTCAGGTACATTTGGCTACCTGATGGGTCATTTAAACATGTATAAATGAATTTCATTCCACTGTCATTTTCAATGCATGTTTTATGTTATAACAGCTAATTATTATTCCAGAGTATATTTTCACTAGATAAATAAAACTTTATATGGTTCACTGAGGACAATCAACTCCTTCACAATCCAGAACCTGAAGACTGACTCTTCTGAGAACATCAGAGAAAGACTGTCCTTCTACACTGCAACAAAACTTTGGAACCTTGAACCTTGGCTTCATAAACAACTGAGAGGGGTCCCTCTACACTCTTGGAACTGTACACCCATTGGAATCCTTAAGGTAAAACTAACCCAGAAAGTTTCTTCCCAGAAGAAGATGGCATCCTTGATGTGAACAGCTTTTCCCATGATCACAGATCAAGACTTCTATGATAAGACTCTTATCTTTGAATAGTTTTTCCTTGTTTATGGCTCTATGAACAATAGAAATGAAAAAGGGTTCTATTATATTCAGTTATAGGGTATACTTTTATTTGTGAAGGATTTTGCAGCCAGCCTTATATGTGAATAACCTTATACTTTGATAAAGACAAGACGAAGGCCCAATGTAGGTGCAAAACTTTAACTGTACATACATTTCCTCATAATCAGTAAAAACTCCTCTTAACCCACATCATGGGTTAAAGAGAACATTGTCAGGGGGCCTTCACTTTTCTAAAAGGACATCATTTGTTAGGTCCTTTTTCCATGGTTTAGAATAAAATAGGCAATAACTAGAAATGTATCCCTCATAATAGGCTTTCTAGCAGATTCTACTGTAAAGGCTATCGTTACACAACACACTTTAAATTCTCTTGTGAAAGTTATGCTAAATAATAGAATTAGCTAAATAGAAAAGTACCTGTGCAGCTGCTGGCAGTTGTGGCCTATGGAGGAATACATTAAATGTAGATTATAAGAATTCAGTTGTAGAGGATTAATAAAAAGATCAGTTAGTCAAGCAAGTAGACCCTTCATCTCACTCATTCTTTAATCTATTTAATTTTAGGCAGTTTGGTTTATGGGGACCCTGGGTAAGGAGCATACTCCAAGCTCTTGGTATTATGCTCCCAATAGGCATAATAATAGTCACCCTGGTGCACTGTATTCTCTCAAAGGTTTTAAATGTTTGCATGCAACTATCTCTAGAATGTCAAATGGTCTCTCTTCAACTGGAATGAAAGAGCTGAAAGAAATATGTGACCATGAGGATACCATAATCTATGAATGATGTGCTGACACCAGAAACCCAAAATGATGGTAACAGAGAGTGGTGCTAAGGCCCCAAGTTTTGGTCACACTCTCACCTAAGTAAGAACCTGACCAAAAAGGGGGAATTTAAAAAAAAACACAATTATGGGAGGCCATTGTTTTGGACTAAGCTCATGCACTAGGTCCCAACAGGACAAACCAAACTAAAATGAAGTCACTCATGCTAATTGTGACATAATCAAATTAAGGATGCACATAAATCCTAGAATAGACCAGGTTTTTTCTCCTGTAAACAGGATGTTCCAGCATAAAGAGGTACCCTCTACTCAGTCTTTGTTCCTACCTTTGGAAAACTCATTGTTCTACTGTTTCCCACTGGATTTCATGAGCAAATAAGTACATCTACAATGGTGATGGTGACAACAACTAAAGTTTTGGTCAATCTCTCAAAATTGAGAAAATGACCAAAAGAGGGGAGTTGTTGAGGTGAACTAAATATGGCCTGAGAAGGACTTCATACTTCTATATTTGAGTCCTTGTAGATGAACTGCAACCTAGCTTAATAGGTAGATAGACTGAAAACCTAACAGAAGTATGCAACTGTAACAATAGCTGCATCTTGGCCAATCCCAGAGGCTGCACTTCAGCTATTCATATACTGCTGAGTGTTCAAACTGTGTTCAAATAAGGCAAACACCAACCTGAAACCAATCCAGCCGTTTTGTACTTCACTTCCAATTTCTGTACATCATTTACCTTTTTTTGTCTACAAATCTTCCACCACGTGGCTGCGCTGGAGTCTCTGTGAATCTGCTGTGTTTGTGGGGGCTGCGCGATTCGTGAATCGTTCATTGCTCGATTAAACTTTAAATTTAATTCGGCTGAAGTTTTTATCAAGTATAAACCAAAAATAAAAAATAAATTTATAAGGCTCCCCCGCCATCTAAATGGACTTCCTCCTCGGCCAGGGAACTCTTAAAATTTTTTTTTTTTTGAATGGAGTCTTGCTCTGTCACCCAGGCTGGAGTGCAGTGATGCGATCTCTGCTCACTGCAACCTCTGCCTCCTGGGTTCAAGTTATTCTCCTGCCTCAGCCTCCCAAGTAGCTGGGATTACAGGCGCGCACCACCATGCCTGGCTAATTTTTGTATATTTTTCAGCAGAGACCGGGTTTCACCATGTTGTCCAGGCTGGTCTCAAACTCCTGACCTGAAGTGATTCGCCCACCTCTGCCTCCCAAAATGTTGGGATTACAGGTGTCAGCCACCATGCCTGGCCTGGAACTCTTAAAATTTAACCTCAAAGACTGGTTCAGGCCATAAGAAGTGGGGGTCAGACATGCCTCATTATACCTCTCTGGCATTAACATCAACATAGACTTTAAGTCCAATAAACATCTTACAACCTATTCTCTCTGAAGCCTAATACCTGAAGGCTTCTTCTGCAAATAAGAACTTTGGTCTCCACAATCATATATATATGTATTTTTTCTTTCCTTTTTTTTTTTTTTTTTTTTGAGATGGAGTCTCACACTATCGCCTAAGCTGGAGTGCACTGGCGCAATCTCGGCTCACTTCAACCTCTGCCTCCCGGGTTGAAGTGATTCTCCTGCCTCAGCCTCCTGAGTAACTGGGTTTACAGGCACACACCACCACGCCCAGCTAATTTTTGTATTTTTAGTAGAGAGGAGGTTTCACCACGTTGGTCAGGCTGGTCTCGAAGTCCTGACCTCGTGATCCGCCTGCCTCAGCCTCCCAAAGTGCTGGGGTTACAGGCGTAAGCCACTGCACCCCACCCACAATCTTTTATCTTAACCCAGACATTCCTTTCTGTTAATCCCAGGTCTTTAGGTAAATTCAACCAATTGTCAAACAGAAAATTTTTCAATCTACCTATAAACTGGAAGCCACCACCCTCGACCCCTGCTTCGAGTTGTCCTGCCTTTCTGAATCAAACCAATGTAGGTTTTAAATGTATTTGATTGATGTCTCATGCCTCCCTAAAAGGTATAAAACCAAGCTGCACCCCAACCACCTTGGGAACATGTTCTCAGGACCTCTGTCCTGAGGGCTGTGTCACAGGCCATGGTTACTCATATTTGGCTAAGAATAAATCTCTTAAAATATTTTACAGAGTTTGACTCTTTTCGTCAACAACAGCAAGCCACCAGCACTCCTGGTGAGGGAAGGGTAAAGGGAACTTTTTATCAGCGAAAAGGGAACTTCTATCAGCGAAAAGGGAGAGGTTCACAGAAGCTGCTTAGAAAGAGTTCATTGGTTCCAGAGGCCCAACGCCAAAGCTCAAAGTTGTCCTCAGTTCATTGGTGGCGCTGCCATTACTGGGCAAGTGTTTATTCCGAGCATCTTATCTGAATTACTGCAGTCCTAAAGATGGTCTAAATTTTGTCAAAGTAGGAGAACCGCGAATGACACAAAAGGGTTTCTTGTGGGGTTTTTAGAAAGTCCTTGCAAACAGTTCTTATCTCAGACACTAACCCTGAGCCTACTGTCCTTCCCAGCCCTGTTTGTCTGGGCCTGACAAAGTGATTTCATTCCTTATTTGTAATTTTCACAAAACAAAGTCCCTGGTCTCATGAACTCATTGCACAAAGTGATCCTGGTTCGCTGAGGCAGATAGGCGATGCTATCTGCCTGCCCTGGTCCAAACATCTCATCTGGAATACTGCAGGCCAGTGGAAATGCCCGGAATAAGCTCTGTTTACAAGGTAATAGCGAGCCTTGCTGGCATTTCAGAAATGGGTGACAGCTGCTTCCTTAGGGCCCTCCCCACTCCATTTCGGTTACGTTGTGACATAAATTACTCCATTTTGCTGTGAACTACAGGGTCATTCCTCAGCCCCCGCCAACCCCGCGGATCCCTCCTCAGCCCCGCTGTATCAGCCTTTCGGATCCTCCTTCAGCCTCTTGGGTCCCCCTTGGCCCACTGCGTGCCTCTTCAGCCCCCCATGAACTTCCGTCATCCCCACAGATCCTCCCTCAGACTCCCTAGATACCCACCTCAGCGCCCATGGATCCTCCCTCACTGCCCCCTGGGACCTCTCTCAGTTCTGCAGATCCCCCCCTTAGCCTCCTGGGACATCTCTCACCCCTTCTAGATCCTCCCTCACCCCTTCTAGATCCTCCCTCAGCCCTGCAGATCCTTCCGCAGCTCCTCCTGGATCCTCCCTCAGCCCAGCTGGTGCCCACTCAGCCCCGCGGATCCTCCTTCCCTCGCCCCCACGCGGGTGCTCCCGCAGTCCCCCTGGGTCCTCCCTCAGCCCAGCTGGTGCCCCTTCAGCCCCGAAGATCCTCCCTCAGCCCCCCTGCGTCCTCCCTCAGGACCCCTGGGTCCTCCCTCAGCCCTCCGGGACCTCTATCAGCGCTCCTGGATCCTCCCTCAGCCCTGCGGATCTTCCCTCAGCTCCCTACCCCGGGTCCTCCCTCAGCACTCCCCCGCTCCGTCCTCCCTCAGACCCGCGGGTCCCCCTCGACCCCGCCGGCCTGCCCTGGTCTTCCCCGTAGGAACGGAGGTCACCTCCTCGCCGGCCCCGCCTGGGTCCTTGTACTGCCACAGCGCCCCCGCAGGCTCCGCCCATCTAGGCTTCGCCCCGCCCCCGAGATTACATCACGCCGCGCCGGCCCCGCCCAACGGGGGGGTATATCTTCGTGTCTCACCGCCCACTCTTGCCTCGCCCTGCCATGGAACACGTCATACCGCGCGACGCAGCGCCTGCCAGTGACGTCGTAGGCTGCAGCGCGGCAGCACCCAACGCAGTGAGTGTACCGTGACCTCCTGTGTGGCCTCGTCCCTGGCCTTAGTTTCCACCGGGCAGTGGGGGTCAGGACCGCCTGTCCTCAGGCCCCTCCGCAGCGACTGTGGCGGCCGCAGGTTGGCGCCTCGTGTGGACCGGGAACAGAGGCGGGGGGCGCTGTACCCTCCCGGTGGAGTCGGGAGGGAGGGAGGCAGGGAAGGGGACAGGGGGCTGCACCTGTACTGGGCGCTTGTCCTCATGCAGTCTAGCAGGAAGGGAGAGGGAGCTTCCCCCGAAGACCCTCCTGGACCAGCCCCAGGCTCCCGTGCTGGTGAGGCCGAGGGAGAGGGATGTGGGCATAGGACACGTAGCAGGATTTCCATTTTAGAGGCAGCTGGACCTGTCTTCAGGTCCCTTCCTTGGTGAGAGACAGGGGTACGCCAGAGGAAGCTGGGCGCTCGGCCTCCGTGCAGCCTCATCTCCTGGAATCTGAGTATTGGAAACTGGGCTTTTACCTCGGACACCTCAGCACAGACTCCCATGGGAATCCAGGTCACAGCAAAGTAGCCCTGGGCCTCCATTCTCCTTTAAGCAAGCATGACAATCCTCACCTCACTGGGTTTTGATTAAAACTAGCAATGACCTTAGAAAGCAAGAGATGACCTCAGCTCCACTTTTGAGGCTGCAGTCCATTCAGAGAGGTTTCGCAGACTCGGTAACGGCCAGAACAGACAGCCTGGGCCCTGCCGCAGGCTGACTCAGAATCCTTGGGAGTAGTGACCAACTTCTGCTTTTGGAAAAACCTCTACAGGCGGTTCTGAGAAGTCCAAGGGTTGCTGGGAGAGGTTCGTGAGTGGCGTGGTGATTACATGTGTCTTGGAAGCATCCTGGGCTGGGATTTGATGAGAACCCATTAGGTGGAAGAACCTTCCTTTTAAAAAAGATCTCTTCATTCTCTGCCTAGCAGGTTGCACGTCAGGGCCTGTACTGACCACCTCCACGTGCCACTGGGGCTCTAAGGAGGAATGGCGGCCGTGGGCAGCCTGCTTGGGTAAGCATGGACTTTTAGGTCCCTGGGGATTACTTTCAGGGGCCACCCCAGGGAACCCCTCTCTTCAGCAGGAAACCGCCATTCTAATCCTCCCTAGTCCTTGCTATTGTCCACTGTCCCCTGTGCTGGAAGCTTTGTGCCCTTGCTCAGCCTGGCAGCTTCTTCCTGGCTAGGGGGCCAGAACGGCTCTGACCACAGCCTGCAGCTCCTTAGGAAGCCCCGAGGCTCATCCTGCCCCTGGCACGGGTCACCAGCTCTGGTAGTGTCTCCTGTGGCCCGGCAGTGCCCCATCACAGCCAGCCTCAGTCATGTTGACACTTTGCTGCAGCACTGTCGGCTGACCAGTGCTTACACATTTATCTGCAGCTGGCTGAGGCAGAGCACCGTGAAGGCCACCGGACCTGCATTCCGCCGCCTGCACGCATCCTCCTGGCGAGCTGACAGCAGCAGGGCCTCACTCACTCGTGTGCACCGCCAGGCTTATGCACGACTCTACCCCGTGCTGCTGGTGAAGCAGGATGGCTCCACCATCCACATCCGCTACAGGGAGCCGCGGCGCATGCTGGCGGTAAGCTTCCCTCTCCAGGTACTTCCAGGTGCCGGACTGGGGTCGAGGCTGTGGTGGGGGTGCTGGTGGCCAGTTGCCTTCGGATGGACATGTGGCTGTGGTCACTGTACCACATGACAGCAGTCAGGGGAGCAGGTGGTTGTTGGAGGAGTGGAGGAAGGCTTAGATCCAAAACTGACTCTAAGCACCAAAATTAGATAGGACTAACCAGTAGTGTGTTTTTATTTTTTAAATTTATTTTTTGAGACAGGGTCTTGCTCTGTCAACCAGGCTGGAGTGCAGAGGCACGATCTCGGCTCACTGCAGCCCTGACCCCCTAGGCTCACGCGGTCCTCCCACCCCAGTCTCCTGAGTAGCTGGGACTGCAGGTGCACACCACCATGCCTCACTAATTTTTTGAAAGATTTTTTTTGTAGAGATGGGGTCTCTCTGTGTTGCCCAGGCTAGTCTTGAACTCCTGGGCTCAAGCAATCCTCTCACCTAGGCCTCCCAAAGCACTGGGATTACAGGCATGAGTAAGCCACCATGCCTGGCCTTGTGTGTTTTTAAAAACATCAAATCTGGGGAAAACACAGAACAATTTATTTTAAAGATTGAAAGCTTTGAAGGGAGACACCAATAAGAATGTTTGAAAATTAAGCTAGCATAGGATGGAAGACATAAGTTGAGAGGAAGGCCCTGGGCTGTCCCCCCAGTAGCTCTCAAGGTCCCTCGATCCACATGGACGAAACTTGGTCTGTCCCCTGCAGATGCCCATAGATCTGGACACCCTGTCTCCTGAAGAGCGCCGGGCCAGGCTGCGGAAGCGTGAGGCTCAGCTCCAGTCAAGGAAGGAGTACGAGCATGAGCTCAGCGATGACTTTCATGTGGAGCGCTACCGACAGTTCTGGACCAGGACCAAGAAGTGACCGTGGCTCCAGCCACCCCGGGACATTGCTAAGATGGGAAGGCTGTTCTTAAATCACTTGTTCTTGAAGCTGCCACCTGGAGTCTGTGTCTGTCTCCCCACTTGGTGTGTGCCCCAGACTGGCAGCTCGTCCCCTGAAAGGCACTAGCTCAAGCATAGAGAGGGCTCAGTGGACTAGCAGCAGGGTGAGGGTTGGTGTAGATCAAACCTGTGGGTTTTGGACACTGCTCTGGGGCTGTGGTGTACATGGACAACCATGTGGGCAGTACCTAACACCACCAAGCTCTAAGCTCTGCCCTCCCAGCCTCAGGGGCACCAAGGCGACTGCCCTTCTGACAGAACAGTGGCCCTCAGGTTGGTTCCTAGGAGGGGCTGGGTGTTGTGGGACTCAGGCATCAACCTTGGTGGGGCAGTCCTAGGACCATCTGGACCATAGCCTGCAGCTCCCTACCCTGGCCCCGCATTCCCAGGCTGCCCCAGGGAAGGTCCTGTCCTGGGAGGGTCCCCAGAGGAGCAGCCAGCCCTGGTTGTCCTTGACTCCTAATGGGGTCTGCAGAGCACTGCAGTTACACACAGCCCAGGGAGATCCACGGACCCTGCTTCATCTGTCCAGAGGCTGATTTCACTCAGGACCAGCTCCAGCTAATGTGCAGGCACCTTCCACACGCACACCAGCCCAGGTTTTGGACAGCTCAGGGCCTGGACTGCTTCCTGTCCCTGTCCTGGGATGTTACTGGGTCCCACCTGGCAGGCTGTCTCTCTGACACCTGGAGTGCCCAACAAAGACTTCTTGCGGTGGTGTTCTGGGATTGCCAGGGAGGTGGGAGTGTGCTCTGTCATGCCCCTGTGATGACAGTACTTATAACTGAGGAGCCTGGGCAGTGTCCCCACCTCGCAGGCCTGTCCCTCGCCCCTTAAGCTTGTTCCTGGCCCTCTGCTCGTCCTGCCAGCCTTCAGCTCTGCTGAGAAGAGCCTGCAAGGGACGTCCCCTGGCCCTGCCCCTGTCCCTGTGACCCAGCAGTGCCTGACCTCATATGGATGGGCTGTGTGGCCACCTGGGACTCTGCCTTGCAGGATTACTTCCTGAGCAGCCTCCCTGGAGCCCCTGTCTCTGAAGTTGTGGCTCAATCCCTGTGGCATATAGAGCCAGCTGCCCAGCCACTCTGTGCACTCACTTGGCCTCCTCCACTGTACCCAGCCTCCTCCCACTATAGTGGGCTCCCCTGGGATCTCCACTGCCCCTCCACTCCGTGACCGCCACCTTCCTGGGTCCAGCTTTGCTGCTGTCACAGAGGACACCACTGTGACCAGTGCCCCCAGCTGGGCCTCCACCCAGCAGGCACAGGTCTTGCAACCTCCACCCTGGTGACCCCTTCTCCTGTGGCCTACGGCTTGTCAGGCTAATGGGCTCAAAACTAACCAGGTCTTCCCCACAAACCTAGTCCTCATGTTGACAGGTGGCTGCTTCATCCTCACAGTTGCCCAGACCAGAGCCTCAGAGCCGTCCTGGACTCCTGCCCAATGTCCACCTGGCCCTGCTATCCCCTCTCCACCACACCTGACATTCAGTCAGTGGTCAGACTCCACAGCTGGGCCCTGCCCACATGGCCCAAGTCCACCCTGGCCTGGCAAGCCGCAATGGCACCCAGGAGATGATGCCCTACACCCGAGGGAGCCTTCCCGGGAGTCAGCCAGTCACCTTCTGTGTGCCTGGCTGTGGCCTACTGCTCTGCCCTCGCCATGCACCTGCTCCATGATGCAAGCTCATGCAGCGCCTCACAAGGGAGATGGCAGCCAGTACTTGCTAAGTAGATAGATGAGCCAGACATGTGGCTGTCTGCCAGGCTGCTCTAATAGTCTGGCCCATGGAGTGGGTCACTAAGAAACAAATTTTCCACAGGACACTAGACCTGTGTTTCATCCAGTTCAACCTGTGGCTGGAATTGCCCCAAAAGTGGCAGTAGAGTTCCCACAAGGGAGTGCCCCACACCATCCTGAGATGGGGCTGGTTAGGATTCTACAGATTGAGCATGCCAGGGTGATTCGCCCAGAGCATTTATTCGTGGGGCTTTTGTACAGAGTGGGCTGCAGCAGTTCTTGCAATAGGCAGTGAGAGAAATCAATGTTCTCTCTAGGTATGTCCGTGGGGAGGGGGTTGGCAAATGGAATTTATATGAGGGTTTAAGGAATCTGGCTCAGGGTGGGTCCAGTTTCTTTCTGTGTTTTGAGCAACAACCTAGATACTGTCATCTGTGCCTGGGAACGTTCATGGCTATGGCTCGGGTTCAAGTCTGCAGAGGAAGTTACACCGTTGGCGAGGTCACAGAGTAGCCAAGGGACTCTGTTTCTCAGTCAGCACTGGGAATGAAAGTGGAAAGGGGAAGCAAGGGGACGTCACAACCTCCAAAATCAGGGTGCCCAGCACGCTGAGGTTCTGGTAAGGGGTCTCTTCCAGACTGCAGACTTGCTTCCCGCTGCCTTCACACAGTGGAAAGCTGCACAAAGCTCTTGGGGTCCCTTTTACGAAGGCTCTGTCCTCATGACCTAGTCACTTCCGAAGCACCAACGCCTTGGGGTGAGGATTTCACATGGGAGTTAGGGTGCACATTCAGTTTAACACGGCAGGGACGGGACCAGTGCTCTGAGGGTGTCTGGGTAGCTGCTGGTTCATCCAGAAGTTTACTGGGTAATACTCAGAAATTCCACAAATCATTAAGGTCATTACCTTGTTAAGCTCCCGATATGGAATCGCGGCTAGCAGTGACCAATTGGCGGTGTTAGCTAGGCACATCTTGTGTGTTTTCTTCTTTATGAGATAGGGTCTCGCTCACTCGTTCAGGTTAGAGTGCAGTGGCGCGATGTCCTGGGCTCGAGATCCTCCTGCCTCAGCCTCAAAGCGTTGGGGCTACAGGCGCGCGTACGCCCGGCTCATTTTAACATTATTATTTTTGAGACAGTCTTGCTTTGTCGCCCAGGCTGGAGTGCAGTGGCGCGATCTCGGCTCACTGCAACCTCTGCCTCCCGGCTCAAGTGATTCTCCTGTCTCAGCCTCCTGAGTAGCTGGGATTACAGGTGTGCACCACCACACCCGGCTAATTTTTGTATTTTAGTAGAGACGGGATTTCACCATGTTGGACAGGCTAGTCTCGAACTCCGGACCTCAAGCCATCCGCCCGCCTCGGCCTCCCAAATTGCTGGGATTACAGGCGAGAGCCACCCCACCCGGCCCCGTTTTAACCATTTTTAAACGTCCAGTTCAGAAGCGTTCCCGCGCCGGGCCGGGTAGGCGCAGTGCGCAGGCGCCCAAAGGCGACGTGAAGGTGATGCGCGGGAGCACAGATCCGGGGCAGTGCGCTGCGCAGACGCGCGCGAAGCCGAGTGGGCGCTGGAGTGACGTCACGGCGCGCGACGCGGAGGCGGGGTCGGGCCTGGGTCGGACGGTAGTGGGTAGCGGGACCCGGGTTGCGGGTTGCAGGTTGCAGGCCGCAGGCCCCAGGCAACTGCCTTCCCGGCGCCATGTTCGGCTCCAGTCGCGGAGGCGTGCGCGGAGGGCAGGACCAGTTCAACTGGGAAGACGTGAAGACTGACAAGCAGCGAGAGAACTACCTAGGTGGGTGCGCGCGGCGGGCGGGCTCCGGGCTCCGGGATCCCGGGCGGGCGCTGGACTCACAGCGTCTATGTACGCAGGCAACTCGCTGATGGCGCCCGTAGGCCGCTGGCAGAAGGGCCGCGACCTCACCTGGTACGCCAAGGGCCGGGCGCCGTGCGCGGGCCCGAGCCGCGAGGAGGAACTGGCAGCCGTGCGGGAGGCGGAGCGCGAGGCGCTGCTGGCCGCCCTGTGAGTGTCCGCGGGCAGCAGCGGTCGGTGCCCGGGACGGCGCTGCCGGGGCAGGGTGGGGCCGTGGACGGGGACTGGGGGTCGGGCTGGGTGGGGACTGAGGGTCGGGCAGGGCGCGGGCGGGGCTGCGGGGACTCGCGCGGTCGGGACCCTAAGGACGAAGGCTGGAGTGGTGAGGACCTGTGGTGGGAGGAGGTCAGTCCGTCCTGACGCCTGCCCCGGCCCTCTCGCAGTGGCTACAAGAACGTGAAGAAGCAGCCCACGGGCCTGAGCAAGGAGGTAACTCCCCGGGTTGGGGGGCGCGTGGAGGGCCGTGGGTGTGGGGCCGTCCCGAGCGCTCCCTGTGGTCTCGCACCTGCAGGACTTCGCGGAAGTCTGCAAGCGGGAAGGAGGCGACCCCGAGGAGAAGGGCGTGGACCGGCTGCTGGGGCTGGGGAGCGCCAGGTGCGGTCGGGTTTCCAGGGGAGGGCAGGACTGGGCTCGATTGCTCGGGTGAGGCGGGCCCCTGCCGTACTGTCTTCATCGCCGTGTCCCTGCAGTGGCTCCGTGGGCCGCGTGGCGATGTCCCGAGAGGACAAGGAGGCCGCCAAACTGGGGCTGTCTGTGTTCACGGTAATCCCCCACCCCGCCTGACCGCAGCAGGGGCCAACAGGGGTGGGGCGGGGCGGGGGCACTGAACGGAGCTCCCTGGGGCGCTGCGGGGCGTGGTGTGGGGCCGGCCCGCAGACTCCTCCCCAGAACTCGCTTCTCCCGCAGCATCACCGCGTAGAGAGCGGCGGGTCCGGGACCTCGGCAGCCTCGGCCAGGAGGAAGCCGCGAGCGGAGGATCAGACGGAAAGCAGGTGAGGCTGCGCCAACTGGGCGAGCTGCGCCCCGGGGTTGGAGGGTCTCGGGAGGACCGGAGCGGCTCCCGCTCGGGCAGGTGGCAGCTTCTCTTGGCGCACCGGCCCGGCCGGTGGCCTGCCCTACTTTACTTCCTGTCCCACTTACTCCTAGGTTTTTCTCTAGGGGAGTTCCTCGGGTCACCCTTGAAGAGAGGTCCTAAGTACTGGCAGTGGTCGGGGGCTGTGCCGTGGGAGGGCACTCAGGACCTGGGGCGGGGCCTTTTCCTGCCGTGGGTGGCACCGCCAGGGCTTCTCCTGGGTGGTGAACCTGGGCCTGACCCCAAGAGTGGCCTGGTGGGTGCAGGTAGGAAGGTGTCAACCTGCCCTTGCACAGCTGGGGTGGGGCAGGGCCGTGCTGTGGAGATGGGGATATTGCATCTGTTTCTAAGCCACTGGCCACGTGACTACGTAACTGAGGAGTGGAATTTGTAGTCTGATTTAACTGATTTAAAGACGCACTTGTGGATGGTGGCTTCATCTCCTGGATGAGGCCTGCTTGTGTTCACTGTCTTGGCCTGCAAGACTAGGGTCTGAGGCACACTTTGTATCCTCCTTGTAGTTGTGAAAGCCACAGGAAAAGCAAGAAGGAGAAGAAGAAAAAGAAAAAGAAGAAACACAAGAAAGAGAAGAAGAGGAAAGACAAAGAGCACAGGAGGCCAGCTGAGGCCACCTGCTCTCCCACATCTCCCGAGAGGTATGCCCTGGTCCATGTCTGCATCTTTGGGGTGGAGGCCTGGTTGACTCCTTCCGAGTGACTGCCCTTGGTCTCCCCAGGCCCAGGCACCACCACGACTCCGACTCCAACTCCCCCTGCTGTAAGAGGAGGAAGCGGGGACACAGTGGGGACAGGAGAAGCCCGTCTCGCAGGTGGCATGACAGAGGCTCTGAGGCCTGATGGCTGGACCCTGCTCACTGCTATTGTGGGACCCTGAACTCTCCCTTCACCTTGCTTGCCACCTGCCTCGGAAGCTCCTCGGGTGTGGGTGAAGCCTGAGGCTGCTCCTGTGGAAGTGGCTCTGGGCACCAGCCTGTGGGGCTAAAGACTTGACAGCTAGCTCTGGAGCAGCCAGCTTCCTGGAAAACCTTCAGGTTTCGCATAGCAGGGATGGCCCCTGGCTTGCCCTGCAAAGGTGAACCTGCCCAGACGTACCAGTAGAGGCTGGACTCCCTCTGTGTCCTGCCCATGGCTGTAGCAGCCATGGGCCTATGAGCGGTCTAACTGTGGCCAAGTATGGTGACCTCTATTTTTCTTTATATTGACTCTTTGTATTTCAATAAATATATTTTAAAAGGAAGGTGTATCATCCTAATTGGAAGGTCAGTGTCAGGAGTTAATGAGATCCCACTGGAAGGTCGGAGCTGGGGTCTGTCTCCCAGGAGTCTGAGACTTGGTGATTTTGTTTTTGTTTTTGAGTTTCTCTTTTGTTGCCCAGGCTGGAGTGCAATGGTGTGATCTCAGCTCACTGCAACCTCCGCCTCCCGGGTTCAAGAGATTCTTCTGTCTCAACCTCCTGAGTAGCTGGGATTACAGGCGCCTGCCACTACACCAGGCTAAGTTTTGGTATTTTTTAGTAGAGACGAGGTCTCACCGTGTTGGCCAGGCTGGTCTCAAACTCCTGACCTCAGGTGATCCGCCCGCCTTGGTCTGCCAAAGTGCTGGGATTACAGGCGTGAGCCCCGGAGCCCATCTGATTCCTAATGTCCTGGGGGAATGTAGTCCTCCCATGTGTGCCCAGAGCCCCCACCAAAACCCAGGGAGGGCTGAGGCCCTGGAAGTGGGTTCTCAGCTGGCAATGTGGGAACCTGGGGCAGAGAGTCCTAACCCTGCGACAGGTGAGGTCAAGGATTGCAGAGTCTGTGGAGGCACAGCCTCAATTGGGTGTGGGGGTTGGGGAGCTCCTCCAACTGCTTGCTGCCCTAACCCCCAGCTCTGCTTCTCCAGGGGCAGTGGGCTGGGTGTCCCTTCTGCCCAACCCTAAGAAGGGTCAGGGCTGTTCAGGATGTGTGTGGCCACCAGGCTGCATGGCATAAAGACAGATGGCACCTGGGCTGCATCACAGTTCACTGCAGCGTTGCAGTGTTGGGATGAGAGGCATGAGCTCCTTCGCCTGGCCTAATTTCAAAGGAAGTTAAGCAGACCTTACTCAGGGCCCTAGCCAAGGTGTAGCTTGTGGCTTTGACCTCTGCTCTCACCCTCGGGTGGCTACTGGAGTGGAGACTGTGCTGTCTTGGGTGCTGTCAAGGGGGATGAAGGTCGGGCCACCTAGCCAGGGCAGCCCTCTCTTTTGGGACTCTGCCCAACAGAAGGCAGACCTTAGACCTGCTGATGGCCCCATCCCAGAAACAGGTACCCCCAGACTGGCAGCCCCCTGCTGCATGGCATCTTGAGGAGAGGTGGGGGCTGTGCCCACTCAGGCAGGGACCATTCCCCAGTTGGCACAAAGCACTATGTATGCTAGCAGCGGCCCTGCCCCATAGCCAGCTATACAAAGCAGGGTTCAGCAGCAGGTCGATGGAGGGAGGGACGGAGGCTGAGGTCTTCCATGGTGCCTGCTGACCCGTCCGGTATGGCCCAGGTCTCACTGGCTGGGCCCAACAGGACTGCAAATGAGACCAAGGTCACTGTGGGCAACCATGCTGGAAAAGCCTCTCACACAGAGAGACAGAGAAGTGCCCGCACACTCAGGAGGGGACATGGGGAGGGTGTGGACTCAGGTGGCGGCCCTAGGCGGTCACCTGCACTTCCTAGAGTAAAGCTGGCTGATCCACCCACCATCTCCTGGGGGCAGTATGCCTGTGTGGAAGCACTGGAGAGCCGGTGAAATAGTTAAGAGATTTTATTCTAATAGCTATAATTACAGTGCTTGTTTGTCGAAATGAAAACTGAAAACAAGTGTACAAAACAGTTGATTACTAATCGTGTATTGAAAGCAGTAAGAGGTTCCACGACACCAAATAGACCAGTTCTGAGGTTTCCCCAAGATAAATTTAACAGCTCCAGCTTCTTCAGTGTTTATCAAAATACAAAAGAAAAAAGTAGAGGTTGTCTTTTTCGATGGCAAATCGGACCCTTGCAGGCTGAGGGAGAGAAAGCTACATCACACACGGAGGTGGGGTGCTCCCGAGGGGCTGTGGTGTCTAGGTGGACCGCCTGCCCGGCTTGCACGCGCTCCTGCTGGTGAGGCCCCAGACATCCTGCCAAAGTGTCTGAGCGAGCACGAGTGTTGGGGACGACGGACCCACTCTGGCCACACGATGACCGAGGGACAGATGGGGCCCTGCATCCCATAGGCTGCCTGAAGGTGGGTGGGGCAGCCTGCGGGAGAGTGGGGTGGCTGTGGGCTCCCAGCCTGGCCCCTGGGAACCGTGGGAGCACAGGGACAAGCACTTGGCTATGGAATGCAGGGTGACCCAAGGACAAGCGAGTTGCGGGGATCTCTACTGTGACCATGCAGAATTGATCGCGGTCTGCTGCGCCACCACCACCTCATGTTCCTGAGGGGAACAGCTGGGCTGGCGACTGGCATCCAGGCCATAACTGCAAATCTATGCTAGGCGGGGTCTCCCTTCTGTGTGTTCAAGTGTTCTCGACTTGGATTCTTAACTATTTTAAAAAATGCACTGAGTTTGGATTAAAAACCAACCACCAAAATGGATTTCAACACAGCTCTAAAGCCAAGGGTGTGCCCGGCTCTCCCAACACAGCGACTCCTGGAGGCCAGGTGCCCATGGGCCTACATCCCCTCTCAGCACTGAACAGTGAGTTGATTTTTCTTTTTACAATAAAAAAAGCTGAGTAATATTGCATAGGAGTACCAGAAACTGCCTCATTGGAAACAAAAACTATTTACATTAAATAAAAAGCCTGGCCGCAGGCTGCGTCTGCCACATTTACAGCACGGTGCGATGCACACGGTGACCAAACCACGGAGGCAGCTTCTGGCACTCACACCACGAGCCGCACGTTTGCCACATGAGAGTAAAGCAGAGGGCAAGAGGAGTGAGAGGGAGGGGGGTCGCGTTCACTTCTGGTTCCGGAGCTGATTGGACAGCCAGTCCAGTCCTTCATAGAGCCCGTCGCCGCTGGTGGCGCAGGTGGCCTGAATGTACCAGTTCCTGTGGCGTAGGGAGTGCAGCCCCAGCTTGTCTGTGATCTCGGCCGCATTCATGGCGTTGGGGAGGTCCTGGGGGAAGGAAGGGTTGGTGGGAAGGGCTGTCCCCAGGACAGAGAAAGGGGCCCCACTAGCCTCCAGTAACCCCTACCACCAGGCGCCCTGGAGGAACCCACGCTGGCTCCTCACATTCCCCAGGCTGGCCCGGGCGCCTACCTGCTTGTTGGCGAACACCAGGAGGACAGCATCCCGGAGCTCGTCCTCGGCCAACATCCTCATGAGCTCCTCACGGGCCTCGTTCACGCGCTCTCTGTCATTGCTGTCCACCACGAAGATCAGGCCTGCCGGGCAGCCAGTGTCAAATGGTCATGGGAACACAGCCCCCCTGCCGCATCTATGGGCATCGATGCCCCATCTACGGGCTGGCCCCCCCTCTCTAGAAGCAGGAGGGCCCATGGGACCAGGCCCCAGCCACTCACCTTGTGTGTTCTGGAAGTAGTGGCGCCACAGGGGCCGGATCTTGTCCTGGCCACCCACGTCCCACACAGTGAAGCTGATGTTTTTGTACTCCACGGTTTCCACGTTGAAGCCTGGGTGCGGGATGCAGGGTGAGGCCTTGTACCTTGGCCCAGCCCAGCCCAGCCCACTCCCTGCTGGCCCCCACCTCACCTATGGTGGGAATGGTGGTCACGATCTCACCCAGCTTAAGCTTGTACAGGATCGTGGTCTTCCCTGCAGCATCCAGGCCCACCATGAGGATGCGCATTTCTTTTTTGCCAAAAAGGCCCTTGAAGAGGTTAGCGAAGATGTTCCCCATGCTTGTGGACAGGTGGAAGGACACTGGCCAGGGACACCTGGAGAGACAAGGTGCTCCATGTCTGGTTCTGTGCTGCCCAGCAGCAGCTGCTCAGAGCCCACCCACCCAGGGACGCACCACTGCCTCACCCCACCTCCTGGAAGCCTGCAGGGAAACAGGGAAAGAGCCCTGCTTCCCATGCCCCCTAAATCCACCTCAGGATGGGGGCTAAGGGAAAATGGCTGAGTCAGGAATTGAGAAACTGTTGCCTTCATCTTGGGAAGCCGTCCTCACAGCTGCATGGCCAGAAAGGCTGCCTCATCCCAGCCTATGCAGGAGGGGAGGCTGGCTGCCTGAGGATTGGCTTCCAGGTGCGTGCAAGGCTCCTCTACACCCCAACACAGAACCTTCCAGGGCCGGAGAGCACCACTCACTGTGCCTCCCCACACTCACAAGGACCAGAGCACACAGGGCCAGGACAGGCACAGCAAGACACCTTCAGGGACACACTCCCATGAGGACACAGCCTCGATGGGGCACGCACGCCATGTCTGCCCCACACCGCAATGGTAGGGGTTCCCTCAGCAGAACACAAATATTGGGGACAGCAATTAAGTCAGCTGGCACCCACCATCAGAGCCCTGCAGAGACTCCAGCAGGAAGGGCCTCCACTGCCCAGACGCCTCTGTGAGGACACTGAAGCTATTAGGCTTTGGCCTCACTGCCCAGTGGGCAATTTCACGAATCAGGTGATTTTATTCCGAACAGGGACTTTAGAAAAAACTGGTCACTTTCTGAAACAATGACTGCTTCTTCACTGCACCCGCAGCGGGGCTTACCCCGAGTAAGGAAGGTTTCTGCCTTCAAGAGGACATGCCAGGAGCCTGTGAGCACACCCACCCCTCATCAGACCTCCTCCACCAGGGGTTCCACACACAGGCGGCTTTTGGCTGAATCATGGCCATGACTGTCCGCTGGTGACTTTCTCGTCACCCCAGCACGCTACTGCAAGGAAATGCCTCTTCTCCATTTCTCAACATTGGGGAGAGCCCACACATGCCTGTGTGTTTCAGTGGGTGTGAACTGGCCGCCCGTGTCTGATTTGACACTGCCATCATCCCAGATGAGCCGCAGAACCCCTTCAAGCTGGATCAGTGTCCTTTGAACACTTTGCTCTTGGTTTTAAACATGTCACCTATTCTGAAACTTAAATGAATTCTGAAATTTATAAGGACCTTCACTGTTCCCTTTTTGGGGACAGCCAGGTTTTCTAAGCCCAGAGGAAGACCACCACCCACGGAGCACAGAAGAGACTGTATACATGCCCTCTCAGTCCACTCCTGCAACCACTGCCAATGAAGACACCAAAATGACACACACTCCTTGAAGGGCAGAGAGAAAAAGGAGGAAGACCTTGGACGTGATGATTGACCAGGCAGAGAAAGCTGGACCATCTGGGACCCAAGGGATGAAGCTGGGACTGCCTAGGGCAGGAATGTCCAATCTTGGCTACCCTGGGCCACAATGGAAGATGAATTGTCTTGGACCACACACAAAATATACTAACACAACAGCTGATGAACCAAACCAAAACAAAAAAACCCCCAAAATCTCAATGTTTTATTAGAAATTTGTGTTAGGTCAGGTTCAAAGCCATCCTGGGCCACATGCGGCCTAAGGGTTGGACAAGCTTGGTCTAGGGGAGCAGCTGCAGCAGGGCTTAGGCCTGCGCTGAGCCATGACAACACACTTGAGCCATGAAATTCCAGAATAATTCCTGAGAGTTCTATATGCCCCAGCAGATCCACACAAGCAACTGGAGCTCCGCCCACCCCCACCCCCCACCAAGAGACAGGCCTGTCTGCCTTTGAAAGGCCACCAACATAAGAGACCCAAATATAAAAGGAATGTGCAAGGAGGCAACCAAGACAGGAGACTGAAGACAGAAGACTATTTTAACAAAGGAAAAGGACAGAAACCTGATACATGCACAAATAGCTGAAAAGGAAAATTCAAAATGAAGGTGCTCAGAAGGCAGAACAAAAACAATGAAAAAGGAAGATGAGGAGTAACTTAAGATATCAACTAACAGAAACCCTAAAAAGAAAGAACATATGAAATTACAGGGTGAAATTTTTCCGTGTTCCAGAGCGGGGACCCAGGAATCTGGGTTTCGGCCTCAAAGGGCCGAAGCGCAAAGCCAAGGACCTAGATGAAACCCAATAAAGGTGCAAGGTGGACTCCAGAATGCACAGGGGCAAATGACACCTCTGATGGCCCAGAGAATGGAAGACTCTGAAACACTGCTTTTGAAACCCTTAGAACATGACCTTTAATTCTATACCCAGCCAAAATATCCAACAAGCGTTAGGGGAGAATGAAAATAACTCCCAAACCGCAGGGCTTCAGACCTCTCACATGCTCCCTCCCCAAGAAGCTCCCCCAGGGAACCAGGGAGAGAATGTGAGTCCACAGCAATGTGGAGAGAGAGCAGCAGCCTAGCCACCCCCATATGGAGAGAGAACAGCAGCCTAGCCAACCCCCTCAGACTGCAGCAGGAAGTGGACACCTGCAAGAATGAGGCATGCCACCTACATGTTCTCATTATGGGGTTGGGAATCTCTAGGCAATGCAGAAAAACTAATGACAGGTTCGCATGAAAAACCCAAGCATGAAATGGAACCAAAAGAGGGCCTTTTATGAGTTACTCCAGGAAAACATATGGTGGATGATACTCAGGGAGTCCTGATGTTGTGTTATTACTGGGGTGTTGGAAAGCTGAGCCAAGGGTGTGTGGTGTCAAAGGCTTGTTAACTGTACAAGTTAACAAGTCTAGGAGGAATAAACCTAGGAAACCAAGTCAGCAGGGACTCAGGAATAAGGGTCGCCTGCCAGTTGGGGAGAGGCAGCACCAGACTGCCACAACCACTGAAGCACGGCGCTTGGGAGAATTGACAGTAACACCCAGCCACTTGGGGAAGGGGTGTCACGCCGTCACCAGCCCCCTCGACCCCAGCACTGTCCGTGATCCACACATACCTGCTGCCTCCTCATGCCCGGGGCAGTGCCACCAACCATGCACAGGAGACCATGCAGCCTGCAGGCACCGGGGTGTGTGATGCCAGTAGTCCCAGGCCCTCGACATTGGTGGCTTTTTTTTTTTTTTCTTTTTTTGAGATGGAGTCTCACTCTGTCATCCAGGCTGGAGTGCAGTGGCTTGATCTCAGCTCACTGCAACCTCCCAGGCGTGATCCTGGCTCACTGCAACCTCCCAGGCGTGATCCTGGCTCACTGCAACCTCTGCCTCCCAGGTTCAAGAGATTCTCCTGCCTCAGATTCCCGAGTAGCTGGGACTGCAGGTGCGTGCCACCACGCCCAGCTAATTTTTTTTTTTTTTAGTAGAGACGGGGTTTCACCATGTTGGACAGGGCTGGTCTTGAACCCCTGACCTCAGATGATCAGCCCACCTTGGCCTCCCAAAGTGCTGGGCTTACAGGAGTGAGCCACCACGCCCGGCCTTTTTTTTTTTTTTTTTTAAACAGACCAAAGCGTTAAGAGTCCCCAAAGGAGGGAAGCCACCCTGCAATGGAATGGCAGAACCAGGGGGGGTGAACCTGAAGTCTCAGGTGTCAAGACATCAGCACACAGACAGCTTGGTCTCTCCCACCCACAAGCACATCTGCGGCCCTGCTGCACATATGAGCAGAGGGTAGCTGGCACGTCCTGCCTCGGCACGTTCCAGCATCCCCACAGGACCCTGGACCTGGCAGCCCCTACACCATTTACTGCTTCTGTGACAGACGGAGACCCAATAGAGTTTCCAAAGAGGGAGAAAGGGTCCACAGCAACCCCCATCCTCAATTCCAGGGCCTCTTGGTACGGGTCCTAACTTGTGTCACGCCCAGGCCAGGTGCTGTCACCCTTTCTTCCACCAGAGTCCCTGCACACAAGCCAAAACCCGCTTTTCAGGTTCATCGGAATTATCCTGTGGTAGGAGCAAACCTGGCTTTCTCAGAGCCTTCCTGCTTGTACATGACGGGACCCCTCACACTTTGAGAAGGGGGCTGCCCAGCAGGAGGATGCCAGGAGCCGCCAGTGGCTACTTCTCTTTCCTGACCACGCTGGGGGCTCCAACTCTGGGGAAAAAAGTCTTTTAGGAAGAATGTTTCTTTCTTCGGTGAGGACCAGAGACCAATGGTAAAGGTGGCCTTCAGGCATTACACCAGAGAACGGGACAGTCAACTCTGGCAGCTACATTCCCTGACACCTCACTGTGCCTGAACAGGGGCAAGGAGAAAATGTAGCTCTGTGAGTTCACATCCGTTTTGTGTCTGTGAATAGATCCAACCAAACTGGTCCAGATGCACAGGGGGTCCAGATGCCTCTGTGGCCTGTACCCGGACCACCAGCCAGTACTGTCCCCGGTCCCTTGCAGATCTCAGGGATACTTTGGCATGAGTCAGGGAAGGGAACAGGCGCAGGCGGAAGGTTGATCATTTCCCCCAACCTGTCAGAGCTGGTGTATGTAACAGAATCTCTAAGTGACCTGAACTGACAGGAACCAACAGAAAGACAGAGATACCTCCAACCTCTAGCACAGGACAAACAAGCTCCAGGTCCAAGATTCTGTTCTGCTGACTGACATCCACGAATGGGGCTCACATTATGTGCTCTGCTTACATGGAAAGCCAGTGACATTGAGAGTTCTCTTTTTGAGACGGGGCCTCACTCTGTCACCCAGGTTGGAATTCAGTGGTTTGCTCACAGCCCATTGCAGCCTTGAGCTCCTGGGCCTTGAGCACCTCAGCCTCCCAAGTGGCAGAGACTGCAAGGGCACGCCACCATGCCTGGCTGATTTTTAATATTTTCTATAGACAGGGTCTCGCTATCCTGCCCAGGCTGGTCTTGAACTCTTGGGCTCCAGTGATCCTCCTGCCCTGACCTCCACAGTAGTTGGGACTATGCGTGTGAGCCAATGCACCCCACCCAGAGTTCTTTTTTAAACAGCTTTTATTAAAGTCAAGTTCACTGACAGATAAATTACACACATCTTTATAGTTCATAATCTCAGTTTTACTATCTAATCTGAGGAAACTGAACAAAACTGATGACTTCCTGATGTACATGAAGGGACTCATGTACATTACATAACATTTTAAGGATTTCTGAGAAACAACAGCCTTTCAACAGTCATACATATAGTGTAGATGATCAATTTCGTGAAAGCCTGTGTTCATTTCCCACATGAAGATTTTCATTTTAAGGGAGTCCTTAAAATGAAATGCAATATGGCCATTTATTCTCACCTGCACAAGCTACTTCTTGTTTACCACACCAGCCAAATAAAGCCTATGGTCATCACTCTACCCGCCAGCCAAATGCTCCATTTCTGTAGGCCTGACATTTTTCTGCGACTGAGCACTGCATTACATTTTGTCACTATTTTACCAAAACTCACGTAAAGGGAAAACTGTGCCGATACTGGTGACAGGCAGACACATCTCACAGGCCGGCACAAGTGTGACACAGGTGTGAATCAAAAGGCATGCTCAGAGGGGAAGACACATGACCAAGACACTCCATGCACCCAATCATGTTGAAGAGACTTGCAATCATACAGATTGAGACAAAAGAACAGCACACACATTCTAGAACTCTTATTGTGGCCTGCATCTGAAGGCGAGTTCCACTGAGAGTCTGCTGGTTTGTTTTTTTTTTTTTTTTTTTACAAAAGTTTCAGGGTGTTTTTAGAGGAGCTCATTAGGCATTACAACTCGACACAGTGACCCCACAGCCATTAGGAGACGAGGGCTGCCAGGCACAAGGGTCACGTCTAACACATCTGCTGCTGGCCTTAAGGGAGGGCATTATCTATCAGGTCTGACTTTCAGGTGGGACAATCAGTGAAATGCAGTTTAGATCACTGTCAGCTTAAAATTCAAGGTGATATCTTAAATCAGTTTTTGTACTGACAGCTAGAAACGAATTCCATTTTTGTGATTTCACCTCATGGACTGAGTTCTGGGACTATAGCTAATGTGAACACCAAAGAACTGTTGCCCACTAGCTAATGTAAACACCAAAGAACCATTACCTGCTTATTTGTGTATTTCTTGCTTCTTGGTATTTGCGAAGTTACTTAACTGTCCTCAAAGCACCTCACCAAACATAAGTCCTTCTGAAATCTGCAGATGCACAGCTCTGAGCACACACCAGGTGGGCTCCCAGGGCTGCTGAGGGCAGTGTCTCATGACCTGACCACAGCTACAATAAGGGACTTGCGCTGGCTGTGCACATGGCATCATGGCAAACGCTGTCCAGTCCTTTGTGCTGTCCCAGCCCTGCTCTCTTCAGTGATGGGACTCTGGTCTGTCACTGAGCACAAGGCCCTCTAGAATAAAACCCCTGTTTCCTGGCCTCCCTGCAGCTGTGCACACCCTGTGAGTCAGCTTTGTCCATGGATGCTTACACAAGGACATGGAAGGGGCAGCAGAGCCTAGGGCCTACCAGTATTTCTACTCTGGCAGGCAGGGTGCAGTTGGCCTCTACCTGGCCCCCAGTGCAGCGGGTGACGGACTGGCCACTGGGAAAACCAAGACCAAAAACGCAAATCCACATTAGCCCACAACACTGAAACTCACAACACAAGCTGAGAATGAGGAACCTGCAGGGATTTAACACTGCAACGCGGAACAGCTAAGAAACACAGCACCCCTACCCCCACCTCTCCCTGCAGGTGACAGCTGCTGGGAGAGTATTTCAACCAGCCCCATCCCCAGGGCCAAAGAACCAGCAGTTTGAGGTCAGTTTGGTGCCCACAGGGGAGACCCTGTCTCCACAGGGCTTCCGACCAGAACCGCAACTCCTAGGTGAGGCCCCAACGCCCTGGATCATGGCCTAGTCCAATTCTGCCAGGCGCCTATGCCATGCCCAAGGGCTCTTCCAACTTGAGGGGAGGCACTCCCAGGGGCCTGGGCCCTCGTGCTTCACTCTCTCCCATGCATGCTAAACAGCAAATGACTGTGCGATGGCACAGCACCAAGCCAAGATGGCAGGACGAGTGTCCACACCCCAACCATCTGCTAGCAGTGCATTCCCCTGTACCTCACATGGAGGCCACTGGTTCCAGCAATCACCAGAGGCTGAGTCCACAGTGCCCATCTCAGCATGGTCAGCGCACACATGGCGGAGCTATCTGATGTGACAATGCTACCCTGGTTTTCAGGGGAGTGGCAAGAACCCAGGAAGAGAGGGTGATACTCAGCTTTGCCAGTTCACTTCCTGAACTACACACTCACCATAGACGTGCTGTGCACTGAGCTACTGCCAGGCACTGTTCCGGGCGAACATGGGCTCACCCTTGTGTGGGGCTGGGGGATCCAGGGCCATGAAGGCCCCTTTCCACACCACTTGAAAAAAAAAAAGAGGAACTGGAACAGCATACTGCTGGTGTTGCTGTCATAAACTGGGAGAGCAAGTTGCTCCTTCCTCCAACCACTAGAAGGGGGTGGGGCCCTTGTAGCTTCTCCGCACCAGGTTAAAGAAAATTAATGCAATGGCTGCACCAGTGACTGAGCCAATGCCTAAAACTTGATTTCTGCCTTCAAGAAACTTTCATTTTAAAAATGTGGGCTGAGGGGAAACACCACACAAAGACTTGCTCTTCCAGAGCAATCAAAAGCAAAGTGCAACAATGGGAGTAGGAGCTATCAACAGGTTTCCCCCAGCTTTGGGACGAGCACCACCTTGCCACCCCACCCCACTCTCATCAGTCAGACATATAAAGGGAAGGGGTAGTCAGACATGTAAAGGGAGGCCACGGCCCTTGCAGGAAATCCTTGCTTCTGGATGCACTCCAGACCTAGGTGATAGGCACACCCCGGGGACACACTCTGGGGACCTCCCTTCAAGTGACGAGGTCTCACACACACGCTGGCATCTGTCCTGCTGTCCAGATGATAGCGGCCCCTACACGGTGGCCCCTACACAGCGACCCCACATTTCTCTTCAAGACTTTAGACCCTCCTCCCAATTCCTGCCTCTTGACAGCCAGCTTTGCTGCCGAAAAACCCCTCCCAAACCCAAAAGGCATTCTCCGCTGTGATGCAAGTAGCCTCCCTCCTGTTCCCCAGGCAAGAACCCCATCTCCAGCCTCCTCCTGCGTGTTCTCAGCACACCAGTCAGCCAGGTGACCCGATGCTCTGCTCAGAGCTGCCCCATGGCTGCCGCCAGATCAGGTCCTTGCAATAGGCTGCCTTGGTCCACAACATAATGCCCACACTGTGCTCTAAATGCCTCTGGCAACCCAAAAGGAAGTAGAGACAGCATCCCAGCACTCGCACAAGACGGCAGAGAACCACTGCTCTGCCCCAACTATGATGCAATGGAGAGTAAAGGAAAGTGACTTCACAACCACGCTAGAGGACCAAGTGTGGCGGCCAGAGAACCACCCTTACCAGGCTGCTCATGCACTGACACCACCAACCTCAAGGGCAAGCTGTGTCCATGAAGCAACTACTGTAGCTTTTCCTTCTGGAAACCGAATTCTTGCTGTGATTCTGAAGAGAACAATACACAGTCATCTTTGATTTATAAGGTGATTTTGTTCCTAGAACTTCGGAACACCTGTTAAAACTATGCACAAATTTTTTTTCATATTTATAACAGGTCTAGGACATCAGGTCTACGTCATCTGGGACATCAGACGACCTCCCCTACATGAAGGTCAGAAAGGAAGTGTTCTTGCCACTGCCAAAGGTGCCAGTGCTACCACCCTAAAATGCCACCACAGATTACCAAATTCCTTTTTCTGGGGACCGTAGACCCCCTCCGAGGGCCACTGCACACCCCAGCAGGCTTCCCACCCAGTATGCACCCTGCTCCTGGCAGGTCTCCAAACTCTGCCAGCCAGCGCACTCACCTCGGGGATTCTGCCCTGATTGTCCCGGGCCACTCCTTCACATCTCTGCTCACATGGCACCTGTCAAATGACACTCAGCCCCTTCCGGATGGTCCTGGTATCTCCCTGCCTTCCCTCCACCAGTGTGGGCAGCTCTGT
Source organism: Hylobates moloch (assembly GCF_009828535.3). Classification (NCBI taxonomy): domain Eukaryota; kingdom Metazoa; phylum Chordata; class Mammalia; order Primates; family Hylobatidae; genus Hylobates; species Hylobates moloch. The sequence goes on along the minus strand of NW_026652293.1, from coordinate 60,903,703 downwards.
GTGGCACTCACCGTCACAGCCCCTGCCCCCGTGGAGCCTCATGCTCATCAAGCAGGGCTTCCTTTGCCCAGAACAGGCCTTCCTCTCCAGCCTCCCACCCTCTTCCGCTGGGCACTGCACAAGTGACTCACCACCAAGGAGAGGAGAAAACAATGGCAAAAGAATGTTTATCAGGCCCATAGGGCTCATGAAGATCAACTGTACACATCTGCAGATGTGCTTTCCCTAAAAATTAAGTTCGTCACGAAAAACCTATCGCGTCAACAAGGAATTTCATGCTGTTTAAAAACTGTACTCACGTGTGGGTCAGTCTGAACATTCTTTTGACTGTGAAAATGTGGGAAAATGGGGTTGTAGATGCTGTTAACTGCTGAAGGCAAAAGTGTGGCAGCTCAGTGATGTCAGACACCACAAGAGGGAGGGAGGGATGCATGTTCAAAATCTGTTTTCTAAACCTGCCCCCAGGTCCTTAGCTGGTGAGTAGGTATAAATTTTTTTTTTAAGAGCTAAGGGTCCTGCTCTGTTACTCAAGCTGGAGTGCAGTGGTATGATCACAGCTCACTGCAATCTTGACCTCCTAGGCTCAAGTGATCCATTCTCCTGCCTCAGCCTCCCAAGTAGATTGCACTACACAGGTGTGAGCCACAGTGCCTGGCTAGTACAAATATTTTAAGGAAAATGTCACCACCAAAATTGCCAGAAGATGTATTCATAGTATTTTAAATATAAATCAATAAATTTGATTGGTGAGTGAGCAACTGCATTCCCATCTACAGAAGGTACGAAGCACAGGCACATCTAACTGCCTCCGTTCCCAATCCCCAGGATGAGTCTACATAGCTAACAATAGTCTTCTTGGCCATTTGTACCTAAATCAAACCTATAAAATACTTAAAAGTTTCCCGTATAGTGTATATGGTACTGCAAAAATAACTTGCTGTATGACACAAATGGAAAGATGTCTCATGTCTAGCCATGCTACCACTGGAAGCCCTTTAGAAATGAATCTTTCTAGCTTGCTGGCATCCCTTCAGGGAGTAAAAACTATTTTAATACATTCTGCCTAGAAGGCTTTCAAAATATACTATTTTGAGGACATAGGAAAACCCAAACTCAGTTTTTCACACACTCTTATAACACAGGTCGCTTCTCACACCACATGAGCAGGGGTTTCTCCCCACATGCCAAGCAAGCAACCAGTTCTGCGTTCTGCAGCAGACACCAGGTAGGTGTCGTTTAATTCAGTTCAATTCTGACACTGTCTACCTGGAGGCAATCACAAGCTCCAGGTTATTTTACCTGTGCTTCTGGACAACCATCTATAAATCAGGGTTCCCATAACTCCTTCCCCTTGGGTTCAATTAATTTGCTAGAGTGGCTCACAGAACTCAGAAAAACACTAAAGGTTACTGGTTTTTCATAAAGGATATTACAAAGGATACAGATGGAGAGATGTAGTAGGCGGGGTATGAGGGAAGAGACACGGCACTACTTTGCCCTCCTGGGCGTGCCACTCTCCAGGAACCTCCATGAATTCAGCTTTCTGAAGCTCTCTGACAGCCCAGGCAGGTTTTTCGGGTATTTCCCATCAACAAGGAGTTTCATGCTGTTTCTTTTTTTTTTTTTTTTTGAGACGGAGTCTCGCTCTGTTGCCCAGGCTGGAGTGCAGTAGCCCAATCTCCACTCACTGCAAGCTCCGCCTCCCGGGTTCACGCCATTCTCCTGCCTCAGCCTCCCGAGTAGCTGGGACTACAGGTGCCCGCCAGCACACCCAGCTAATTTTTTTGTATTTTTAGTAGAGACGGGGTTTCACCATGTTTGCCAGGATGGTCTCAAATCTCCTGACCTCATGATCCACCCTCCTCAGCCTCCCAAAGTGCTGGGATTACAGGTGTGAGCCACCACGCCCAGCCTCATGCTGTTTCAAAATTGTACTTAAGTGTGGTTCAGTCTGAACATTCCTTTGTACAAATGTGGAAACATGGGGCTGTAGATGCTGTTAACTACTGAAGGCAAAAGTGTGGCTTCATGATATAGGTGTGATTGATTAAATTATTGGCTATTGGTGACCAGCTCAATCTTCAGTCCCTCTCCACTCTGGGGAAACTGGAGGGTGGGGCTGAAACCCTCTAATCCTGCCTTGGCCCTGTGACTAGCCCTACCCTCAAGTTTCACAGGGGCTGCCCGTCACTGGTCAACTCATTAGGGTACAAAAAGACATCATCAATTTGGAGATTCCAAGTATTTTAGCCAGGAAATGGGAGGCAGGCCAGATACGTATTTTGCAATCCACAACTACAGACTTCTAACTTCCTGAAATGTTCATGAACTGAATCAACTCTCCTGTTCACTTCATGCTGTACACTAGCAGTGAGCCCTGGGCCTCAGGGGTGTGGGAGAATGTCTGCCTTCTAAACAGAATCATTTTCAATTGCTGTGCCTGTGAAGATCTGCCTGCCTTTTATGCTTTCCCTGTCTCTTCTCTTGTTGTCATTTAGGCTTCTCCTGTTATCAGGGCCTGTAAGAAGCACCACCCTTCCCAGTCTGTTGGCTGACAACCGGCAGCCGTTGTTACCACTGTGTGAGAACCAGGAAAGCAGGATTAGTCAAGGACATTATGGCTAATCAGCCAGCCTCACTGTCTCCCCATCCCTGTAGGTGGCTGAGTGACAGGACCCTGGGGGAGGACCTGAGAGCCTCCTGGGAACAAAGAGCATCCAGGACATGTCTGTCAAGTTGCTAACAAGGTCATTTGACCCACCTGAGAATGTGAAACTACCTTCCTGGACGGTGCGGCAGCTGCGCAGCTGTAAGGCAATAAGTGCAACTATGCCTTAGAGAGCTTGTAACAACCACAGGAGAATATGAACCTGAGGATGAAGGCAAGTCCTGGAATCCCAACATGAAGGGGCCAAATCTTTGCCAAAAGACCACTTCAGAGGCTACAGGCAGAATAACCCTACCAACCATCCGTGCCAGTGAGGAGCAGGCACAACACAAAAAAACACAAGTTCTCATAATTTAAGATCCCCACTGAGGCCTTTTCGTGTTTCTCTCCCAATTACCTCTGACAGTGCACTCTATTTCCTTTCACCCTCTTGAGTTTATGGAGGTGAAAGGTCAAGCGGAGAGAATGCCTATGAGAGACAGTAGGGGCCCGCCAGCCCAGGCTGGCTGCAGCCTCTTGCTCAGGAGAATGGTCACAGCTCAGGAAGAAGTGTGTAGGAAAGCTTGGTGAGCCTGGCCTGTGAGTAAGTGCAGGTTTAAGTACCAAGGAGACATTTAATTTGAAGAATCTAAAAAGAACTGCTTCAATTCTCTGAAACCACAGTCATATACTACTCCGCGTGTGAACTTGCACAACAGGTTTTTTTCTCTTAGGTCTACTTCCATGATCACCGCAGCAGCTGACAGTCAATATTAAATTTTACTGAAGTGAAAAATGAAAGACCAAATGCATCTTCCTATAGTTTCAAGCCTGTCTGGTCCGTAGGGGCAGATGAGCAGGTGAAGATGTCTGAATGTCCTCTCCATATTGTGCAAGAGGTACAGCGCATAGCTAGACCACATGATGTACAAAACCAGAACTGTGAGGGGCACAGAACCAGTTTTTGCTTTTCACTCACAGTCATTGTGTGACTCAGCTGTTGTCCAAACCAACTGTTTCAAATCTTTTTCAACTAGCAAATCTGAAAATCTGCCTCACAGGCAACAGCATATTCCTACTGCTGCAGTAATTTGGATTTATTTTCAACAAGATACACCTGAAGACAAGTGACAGCTATTCTCCGGTCTACCAACATGTGAAAACGTGGACAACACACTCTAACAATGTGGCCAATCAGATGTGTGACTACCATTTACCCTACTCAATTCTTCTCAATTTTGGACCCAGCTAATAGTACGGCATTTCAGGACCTTATGGTTCTGGCTACCTTGGCAGTGCTGGTGAAAATTCAAATTAAGTGAGGACACCATTCATGCGGTCATACGTGTTAGACAATGACTAACGCAACAGCATAAGGCCACAGGGGCAGCACACAACTGCACCACGGCATCTCACACTTCTCCCAACACACTGCGGAAAACGCCAGAACCACCAGCCTTGCAACAGCCGGCAAAGAAAACTGCTGACCACTAGTTCTGAAACAAGAACTACAACTGCCCACTCCAACAGGGGCAGTGGCACCAACTCTACAGCTCTCAACTAGGCGGCGACTTCGGGGACCATCCAAAGCTTCCGACCTCCCTTCTTTTCCTGCCCGCGATTCCGAGTGCATTTCTGCTCAATTCCTGCAAAGCAGCAACTGGCTGCCTGGACTGAAAGGGAGTGCCAGGAGGTGCCGTCGGAATGGTTATTTAACACTCTACGTGCGCATGGCTGTCCAGCCCCAATCCCACACCCCGTAACCACCCAGGCTGTGCTCTGAGAGAGCGCTGGGGCCGGCCTCTGCGGCCTAGAGTCTGCGAGCAGGTCGTTCTGCAGGCAGGTTAAAGATTCAGGCAGGTTAAAGATTCACCAGCTCAGAAGAGGCCTTCTTATCTACTGCCGACAACGTCAAGGAAACCACCCTGGAGTTAAAACGAAGATCGACCGGCCCTCTGGAGGCCACCGGGGCCCTGAGTGATGACCCCAAATCGCGTCTCACTGGTGTGAAGGGAGGCACTCTGGGCTCCCCCGGAGGTCCACGCATTCCGTTCAGCAGACAGGGAAGGGCACGGGGTCCCTGTCCACCTGCCTGCCCGCTCTCACCGCCCCTGACCCGGTACCGTCCTCAGAGCAAACACGAACTGGATAAAGTCGGGACGCGAAGGTGCAAGCCCCCACCACCTACGTGACCTTGACCGCGTCTCGGGGCCGCCTGAGCCTCAGTTTCCCGGTCCCCGAGGCGGGGGTCCGCCCGGATGCCGCTCGCTCGCCTGTACTCGGGTGGGGAAGGCCCCACGACCCCCACCGGCCCCCGCGGCAGCTAACCCCAACCCTCCACGCGCGGGCGGCCTCGGGAAACGAGAAGGGCAGAGGAGAGGGAAGCAGGAAGCCCAGGTTTCCTGGAGAAGAGCCCGGCGTCCAGGCGGACTTCCGGGCGACGGGCGGGGGCAGGGACGGGCAGAGGAGGACAAGCGGCCGCGGGAGACTTTGGGAACCTGTGAGGGGCGCGAGGAGCTCACCGACCCGCCCGTCCGCCCAGCCCCGACTCCGGCCGGGCCCCAGCCTCAGCCCGGCCCGTCCTCGTCCGCCCCCGGCCCGGCCCTGTCGCCGCCGCCGCCGCGGGGATCGACGTGCCCTTCGCGAACCTCAAGTCGACCCGAGGCCAGTCCCCAGCCCCCGCCAGCTCCAACGTATCTGCGGCCCACGCCGGCCCGCGCCCCTCGCCCTCACCTCAGAGGCTGCTGCTCCGAGCCAGGCGTTGGTTTTGCTCCCACAAGATGGCGGCTCTGACGGCGGCCACGTCAGCGCCTGCGGGCGCGGGGCACGCCGGGTAAGGGGCGGAGACGCCAGGAACTCCGCCCACCGGGCGCCCGCGACGCAGGCGCGCTGGCTCCGGGAGGGCTGCAGGGGGTGGGGCCAGGGACTCCCCGCCCCGGGCCGCGGTCTTAGCTCGCGCGCACCCTAGGGGGCGCGCACCCGTCTGCGCCTGCGCCTGTGAGTCTTCCGAAGAGACACCCTGTGGCTCCCTCCCGCCCGTTTGACAGATTTGGAGACTGAGGCCCGGGGGGCTCCTGCCGCAACTGGAGCTGCGGGGCTGGGTTGCCACCCTCCTCCTCCCCGACCCGGCAGTCACCGGGAGCCCTCGGGGACTGCGTGAGGACGGGGATGCGAGGCGCCCCTCCCCGGGGTTGGGGTCCCTGGCTCCCAGGCTCCCAGGCTGCGCGGGTCCGCGTGCCCCGGCCCTGTGGAAACCTGTGGCACTCGCGGGGCCACGGCGGAAGGTCCGAAGGCGGGAGGCTTGCTGTGTCCCCGCACTGGCCTCGGCGCCCCGTCGGCCGTAGTGACTCGTGCGGGCTCATGCCTGGGCCCGGAGCAGACGCCGGGGATCTGGCCACAGATGAAGCAAAGGAGGAGGTGGCCTGGATACCTCGGGGGGAGGCCGGGGCCGTGGGGGTGGGGCCCAGGGTTGGGGACGGCTGCCCAGAAGGGAGGTCACAGTGGTCTCTAATGAGCTGGCCTTTCAGCTGAGATCCAGTTGAGGTGGAGGAGACCCCGCTCCCAGGCACCCGAACAGAGGACCGTTGCAGTCCCTCTGTGTTCCGTGTGCAGGAGGCCTGGCTCTGCCCACCACCCTCAGGTCTTCTTGCCTCTTCGCTTGTGCGGCTGTGAGGGGTTGGGCTTGTGGGAAAGTGTCCCTGCAGCACGGTGCCCTGGGTATTGTGGAGGTCGGGAATCAACCTGATTTGTCCAGGCCGAGGCCTGGGGGGTGGGATCACTGGGCCTGGCCCAGGCCTCCTGCTCCCCTTTGTTGCCCCCATCACCTCCCTTGCTTGCCCCTTGGGCAGGGCGTCCTCACTGCCTCTGGAGGCTGCGATGGCCGGAGCTCTCCCCCAGGGCTGCACCTGCGGGGGCTACGAAGGTCCCCAAAAGCGGTGACCTTCGTGCCCCCAGATTCAGTCCCTTTTTCTGCCTGGGGCTCCCGTCTGAAAGCTCACCTCTGTGAAGCTGTGGCAGGGTTGTCTGTTTAGGGGAAGGACGTCTCCCTCCCACCCTACAGGCATCTCAGATGCTCTTGGAAAGTCCCAGGGAGGGGTGTGGATGCCTGTGGAACCTTCTTGTTGTGCTGCCTCTCCCCGCTTAGCCAGAGCTGGGCCATGTGCGGACATTTCATGGGGGTTACATGTGGTTATGGCTGCTTTAGGGCTGAAGGGACCTGGCTTTGGTTCTCTGCTGGCAGAGTGTGGCCAGGGGTGGCTCCAGGGTCACTGAGTGGGGATTGTGTGGGAACCAGAGCCTGCCTCCCCTTCCTTTAAAATACTTTTTATTTATTTATTTATTTATTTATTTATTTATTTATTTATTTGAGATGGAGTCTTGCTCTGTCGCCCATACTGGAGTGCAGTGACACGATCTTGGCTCACTGCAATCTCCGCCTCCCGGGTTCAAGCAATTCTCCTGCCTCAGCCTCCCAAGTAGCTGGGATTACAGGCGCCTGCCCCTATGCCCAGCTAATTTTTGTATTTTTAGTGGAGACAGGGTTTCACCATGTTGACCATGGCTGGTCTCAAACTCCTGACCTCAGGTGATCCACCTGCCTTGGCCTCCCAAGGTGCTGGGATTACAGGTGTGAGCCACCGTGCCTGGCCCCTTTAAAATATATATTTTTTAATGTGAAAAAATGCAGACAGGAAAGAGTGTATGTCAGATACATGCACAGTTTAAAAAGTAATAAAATGGATTCCTGTATACCCAGCCCTAGGGTTAAGAAATGTACCTCCCCCAGCCTGGGCAGCATAATCTCTACAAAAATTTTACAAAGATAGCCAGTTGTGGTGGCACAGGCCTGTAGTCCCAGCTACTTGGGAGGCTGAGGTGGGAGGATCGCTTGGGTCCAGAAGTTCAAAGTTACCACAGTGACCTAGGACTGTGCCACTGCACTCCAGCCTGGGTGACAGAGTGAGACCCCGTCAGAAAATAATAATAAAAAGTCCCTTCCTGCTGATTCTGTGCTCCTGGTTTGGCCTCCCCACCACCACCGGGGCAAAAGTGATGTCTTCAGGCCAGACAGGCGCAAGGGAGCCCAGGTAGTCACACCCAGATTTCTGCCCCTGGAAAGAGACCCACTAGGGAGTTAAGAAGTGTCAAGCAGTGAGTTCCTGGGGAAATTGAGGCCCCAGTGCTCCCCTGACGCTGCCTAGGGAGTAGGGATCCCTTTCTCTCTCCTCTGAGGTCCCTGGGATCAGATGAGGTTTAGCCAAGAGGGGTGGGATGAGCTGGCTGGAGGGAGGGGTTTGGGGGCCAGGCTGGACAGGGACCCTCCAGCGTTTGTGGCCACCTCCACTGTCAGTCTCAAAGACGCCAGCTCAGGTTGGGCTGGGCTTCTCTCCTCTGGGGGTGGCTGCACCTGAGAACCAGGTCAGAGACAGGGATGCCAAACAGCAGAACGGGCTGGCCTCCTAGGGAAGGTGGCTGGAAGGACAGATGGGCTGTCTGGAGCAAAGGAGCAGGAATACCCATGTGGGAGACCTAGTAGGCAGCCACTGTGGCTAGGTGAAGGGGACCCCCGCCCACCTCAGGCCTGGCAGGCACTTTGGTCAACCTCTGAGTGCAGGGCTATGAAGTGTGCGGCATTTGAGCCAGGCCACAGATGTTCAGAGAGGTCTCACACATACCTGATGTCACACAGCTAGGATGGAACCCCTCTGGAGCTTGACTACTCCATGCCCAAGTCTGCTTATTGCCAACACCTTTACTCTTTCCCCAGCCCTGCCCTCCCTCTTGGGGAACAAGCGCTTTGGTGCCTCTGGAGACTGCAGTGTTATCTTGGATTCCTCCAGTGATGGGGAGCTCACTACTACACCAGGCATCCCAGGACAGAGTTCACCTCCCTGGATTTCCTGCCCCACTCTGTCTCCCACATGGTTGCTCTGCCCGCTCTCTCTGTTGGGAGACTCTAGGTGGGCTAAAGCTGGAGAATCATACTGCAAGACGCCAGTGTGTTCTGCGGGGTGGCGCTGCCTCCACCAGAGTCAGTACTTCCTCCTCACACTCAGGGCTTAGTCCAAGCACTCAACCTCCAAGACGTGTGGCAGGAAGAACTCATACCCTTAAAGACTTCTCTAGGGTGTGAGGTGGGGATAGGACCCTGCTGTCCCCTCTGCCTGGCCCTGTTTCCTTCTCCCCCAGACCCCTACCCAAAGCCTACCCTCTGGCTGGTCACACCACAGGACCTGGAGCACACCACAGGAATTATTACAGCTGTTCTGACTGCATGGGCCCTGGGAGAGGCCCCCACCTCCCAGCTCAGGGTGGCCCTGCCCTGCCTTCTGGGCCTGGGCTGGGGTCTGGGGTCATTCGGGAAGCCGGTGGCCAGTGGTGAGGGTCCCAGGGGCTTGCCTGCACTACACAGTGGCTTAGGAAATTACAGTTGAGTTCCGTGAACTCCAGGGAGTTACCTCACAGTCCTCTAATTTCTGGTCCTTTTGAAGCATCACCTGTTTCCCCTTATACTCACTCCGGCCTCAGTTTCCCCATCTCATGCCAGCCTTCCAAACCTCAGATAAAAGCCTAGAGCTGCACATGCCCCTCCCCTGGACTAGCTCTCAGGGGACCTTGTTTTCCCAGGCAGGCTGTCTTCTTGGGGCAAGAACTGTTTTCTGTCTGGTTCCAGCCTCTTGTCATGCCTGGGTGGACAAATGGGGAGCCGGTGAGGTGAGCACCCTGGGGAGGGGCTGCAGAAAAGCACATCTTGGCTCTTCTTAACCTCTGAATGACATTTAGCATTTCCTCCCCTCTTAAATGCAAGCAGCATTCCCCAAAAGCAGTATTAGCAATACCTGTGGTTTTTGTTGCTGAAATATCAGAACTTTTCATCTCGAGCTGTTGCCTGAAATCTGTAAATATTTTTTTTCTCTTTTATTTTTAATTTTAAAGACAAGGTATTGCTTTGTTGCTTGGGCTGGTCTTGAACTCCTGGGAAAATGACCCTCCTAACCCAGCCTCCCAAAGTGCTGGCAGTACAGGGGGGTACCACCACGCCCGGCTGGAAATATTGTTTATACTCCCCGATCAACTGAAGTGAGAGAGGCGGCCTGGTTTTACCATTTCAGGTGCTAATAACAAAAGAAGTTCTGACTCTGGGTACACATACCAATCCACTCCTCCTATCAGGATAACAAAATACCCGGCATCCCCAAAGTGACATGCCACAAGTCTTAAAGTGTCTGATGGCACCATTTCTCCAGTCCCATGCATCACTTATCGCAGGCATTGGTGAAACCCCACTTGTCAGCTAGAGTGGTCCCTGCCTGCACACATGAGCCTTCTGCCTGTCCTGGACTCAGACAGTGGCCTTGACTGTGGGCCTCTGCCTGCTTTCAGACACTCCCTTCTGCCTGTGGGACTTTGGCAAGTTGTCTGCCTGCCAACTCCCCACCCTAGTACCTCCCTCTCCTTCCTTCCTTCCCTCCCTCCCTCCTTCCTTCCTTCCTTCCTTCTGTCACCCCAGCTGGAGTGCAGTGGCATGATCATGGCTACTTGAGCCTTGAGACCCTGGGGGGATCCTGGGGGAGAGGGATCTTTCCAGTCTACTTCCAGGCTGGACGTCAGAACCTGGGATTCTGTAAAGTGACCAACTTTGCCCTACAGCTCAGGGCCTGCCTGGGATCTCCTCAGCCACCATCGAGACCTGTATCTGAGCTCAGAGCCCTGGGAATGCACTGGGTGCTGCCCCAGGACTTTGAAGAGACATAGCTGAAGGTGTGGAGCTACTTTGCTCTAGGGCCTTTTTGAGTCAGAGCTCTCTGGGGGCAACCAGGGACTAGGAGACAGACAGGGGGTCTGTGGCAGGGGACACAGCCAGGCCAGTGGCAGGGGCCAACAGAGAACAGATTGCATCTCCAAATGTGGAAGCATCTTGGCAGTGAGCTACCATTGCTGTGGGCATACAAGAGGCTAAGCAGACTTGACAAAAGGCTCTGCTTGTCGGGGGATGTTAGCGTCAAGTAAGGCTTGTTTAAGGCGAGCCTTGTGTGGCAGGAAGTCAGAGATGGGAGAGATGTGTTGGTGAGGAAAGCTGATTGGGGGGCTTCCCTTTGTCCTTAGAGAATGACTGAGTGTGCCCTGTTTGGGAAGGGCCGTGTGGGTGAAGGGGCAGGGGTCTCATCTGGATGAGGCCTGTAGGTGGGTGCGAGAGAGGTTCCACATGGAGGTGTGATGAGGACACCAGCAGGAGGCTGACCAGGGCATGGGGCCATGGCAACCCCTGGGTGACGTCCCCATGAGGTGGTGGGGCGGGGAGTGGGGAAGAGGCCAGGCCCCCAGGGATGGGGGAAAGGGAGAGGCACATTGTGAAGGTGCCTGCTGGGCTCCCCCTGGGTGAAGCTGTTCTCTTGAGACCCACCTCCAGGTTTTAGGGTGCTGGGGTCTGCACCTCTCTTTCAGGGCTTCCTCTCCACCTTCCAAGCTTCCAGGCAGAGGCTAGCAGGAGAGGTACACCTGGGCTGGGGGCCTTGTCTCCAAGATGCATCACAGACTCACTCTGTGTGACCTCCCCAGCTTGGGGCTGCACGGAGCAGTAATGTCTCAAAAAGATATTGGGGACTCCTGTAGGGTGGTCAACTTTTCACTACCCCAGAGAAGGACACTAAAATCAAAGTGGCCAGGCATGGTAGCTCAGCCTGTAATCCCAGCACATTGAGAGGCTGAGACAGGAGAATCACTTGAGCTCAGGAATTTGAGACCAGCATGGGCAATACAGTGAGACCCCGTCTCTACAAAACATTAAAAACTTAGCTGAGTGTCGTGAGGTATATATATTCCCAGCTACTCAGGAGGCTGAAGCAGGAGGATCACTTGAGGCCAGGAGTTCGAGGCTGCAGTGAGCCTTGATCATGCCGCTGCACTGTAGCCTGGGTGACATCGAGACTCTGTCTCCAACAAAAAAAGGACAAAAAACCAAATGGATCTTGTTCCACATAGGGCAGAGAGGACTCAGAGGACACAGCGGTCCGCAGCAAAGGCACTGGATTCTGAATGGCCCGTTGTCTTTGGGGAGAGGGGAACTGTTGGTCCCCATCTGTGTTCCAAGGCTTGGTAATAAATTCCAGCAAACCTTAGTGGTTTAAAACGGCAGTCTGCATAGATGGTCTCTCACAGTTCCTGGGAAGCAGGATCCTGGGCTCCATGGCAACCTGGTTCTGCTCTAAGGTCCCAACTGAGGTGTCAGTGCCTGGGTTTACCTCGAAGGCTTTGTGGTGGGGTAGGTTGGGCATCCCCCTTCATGTCCAGCTGAAGCCTTGGAGCAGGACCTCCTGTGGGACCAGGGTCTTGGCAGACATCCTCAATGAGTGACGTCAAGACCAGGCCATCCTGGATTCGGGTGGGCCCTGGACCCGTGACAGGTGATCAGTCATCTAAGAGAAAGGGGAGGGGGATCTGAGATGCACAGATGGGGAACCAGCCATGAGGACAGGGCAGAGACTGGAGTGTGTGGCCATGCGCCTGAGGAACCTGAGCCACCAGGAGCTGGAGGAGGCTGTGCAGGGTCCTCCCCAGAACTTTTGGAGGGAGCATGCCCAGGACGCCTCAATGTAGGGCTTCTGGCTGCAGAGCTGCGAATAAATAACTCCCTTTCTATTGTGAACCACCCAGGTTGTGGTAACTTGCTGTGGCCACCCTGTGATGCTAGTACACCTCCTTCCCTCATGTCTGGTGCCAAGGCCGGGAGAGTCAAATACCTGGGGCTAAAAGCATTGGGGTTCCTCAGATGATCCTCTTTGCACCCCTGCATAGAGTGTCTGGCCACATGGCCTCAGGATCATGAGTTTTCTGCAGGCAGCCACCTGACCTGTCCAGCCGGGCATGTGTCTCCCCCATGGGTCAGTTTGGGCAGCAGGTTGGGTCCCGTGTAAGGCTCAGGGCTGCTGGGCTTTGATGTCACCTATTGCCATGGTGACTCTGGCTGCTAGGATCAGACTACTCCCTTCCTGGGCACACTGTATCCCGAATCCCCAGAAGAACCAAGGGGATCCCCCAGCACAAGGCTCGTTGGGGAGGGAGTCCTTGGCGCTCAGGTTTGAGAGAGAGTCCGGGCTGGCCAGGGGGCGTGGCTTGGGCAGAGGAGAGTGCTCATGGTGACCCTGGAGGAGACCCTCCCTTCCCTCGTTCATTGCTCCCAAGGCCAGGTGTCTCTAAAGGAAGCCAGTTTTGGAGAATGTTGGTCCTGCAGTGGCGATTAATGCAAAGATGCCCTGAACAAAGCAGGACACACGTGCCTGCCTGCTACCCCTGCCCAGCTGCTGTTCTTAGACGCTTGTGCTTTCATGGTGGGACCCGTGAATATGTGGCTCACGGTCCTGGGGCACACTCCATTGTGTGAGGCTGGGGGTCTTGTGGGGAGCCAGGCCCCTGGTGTGGGTCCCTGCTCAGAAGCCCCATGCAGCCCCTGTTCTGCTGAGTGCGGCTGAAAGCCCCCCATACCCACAGCCCTCTGTCTTCAAATTTTAATCATTTAAAAAATTGTGGTAAAATACCCATAACATAGGACTTACCATTTTAACCTTTTAAAAAGAATTTAAATTTTTTAAGAGACAGGGTCTTGCTCTGTCACCCAGGCTGGAGCACAGTGGCGTGATATTGGCTCACTACAGTCTCTACCTCCTGGGCTCAAGCGATTCTCCCACCTCAACCTCTTGAGTACCTGGGATGGTAGGCACGCACCACCATGCCAGCTAATTAATATATTTTTTCTTGTACAGACCGAGTCTCAGTGTGTTGCCCAGGCTGATCTCAAATTCCTGGCCTCAAGCGATCCTCCCACCTCAGCCTCCTGAGTAGCTGGGATTATAGGCGAGAGCCACTGCATCCGGTGACTTTTGTTTGTTTGTTTCTCTAATAGCTGCCATCCTGATGGGGTGAGCTGGTGTCTCGTGGTGGTTTTGATTTGCATGTCCTGAAGGACTTGTGACTTTGAGCATCTTTCCATGTGCTTGCTGCTGTTTATAGTTCTTCTCAGGAGACATGTCTGTCTTCCCTCTCATTCTTGCATGCGGGCGTCCACAGGCTGACCCCTCAGCTGCTCAGCCAGGCCCCTGCTCCTGTCCACAGGGCCCACCCTCCAGGTGCACTCCCTGCCCGCCTCCTGCAGGTTCCTTTCCTGGGCATGGTGGCCCAGCCCTCTCTGTCCCTCACCTCACCTGCTTTCTTCATGGCATGTGCACATCTGACATGGTTACTCGTGTGATTTCTGTCTGCCTTTGCAGTGGACACACCACAGACCCTCAGCCAATGCTTGAACGAGCAGGTGGGTGGGACTATGCCAGGACGGGACGGTGGCTCAGAGAGGGGCTGCCTGGTCTGGGGCCTGACAGGCGGGAGGAGGAGAGGCCTGTAGCACCCATTGGAGGTGCGTGGTCGCCCAGCGCAAGAACAAGGGAGGAGGCAGTCAGGCGGGGGCGCTCCTGCCCAGGCCACGGAGCTTTAATTAAAACCCGCCCGGAGCATGACCCCACTCTGCCGTGCATTCTTCACTTAATTGGGGCCCTTCGGGAGGGGCCAGCTGAGGTTAATTAAAAATCCCAGCTGAAGACATTGTTGTCTTCCTAGCATCTGCTGCCAGCATCCGCCTGCCTGTGCCCAAGGCCTGGGCTACCGGGGTGGGCAGAACCATGCCCCAGGGGCCTCCAGCCCCCATGCCTGTCACTGCAGCCTGCAGCCAGCCTGGGCGGGGGACCGTGCTCATTGCTAGGTCCTTCAGTGAGTGCCCCCTCTGGCCTTAATGAAAAGGAGACTCTCCTGGATACCCTGAACTGATGGGCCGCAATGCCCCACCGTGGGAGGGCAAGTCTGGCTGTGGGACACCAGAGCACCCCAGCCTGTCCCAGCCTACTTGTGTCAGCTCCTAACTCCTACCCTGGGGGTCTGGGTGCTGCCCATGGCTCCCAGGCGACTGCGCAGTGACCCTGCCCTCTCCAGCTCCTCTGCCCATCACCTGCAGGCCCAGCTACACACCTACACCCGGGAGACCCCTTTCTCAGGAGGCAGGGAGTAGCCAGGGCTGCCGTGGAAGGTTCTGGGTGCCGCAGGAACATGCAGAGGGTGGGTGGCTCCGTGAGGGAGGCTGGCACGGAGGGCAGGGGAGGGCTGTCGCACTGCCCTCTCAGCGTATGCCCCAGGGCTCGGCCGCAGTGCGGGAGACAGTGGTTGGAGGAGAAGGGGCAGAAAGAGGAACTCAAGCAGTCAGGGAGTGCCGGGCCCCCTTCTGCCCCAATGGGAGGAGATGATAGACGAGGAGGTGACAGATTGTCACCGTGGCCTGCAGGACAGCCACCCGCCCAGAGCCTGGGCACCCATCCGGGTCTCCCAGGGCTGTGGTACAGGCCCAGAGGCCCCCACAGAGCTGAAGTAAGTAGGCAGGTGGTGGGAGGAGGCCCTGTGCACCTGGCACACAGGGGTGCTTGTGATCCAGGAGAGAAATGAACCCTTGGCAACAGCTGGGAAAGATCTAAACAACCGATGCGCTGGTGCAATGGACTTGCAGGTGCAGACAGCAGCCATGCTGGGGGCTAGTTAAGGGGCCCCATTTGCTGACTAGGCACATGGCCTGGAGCCTGGGAGCCAGGCATCACACCGGGCTGGTGGTGTAGAAGCCCGAGGAAGCCCCTTGTGCTACACGGCAGGCCACGATGTCCAAGGGGCCAGGGTGGGATTCATGCCATAAAGGTGGAGGCTGCTTATCAGTCCCAGGCCGCAGAAGAGGGCACAGAGGCAGACGCCAGACCTCCTCCCTGACCCTGGACCGGCCTGCAAAGAAGCAACTCAGAGTGGGTGGTGGCCAGCTGCACACCTTTAGGCAGCACTGGGCCAGGATGCCCTGAGCAGAGCCACCTATGGTTAGGCACAGCCCAGGAAAGTGCCCACACTAACGGGGAACAGACTGGCCTCTGACCCTCCACCTGAGGCAGGCCAAGTGACACAGAAACAGGGAGGGTGACAAGGACTCTGTGTCTGCAGGGTCCCCATGTGATGCTCCAGACACAAAGCACAGAAACCATCATGGACACTGAGCACGGTGCCTTGGCACCCCAACAGCACTGTGACCCCTGCACTATCCCCAACACTATCCCCCTACATTATGCCCCACACTATTCTGCTTCACTATCCACCTACATTATTCCCTCCACTATCCCCACCACACTATCCCTCTACACTATCACCTACACTGTCGTCCTACACTATCTACCTGCACTATGCCCCACACTATCCCCCTTCAGTATCCACCTACACTCTCCCCCATAGTATCCCTGTACAGTATCCCCCCTGCACTGTTCCCCTACACTGTCCCCACTACACTATCCCTCTACACTATCACCTACACTATCGCCCTACACCATCCCCCCTACACTATAGCCTTGGCAATACCACCCTACGCTATTGCCCTACACTATCTCCCCTACACTATCCCCCATACTCTCCCACCTACATTATCCCCCATACTCTATCCTTCTACACTATCCCCCCTACACTATCCCTCTACGCTATCACCCCTGCAATATCACCCTACACTCTCCCCCTAAACTATCTCCCAACATTATCCACCTACACTATACCCCTACATTATACCCCTGCACTATCCCCCCTACACTACCCCTCAACACCATCCACCTACACTATCCCCCCAAACTATCCTCCTACACTATTGCCCTACACTATCCCCCTATACTATTGCCCTACACTATCCCCCTACACTGTCCCCTACACTATCACACCTGCAATATTACCCTACACTCTACCCCTATATTATCCCCCCAAAACTATCCCTCCTACACTATCACCCCTACACTATCCCCCCTACATTATTCCCCTACACTACTCCCCTACACTATCCTCCCTACACTGTTTCTCTCCACTATCCCCTACACTATCGCCCTGCACTATCCCCCTATACTATCCCCCTACACTATTCCCTCTCCACTATCCCCCCCTACACTATTCCCCCTACAGCATCCCCTACACGATACCCTACACTATCGCCCTGGCAATATCACCCTACAGTATTGCCCTACATGACCCCCCTACACTCTCCACCCTACATTATTCCCCTACACTACCCCCTACAGTCTCCCCCTATACCATCCCGCTACACTATCCCCCCTACACTATCCCTCCACACTATACCCTACACTATTGCTTCTGCAATATCACCCTACACTCTCCCCCTACACTATCCCCCCTACACTATCCCCCTACACCATCCCTCTACACTGTCGCCCTACACTCCTCCTACACTATTCCTGTACACTATCCCTCTATACTATCACCCTACACTATCCTTCTGCTATATCACCCTACACTCTCCCCCTACACTGTCACCCTACACTATTCCTCCTACACTATCTCCCTATACTATCCCCCTATGCTATCCCCCTACACTATTCACTGTACGCTATGCCCCCATGCTATTCCCCCTACCCTATCCCCCATATGTTATCCCCCTACGCTGTCCCCACTATGCTATACCCCTGCACTATACCCCTATGCTATC